>NC_057807.1:292620912-292968407 GCF_018294505.1 Triticum aestivum
CCACCAGCCTCCCCACGCCCTTCCGGATATGCCACGAGCTCCGCCTTGACCCTCGCATCCTCTGCACCAAGCCAGGCGCCGCCAGGAGCTCCGTGACAACGTCCCCGGCCCCTTCTTCCTCCTCGGGTCGCCGGAGATCCCCCTTGCCGCCCCGACTGCTCTGGACCGTCTCCGAGCTCACTGACCTCCTCGTCCGACTCGCGGTGAGCCTCTGACCCCGTCCATCCCTCTCTTCTTCCCCGTAGGCCGCCGTAGCCACCGGACCGCCTACGCCCGAACCCACCACCGCCTGCGCTCGCCGCCGACGCAACTCCGGCGACCAAATGGTCCGCCCGACCCGTCCAAGCTAGGCCCCCGCTAGTGCCTCAACTCGCTAGCTCGCGCACCGTAGCGCCAAACCCGACCCCGCCCGATCTCCGGCCGCCGCCCAGTGCTCGTCGTCGTCGACTCCGGGCACCCCGTGACCTGCCGCTGCCTACGCAGGATGCGCGGGAGCATGGGCTACTGTGACACTCCAAAAATTTTGTGGTTTTTTTTCAGAAAGAGCCTTGCTTGGTTTGAAGAAGTTTATTTAAACCCTTCTTAAAAACCCTCTTCTGAGTTTGCCCTCTGAAAATCTTTTCCTGAATTTATTTTCTTCTAAAGAGAAACCCTTTTGGTTTTGGGCTTTTGTTTGATTTTGATCCATTCTTGTTTACCATACCTCCTATGGTAAAAAACTTCCCCAAAACCCCTCCTTCCACTTTGGTGCAACCCAAGCATTCTGTCCAAACTAATAAAATCCATTTTTGGATTTTATTCCAATTATTTCTTTTCCCAAAACAATTATGTCCTTTCTTGTGAACCTAGGTGATTTGCAAAAAAAGTACCCTAATGCCTTTGATTCTTGATCACAAACCAACTCCCCTGGATAGTCCTTAGTACCCACCACCTAGAACCATCTTGATCCACTCTTCTTCTTTTCAAATATTTCAAATTTCACTCTCTGCAAGTTTGGACCAGATTTGTCAAATTTGGTGAAATTCATATCTACACTCCTCCAAAAATTCCACCAAAATTCAGGCAACCTCTAGTTGCAATGAGAGACCTCTCCACCAAAAATCAGCTCAAGGAAAAATCCCTACATGCCAGAATCATTCTGTCGAACACTTGGCATGCACTATTTTTGTTCATATTCAGTAAATTCAGAGTTTCAGTGTCGTTTCCCCCGATAGAACTTCAGTCACATGCCCACTGTGCATTTGGCTTGATGCTCGCAGCCCCTCCCTCTTGTCCGGAGCTCCACACGCGCGCTTGGCGCCTTCCTGGCGTCGGTGGCGCCCTGGCCCGCCTGCGCCGGCGTGCTTTGCGGCGGCAGAGCCACCATAACGGCCGACAGGGGGCAACACCGCGGCAGAACGCCGTTCGGCGCCGCCCAACCCTCCTGGTAGCTCCGCGTGGCCATCTCCTTGCCAGCGCACGCATGCAGCACCGTCGCCGTGGCCTGGCACGCGCAGAGCGCGTTCTCTGCCGCCGACGGGCCGTGCTACCGTTCCGTCGAGGGCAGGCCGTAACCCTCCCTCCCGTGCTGAGTTGGATCCTGAAATGGCACCACTGCTCCACCTAGGCGATGCTCAAGCTCCTAAGCCGACCGTCCCGCCACAGCGCCGCCGTAATCACCCGCCGGACTTATCCGTTCACGGCAACCGCCTCGGGCCGGCTATAAATAGCACCCCCGAGCTTGCCCTCGCCCCCGCACAACTCCACCACCTCACTAGACCCCGCCTAGCCATTGGGAGAGCCTCGAGGGGCCTTTCTTCTTCAACTCCGGCCACCTCCATCCGCCTCGGGCTCCGGCAACATTCTCTTCACTGAGAACTCCTCCGCCACCCTGCTCTTGCCCGTAGCCTCGTACCACCTCCAGTAGGCTAACCCCCACTTCAATTTGAACACCACAGCTCCCTCCGGCGAGATCCACGACTGCTCGAACCGCCGTCCGCCAGAGCAAGGGCCTCTGTCAACACAGTGCTCGCCGGCGACCACCACCACCACCCACAGACGCGGAAAGGTGCACTGATCATGAAGGTAACCCCCGATCACCTTGCCTCGCCGTGGATCGCCGTCGGCGACCACCGCACCTCTCGGGCACCGTCGCGCTCTGTTTTCCCCGTTTGAAATTTCAAACCTGACAGGTGGAGCCCGCCTGTCAGCCTCTCAGTCGTTTCTTTTAAACGAAATGTTTTTCTGGACTTTTCTGCAGAGCCCCCTGGAAACTTTCTGTTTCATTACAGATGGGTCCTTGGACCAAAACTCTTATAACTTTTAAACAGAAAATGATTTTTGTTTGATTCCTTTTGTGTCACCATTATTTTTCTATCTAGTTTTTTGTCATATTTATTTGAAAAATATTTGGAACAATTTTCTGTACACTCACGGTATTTACGTTACATACGTATCTTTCTTATACCGTAGATACCGGAGGAGGTGACGGAGCCGCAAACTTCACACAGTTAAACTCCGACTACTCCGAACCAGGCAAGCATGTTTGAACTCTTGATATGATGAGTGGTTGTTGCATGTTTGCATTTTTGTATAGTCATAGCATGTTTATGAACATTTCTTGAATGTTATATTTCATGCATATAAGTGGAAAGTAAGTTTCGGAAAAGCATTATGTTGTTGGATACATATTTTCATGACCATGTGATGGCATGACGATGGGTAAGATGGCAGTGTTGTGACATGCCAGTCTTATGCCAGATTATTTGACTTCCGTGTCACCGTGAAACAAATCACATTTTCATTCATTCCTTCCTGTACTGTCACATGTTTTCCGACAGGATTATGGCTTAGTAAGTTGCAAATCGTTTTCCTGGTACACACCAAATAGAGAGGCCGGGATGAGGGTTCCATGGCCCTGGATTAAAGCCCGTCATCCGGTCAGGGGGCATGGGTGTTTCCGGTTTGGACCGAGAGGGGGGCACCCCTTAGAGCGCGCGTATAGAAATTTGATCCCATGCTATTCGAGGTTGTGACCTCCCCGTCTCAAAGTTTTTCTTGGACGTTGTCCAGGGTGATTCCTGGCATCGTGAGGTGAAATGGGTGTGTACTAGTTAAATGTGTTTCTACTGAAATACCATAAACGGAACTAGTCCATTCATGACTACGGAAATCCGTTGGCTGTGGTCAGTCTATATCAACTCTGCAGAGTCTCAAATCTTCCAATTATCTTGTACTTTGTTCAAGTACTATGTTCATCTTATCTTGTCAGGTATCAGCCTCAGTGAAAAAACTCCGGTGGAATACATGTGTGATAAATCCAGTGAAAAGATTATTCTTGTGGACGGACTAATCTTGTTATTCACTTTTATTACAAGCCCTATCTGTGATGTCGCTCAGACGTCCGACGGTGGCATACTTGTATTTACATTTGTCGAAGCCCTGTCTGTGATGTCGCTCAGACATCCGACGGTGGCATACTTGTACTTACATTTGTTGAAGCCCTTTATGTGATGTCGCTCAGACGTCCGACTGTGGCATTTCTTTTAAAGCCCTTTATGTGATGTCGCTCAGATGTCCGACTGTGGCATTTCTTTTAAAGCCCTTTATGTGATGTCGCTCAGACGTCCGACTGTGGCATTCCTTTTAAAGCCCGTTATGTGATGTCGCTCAGACATCTGACTGTGGCATTTCTTTTAAAGCCCTTTATGTGGTGTCGCTTAGACGCCCGACTGCGGCATAAGTTTTATTTGTTTACCTTTCGAGGCGTCGCTCCAGACACCCGATCGGTTTCATTTATTTGATTATTTATCAGGTCATGCATAAATACTATTATTGTTGTATGAGCATCATTTTTTTATTCGTGACGCATTCATGCATTCATTGATTATATCTTTTGTCCGAACTGTCTTGCGAGTACTCTCAAAGTACTCACCTGGCTTGTTGATTTGGCCAGATGTTGATGAAGGCGATCTCATGGATGAAGAGTTTGATAGCGAGTCCGACGCCTAGAGGAGTCCCAGCCAGTCCCGTGCGATTCTGTTTGGTCATTGTATTATCCGCTTCCGCAACCCCAGAAATAAATTCATCGAGCCTTACCTCGACGCTCGATGAGCTGCCAGTTAGGAGTCAAGTTATCCACCACTTTTTTAACCTCGAGCTAGTAGATGCCACCACATCCATGTGTCATAACCGCCCTTATGTAAGATATTGGCGAGTTTGTAATAAATTGTTGAGCAGCCTCAGCTCAACCTTGTAATATATTTAATGCTACTGGTCCTCTGTTCATCAAGTGTTTGTCTACCAGTGAGGATGACTTTTCCTATACTGGGATTTAAAGATCGATTTTCTCAATAATTATTTTATTGAAAAACCGGTCGTGACAGACTTGGTAACCAGAGCCAGGCTGACTGTAGGAAACCACTAGGTGCGATCGCTAATTAGTTATTAGCAGGATAGAGTTATTCATGTTTTTACAAATGTAGTCATTTTTCTGACAGTCAGCATAAAATTTATGATCTGATCACTCAGAATTTTTGCCTACTTTTGTAGATGGCCGGCAGCGACTGCGAGTCTCAAATGTTCGCCAACGTGCCTGAGGGGTTCGTCAAACTCCTCTCCTTCATCGTTCAGGTCGCGATGGGGCCATCCGTGCGCCCAGTCTTCACACTTTATCCGCACAAGATCAACGACAGTCTGACCATGCACCAAGTCGGGGTGCAATTCAGGGGAGGGCATGTCGAGATGTGCCACTTCCGTTTCTTGGGCAGAGCCATGCCTATAGAGAGGCATCCTATGCAGATGGCAGCCCGCGAGGCGATGGCTCGTCTTCGGGATGTCCTTCCTGCAATGAAGACCCGTCGCTACCGCTACCTTCCATGCCATGTGCCTTACACCTGTCACTACTCATTCTCTTGCCCCAGAGGAGAGCGTGACGAGGCTTTTGAGATGCTTGTCGAGTACCTCCGAGCCTTGGAGGCAGCCTTCGACAGCATGGTGGACGACCTCGTAGCTGCCCGCATGGACTCAGTTCATGGCTGTGCTGCTAACAGGAGGGAACTCCTACACACCGCTCCACCGCTGACTTTTATCTCGTCCTCAGCTTCTCATTCGCCTACCATTCTCGCCACTGCACGTCGTCTGCCTACCACTGAGGAATTTAACCAGGCTATTGCACCCACTCCCGTTCGCGCTACACCACTTTTTGCACCCACTCCCGTTTGCGTTGCACCACTTTTTGCACCCACTCCCATACGTGCTACTCCACCTATTCCGCCCACTCTTATTAAGGGTACTCCGCCTACGGCACCTGCTCCATCAGCTCAGCGCAGCGTTCCTCGTCTAGAACCTATTAGCGAGGAGGAAGTTGATTCCCCAGCGTCACTGCGTCTCACCCTCGGTAGGCCAAGGGAGATCCTCACCATCTCCGACTGAGTACGCGTAGACGCCATGCGATGTACCGACTTGTGTAATATGTTATATGTACATAGGTTGTGAGAAGTAGCTTGTTTGCACATCATGTAGGATCTGGAGAAGTGCACTAGTTAAATAACATGTCAGGATTATGTACGCATATCCTGAGTGATGTAATGTATAATTATGCTTGCGTGTAAGATATGTAATAGTCCTTCTCCGCGCGCAACCGTGTGTTTTCAAAAATATCCTGGAGTTTTAAAATGTTCTTTGTGTGTGATTTTATTGACTTTTGCGACTCTCTTTCTTGTCTTACGAGTTTCACAAAATATATCCCCAGAGTGAAAGATGTCTCGTCCTTGGACGCGCTCCATGCCAAATCAGCCAGAGGAAAATTATGGCACACTGCAAAATCAAATTTTCACTTAGGGTCAGACAAGTCAACAGGACAGTGAAACAGCTTTTACACAAGTGTGTCGTCTGTATGAACAGAGTCGGCGACAACACCAGGAAATGATGAACCAATTATCAATATGGGAAGTAACCGTGGTCAGTATCAACCGCAATCCAAATTATCTGAGTTACAGAAGACGCGTCCTCCAACATTTTCTCATACTGACAAGCCTCTTGAGGCCGACGACTGGCTTCAAGACATGGAGAGAAAATTAATTATTGCACAGTGTTCAGACCGTGAAAAAGTATTGTATGCACCACATTACCTCACGGGAGCAGCCGCATCGTGGTGGGAAAATTTCCTGCACATGCACCCCAACAAAAATGAAATAACCTGGGAGGATTTCAAAGAAGGTTTTCGTGGGGCACACATTCCTAAGAGCGTCATGAAAATCAAGAAGAGAGAATTTGATGACCTCAAGCAAAGGACCATGACAGTGTCAGAATACAACAGCCAATTTACTCTGCTGTCTCGCTACGCCAATGAAGAGCGTATGACTGAGAGCAAGAAGATGAAAAAATTCTTGGAAGGCCTGGCACCCGCCCTTAAGTGCCAGCTGATTGTGCATACCTTCCCAGATTTTAAAACACTGGTGGATAAGGCCATTACGCTGTAAAATGAGCGACATAGCCTGGAAGATTTCCGCAAACGCAAAAGGGACCAGACTAGTTTTGCTCGCAACCCCAGAAACAAGACGGAATTTCATAAGGGTGGAACACACAAAACCCCGACGGAAAATTCACGTCCAATCAAGAATTTCCATGCAAGAGACAAGGAGTTCACCTATCGCCCAGGCGTTACTTGTTACGCTTGTGGAGAAGAAGGGCACTATGCCAAGCAGTGCCCCAAGCCAAGGAACTCGACCCCGAAGCCCAATAATGGTGGCAATAATTCAGCGCCCAAGCGAAACAATTTCAACCCCAATAACAACCACCGAAAAGGTCACCTGAACCACGTGACCCGAGAGGAAGCACAGAACGCCCCAGATATCGTACTCGGTACGTACCCCGTCAACACAATACCTGCCATGGTTTTGTTTGATTCTGGAGCTTCTCACTCTTTCATTTCGAAGAGTTTTGCTTTGCAAAATAATTTTTCGATGCTTCCCTTGGAGAAATCAATGATCATCAAGTCCCCTGGGATTAAGCAAGTGACCCAGAGTTACTGTCAAGGTGTGGTTATTGAATTTGAAGGATTGAAGTTTTACGCCAACCTTATTGTATTGGAAAGCAAAGGATTGGATGTCATCCTAGGGATGGATTGGTTAACCACCAACAAAGGTTTTATTGACTGCTTCAATCGGACCGTGATTCTCACACACCATCAGGGGAAGAAAATAAAAGTTTCAACCAAAGAAAGACATATACCTCGGCAACCAAGATTAAACAAAGTGGACATTTCTGAGCTAAACAAGGTTCCAGTAGTGTGTGAATTTCCAGACGTATTTCTAGAAGAACTACCAGGCATGCCACCGGACCGAGAGATAGAATTCAGCATTGAGCTAGCACCCGGAACCGCTCCCATTTACAAGAAACCATACAGAATGGCACCATCCGAATTGGTAGAGTTGAAGAAGCAAATAAAAGAATTATTGGAGAAAGGATACATACGAGCGAGCTCCTCACCTTGGGGTTCTCCAATTTTATTTTCCAAGAAGAAGGATGGAACAATGAGGTTGTGTATTGATTATCGAGCTCTCAACATGGTCACAATCAAGAACAAATACCCAATGCCCCGAATAAATGATTTATTTGATCAGCTCGCACAGGCCAAAGTCTTCTCAAAAATTGACTTGAGATCAGGATACCATCAATTAAAGGTGCGAAGAGAAGATATTCCCAAGACCGCCTTCACTTCCAAATATGGGTTGTATGAGTTCACAGTGATGCCATTCGGGCTAACCAACGCCCCCGCATATTTTGTTCACCTCATGAACAAAGTATTTATGAAGTATATGGACAAGTTTGTTGTGGTATTCATCGATGATATTCTGATATACTCCAAGACACCAGAAGAGCACGCCGAGCATCTCAGGATTGTACTCGGAGAACTCAGGAAACAGCAATTGTACGCCAAATTCAGCAAATGTGAATTTTGGCTAAGGCAGGTGGGTTTTCTGGGCCACGTGCTAACCCAAGAAGGTATTGCAGTAGACCCGGAAAAAGTCAAGGCCGTACTTAGCTGGAAACCACCAGCTAACGTAACAGATGTACGGAGTTTCTTGGGAATGGCAGGCTATTATCGGAGATTTATTGAAGGATTCTCCACTATAGCAAAGCCCATGACACAATTGTTCAAGAAAGGCAAGAAGTTTGAATGGACAGAAGCATGTGAAAAAAGCTTCCAAGAGCAAAAAAGCAAATTAACAACGGCACTAGTATTAATTGTGCCAGACATACACAAGAATTTTGAAGTATATTGCGACGCATCCCGGAAAGGCCTCAGATGCGTATTGATGCAAGAAGGCAAGGTAGTTGCGTATGTCTCCAGACAGCTCCGCAAGCATGAGGAGAATTATCCCACTCATGACTTGGAATTAGCAGCGGTCATCCATGCACTCAAGGAATGGAGACACTTCCTACTTGGAAATTGTTGTGAGATATACACAGACCATAAGAGTCTTAAGTATATTTTCACACAGCCGGAACTAAATTTATGGCAACGACGCTGGTTAGAGTTGGTGAAGGATTATGATGTTGGAATCCACTATCATCCCGGAAAAGCAAATGTTGTGGCTGATGCACTTAGTCGGAATCCCAGCACGGACAACGACGGTATACCAAAGTTGAGGCCAGAATTTCAACAGGAATTTGCCAGACTCAATTTAATAATGGTTACCGAAGGCAGTGTGTCGAACCTAGAAATACAGCCTACCCTGATGGAAAAAATCAAGGAAGCCCCGCATGGACACCCCAGCATTGAGGGCATAAAAAGGAAAGTGAGTTTGGGAAGGGCCTCGGAATTCAACATAGATGAGCAAGGAATATTGTGGTACGGAGAGAGACTTTGTGTACCAAATATCAAGGACCTCAAACAGCAGATTTTGGCTGAAAGTCACACAGCTCCGTATTCAATCCACCCTGGAGGGACAAAAATGTACAAAGACCTTCAAGAAAAATTTTGGTGGCACGGTATGAAGAGAGATATAGCCACGTTCATTGCATGTTGTGACTCTTGTCAATGTATCAAGGCCGAACACCAGAAACCAGCCGGGCTATTACAACCAAACAAGATACCCGAGTGGAAGTGGGACGAGATTGGAATGGACTTTATCGTTGGACTGCCACGGTCACGACACGGAAATGATGCCATATGGGTCATAACCGACAGATTAACCAAAGTGGCACATTTTATTCCGGTGAAGACAATTCACACCACTCAGAGGCTGGCCAGACTTTATCTTGCCCGTATCGTCTGCCTGCATGGAGTCCCAAAGACTATCATATCTGACAGAGGCACACAGTTCGTCTCTAGATTTTGGGATCACCTGCAACAGGCACTGGGAACCCAACTAGCATTTAGTACCGCATACCATCCCCAGACTGATGGGCAGACTGAACGCGTAAACCAAATCCTAGAAGACATGCTAAGAGCCTGTGTCCTCACCTACGGGAACAGCTGGGAAGAAAGTTTGCCATATGCAGAGTTCGCATACAACAACAGCTATCAAGCCAGCTTGCAAATGGCACCCTTTGAAGCTCTATATGGGAGAAGATGTCATACCCCGCTAAATTGGTCAGAGACCGGAGACAGCCATATCTTCGGCCCAGATATGCTCAAGCAGGCCGAGGAGAAAGTTAAAACCATTAGAGATCGACTCAAAACAGCTCAAAGTCGGCAGAAGAGTTATTACGATCAAAAGCATCAGGAAATCAGTTTTGAACCCGGAGAATTGGTATACCTAAGAGTTTCTCCTATGAAGGGTCTGCAGCGATTCAGGATTAAGGGAAAGCTAGCACCAAGATTCATCGAACCATTTCACATAGTGGCCCGAAGAGGCACGGTGGCCTACCAGCTAGACCTACCCAGAGATTTATCCGGTATCCACAACGTGTTCCACATCTCGCAGTTGAGAAAATACGTGAGCAACCCAGAGAAGCAAGTATCACATGAGAATATTGACGTGCAACCAGACCTCACCTACCGGGAGCACCCCATAAAAATATTAGAAGAGTCTGAGAGGAGGACCCGACAGAAGACCATCAAGTTTTTCAGAGTTCAGTGGAGCAATCACACCGAGAATGAAGCAACTTGGGAGAGCGAGGATTTTCTTCGGACAGAGCACCCACACCTGTTTAAGGATCAGCTGAAATCTCGGGGACGAGATTTTTCCTAAGGGGGTAGGTGTTGTGACACTCCAAAATTTTTGTGGTTTTGTTTTCAGAAAAAGCCTTGCTTGGTTTGAAGAAGGTCATTTAAACCCTTCTTAAAAACCCTCTTCTGAGTTCTGAAAATCTTTTCCTGAATTTATTTTCTTCTAAAGAGAAACACTTTTGGTTTTGGGCTTTTGTTTGATTTTGATCCATTCTTGTTTACCATACCTCCTATGGTAAAAAAAACTTCCCCAAAACCCCTCCTTCCACTTTGGTGCAACCCAAGCATTCTGTCCAAACTAATAAAATCCATTTTTGGATTTTATTCCAATTATTTCTTTTCCCAAAACAATTCTGTCCTTTCTTGTGAACCTAGGTGATTTGCAAAGCAAGTACCCTAATGCCTTTGATTCTTGATCACAAACCAACTCCCCTAGATAGTCCTTAGTACCCACAACCTAGAACCATCTTGATCCACTCTTCTTCTTTTCAAATATTTCAAATTTCACTCTCTGCAAGTTTGGACCAGATTTGCCAAATTTGGTGAAATTCATATCTACACTCCTCCAAAAATTCCACCAAAATTCAGGCAACCTCTAGTTGCAATGAGAGATCTCTCCACCAAAAATCAGCTCAATGAAAAATCACTACATGCCAGAATCATTCTGTCGAACACTTGGCATGCACTGTTTTTGTTCATATTCAGTAAATTCAGAGTTTCAGTGTCGTTTCCCCCGACAGAACTTCAGTCACATGCCCACTGTGCATTTGGCTCGATGCTCGCAGCCCCTCCCTATTGTCCGAAGCTCCACACACGCGCTTGGCGCCTTCCTGACGTAGGTGGCGCCCTGGCCCGCCTGCGCCGGCGTGCTTTGCGGCGGCAGAGCCACCGTAATGGCCGACAGGGGGCAACACCGCGGCAGAACGTTGTTCGGTGCCGCCCAACCCTCCTGGTAGCTCCGTGTGGCCATCTCCTTGCCAGCGCATGCATGCAGCACCGTCGCCATGGCCTGGCACGCGCAGAGCGCGTTCTCTGCCGCCGACGGACCGTGCTGCCGTTCCGTCGAGGGCAGGCCGTAACCCTCCCTCCCGTGCTGAGTTGGATCCTGAAATGGCACCACTGCTCCACCTAGGCGATGCTCAAGCTCCTAAGCCGACCGTCCCGCCACAGCGCCACCGTAATCACCCGCCGGACTTATCCGTTCACGGCAACCGCCTCGGGCCGGCTATAAATAGCACCCCCGAGCTTGCCCTCGCCCCCGCACAACTCCACCACCTCACTAGACCCCGCCTAGCCACTGGGAGAGCCTCGAGGGGCCTTTCTTCTTCGACTCCGGCCACCTCCATCCACCTCGGGCTCCGGCAACATTCTCTTCAGTGAGAACTCCCCCGCCGCCCTGCTCTTGCCCATAGCCTCGTACCACCTCCAGTAGGCTAACCCCCACTTCAATTTGAACACCGCAGCTCCCTCCGACGAGATCCACGACTGCCCGAACCGCCGTCCACTGGAGCAAGGGCCGCTGTCGACACAGTGCTCACCGGCGACCACCACCACTACCCACAGACGCGGAAAGGTGCACTGATCACAAAGGTAACCCCTGATCACCTTGCCTCACCGTGGATCGCCGTGGCGACCACCGCACCTCTCGGGCACCGTCGCGCTCTGTTTTCCCCGTTTGAAATTTCAAACCTGACAGGTGGAGCCCGCCTGTCAGCCTCTCAGTCGTTTCTTTTAAACAAAACGTTTTTCTGGACTTTTCCGCAGAGCCCCCTGGAAACTTTCTATTTCATTATAGATGCGTCCTTGGACCAAAACTCTTATAACTTTTAAACAGAAAATGATTTTTGTTTGATTCCTATTCTGTCACCTTTATTTTTCTATCTATTTTTTTGTCATATTTATTTGAAAAATGTTTGGAACACTTTTCTGTACACTCACGGTATTTACGTTACGTACGTATCTTTCTTATACCTTAGATACCGGAGGAGGTGACGGAGCCGCAAACTTCACAGAGTTAAACTCCGACTACTCCGAACCAGGCAAGCATGTTTGAACTCTTGATATGATGAGTGGTTGTTGCATGTTTGCATTTTTGTATAGTCATAGCATGTTTATGAACATTTCTTGAATGTTATATTTCATGCATATAAGTGGAAAGTAAGTTTCGGAAAAGCATTATGTTGTTGGATACATATTTGCATGGCCATGTGATGGCATGAGGATGGGTAAGATGGCAGTGTTGTGACATGCCAGTCTTATGCCAGATTATTTGACTTCCATGTCACCGTGAAACAAATCACATTTTCATTCATTCCTTCTTGTACTATCACATGTTTTCCGAAAGGAATATGGCTTAGTAAGTTGCAAATCGTTTTCCTGGTACATACCAAATAGAGAGGCCGGGATGAGGGTTCCATGGCCCTGGATTAAAGCCCGTCATCCAGTGAGGGGGCATGGGTGTTTCCGGTTGGGATCGAGAGGGGGGCACCCCTTAGAGCGCGCGTATAGAAATTTGATCCCATGCTATTCGAGGTTGTGACCTCCCCGTCTCAAAGTTTTTCTTGGACGTTGTCCAGGGTGATTCCTGGCATCGTGAGGTGAAATGGGTGTGTACTAGTTAAATGTGTTTCTACTGAAATACCATAAACGGAACTAGTCGATTCGTGACTACGGAAATCCGTTGGTTGTGGTCAGTCTATATCAACTCTGCAGAGTCTCAAATCTTCCAATTATCTTGTACTTTGTTCAAGTACTATGTTCATCTTATCTTGTCAGGTATCAGCCTCAGTGACAAAACTCTGGTGGAATACATGTGTGATAAATCCAGTGAAAAGATTATTCTTGTGGACGGACTAATCTTGTTATTTACTTTTATTACAAGCCCTGGCTATGATGTCGCTCAGACGTCCGACGGTGGCATACTTGTATTTACATTTGTCGAAGCCCTGTCTGTGATGTCGCTCAGACATCCGACGGTGGCATACTTGTACTTACATTTGTTGAAGCCCTTTATGTGATGTCGCTCAGACGTCCGACTGTGGCATTTCTTTTAAAGCCCTTTATGTGATGTCGCTCAGATGTCCGACTGTGGCATTTCTTTTAAAGCCCTTTATGTGATGTCGCTCAGACGTCCGACTGTGGCATTCCTTTTAAAGCCCGTTATGTGATGTCGCTCAGACATCCGACTGTGGAATTTCTTTTAAAGCCCTTTATGTGGTGTCGCTTAGACGCCCGACTGCGGCATAAGTTTTATTTGTTTACCTTTCGAGGCGTCGCTCCAGACACCCGATCGGTTTCATTTATTTGATTATTTATCAGGTCGTGCATAAATACTATTATTGCCGTGTGAGCATCATTTTTTTATTCGTGACGCATTCATGCATTCATTGATTATATCTTTTGTCCGAACTGTCTTGCGAGTACTTTCAAAGTACTCACCTGGCTTGTTGATTTGGCCAGATGTTGATGAAGGCGATCTCATGGATGAAGAGTTTGATAGCGAGTCCGACGCCTAGAGGAGTCCCAGTCAGTCCTGTGCGATCCTGTTTGGTCATTGTATTATCCGCTTCCGCAACCCCAGAAATAAATTCATCGAGCCTCACCTCGACGCTCGATGAGCTGCCAGTTAGGAGTCAAGTTATCCACCACTTTTTAACCTCGAGCTAGTAGCATGCCACCACATCCATGTGTCATAACCGCCCTTATGTAAGATATTGGTGAGTTTGTAATAAATTGTTGAGCAGCCTCAGCTCAACCCTGTAATATATTTAATGCTACTGGTCCTCTGTTCATCAAGTGTTTGTCTACCAGTGAGGATGACTTTTCCTATACTGGGATTTAAACATCAATTTTCTCAATAATAATTTTATTGAAAAACCGGTCGTGACAGCTACCTCCAGGTGCCCTCAGCGCACCCAGCTGCGGCCCCTGGCGCCACTCCGGCGAGCCACCGCCGCTCTGGGTCGTCGCTGTCGTCTAACCGCCGGCGAATCCAATGTGGCCGTCGTTAGCGGCTAACCCCCCACACTAACCAACCCCCTAGGCCACTAACTCATGGGCTCCACGCCCTAATTAACATAGATTATATTTTCTGCTTAGTTTTAACTAACCCCAGTGGGCCCATGCGTCAGTGTTGACTACGCTGACGTGGCCGTTGACCAGGCCCACCTGTCTGTGTTCCTAACTGACACTAGGTCACTCCAGTGGGTCCCACTGGTCAGGTTTGACCTGGTCAGACACAGCTGACCTGCTGATGTAATGTTGTTGTCATGCTGATGCAGTAATATTTTTTGTAATTTAAAATAAATCAGAAATGATTTATAAATTAGAGAAAATGTCCAAAACTTCTAAAATTCATAGAAATTCAACCATAACTCAGAATGAAATAAATTATATATGAAAAATGACCAGAAAAATCCAAAGAATCTATTTATGGCATTACCATGCATGTTTGAACAACTTAAAGCTCCTGTATACAAAAAATTGAATTAATGGCAATTTGAAATGTCATATATGGAGTTCGAATTTGAATCTTAGATTCAAACCAACTCCATTTAACCTGCTGCTAGTTGCATTAGCTCAAACCACAGCATATTGCCATGTCATGAGCATGCATCATATTATGCATTGCATTGATTGAGTTCTTCCTTGTTTGCTAGTGTTTGTCCCCTCTCGATAGACGTGGTTCCGACGATGAGTTCGATGACACCTATGAAGAACTATACTATCTTCAGAAGTGTCAGGCAAGCAAACCCCCCTGTTCATTCCGATACAATCCCACTCTCTTGCTCCTGCTCTCTTTTACTGCATTAGGACAACAACGATTCATCTGTTACTTGTTGCGGTAGCTGAACCCCTTTATCCTCTGCATGACCTGTCATTGCCATAGTAAATAGATGAAACCCACTAGCATGAGTAGGAGTTGTTTGAGCCCTGTTGTGCCTACTCATTCATGCTTGTTCATCATGCCTGCTACTGCTTAGAGTTGAGTCAGGTCTGATTCATCGGGGATGAATTGGAATGTGGTGAACATGTCCTACCGTGTATGAGCTAAGTGTGTGAACACGTTTTGGTAAAGGTAGCGGTGAGAGGCCATGTAGGAGTACATGGTGGGTTGTCTCATTGAAGCCGTCCTCAGGAACTGAGTTTTGTGTTTGTGATCCATGAACAGCTACTACCACTCATTGGGATCCTTAATTGACCCTCTCGGCTTCTTAACCACCCTTGTCCTCTGTCCAGGAGTTGCAAGTAGTTTCTGTTGTTTGTAGTATGCTGGAGGCCATGGGCAGCGCTGACTCGAGGGGTGGGCTGTGATGCGGTAGGCACGTGGCTGGGTATGCCGGGCACCCGTTTGGTGTCGTGGAACCCTGTACACATCGTTCGGGGCCGTATGTGGAAACCTCGGTCGGACTCCCTGCGGATGGAACCTGAATAGGCGATAAACCTGGACTAGATACTTGAGTGTTTAGGTAGGCCGTGCCCGACACCCTCGCTAGGCTTCCGCTTGAAGGTTGCCGAGATACATGACGTGTACATGGCGGTAAGTGGCGAGAGTGTGTGTGAAGAAGTACACCCCTGCAGGGTTAACATCATCTATTCGAATAGCCGTGTCCGCGGTAAGGGACTTCTAGGTTGCCTATACAGTTCATAGACAAGTAAAACTGGATACTCTAAAATACGCAAGATAAGTGTGAGTGTTATGGATGGCGTTCTCGTAGGGAGACGGGAGCGGATCCATAGTGGTGTATTGATATGGTGAATATGTGGACTCGTGTGCACCACCCCAAAAGAGTTACTTGCAGTCGTAGTTCAGGATAGCCACCGAGTCAAAGCTGGCTTGCTGCAGTTAAACCCCACCATCCCTTTGATTGATAATGATGCATATGTAGTTAGTTCTGATGTAAGTCTTGCTGGGTAAATTTGTACTCACGTTTGCTTAATTTATGTTTTTGCAGAGAGACTTCAGTCTCGCTAGTAGTTCCGCTTGGACTTCGACGTTTAGCTTGTTACCTCAGCTATGATCTTATGCCCTCGGCAGGATCCGGTAGATAGTCAGGCTTCTCAGCCTTTTTCGTATATAGCTGTCTGTACTCAGACATGTTAAGCTTCTACATGTGCTTTGACTTGAATGCTCTGAATGTGGTGTCATGAGACCCATGTTTGTAATATCTCGCTCCTCGGAGCCTAATGAATAAATATTTGAGTTGTAGAGTCATGTTGTGATGCCATGTTGTATTTGCACATATCGAGCATATTGTGTGTATGTTATTGAAATGCTTGGTATGTGTGGGATCTGACTATCTAGTTGTTTATCCTTGGTAGCCTCTCTTACCAAGAAATGTCTCCTAGTGCTTCCACTGAGCCCTGGTAGCTTGCTACTGCTCCGGAACACTTAGGCTGGCCGGCATGTGTCCTTCTTCGTTCCTGTGTCTGTCCCTTCAGGGAAATGTCACGCGGTGTCTACCGGAGTCCTCTTAGCCTGCTATAGCCCGGTTTACCGGAGTCCTGCTAGCCCAGTTGCTACAGCCCAGATTCACTCGCTGATGACCGACACGTTCGTTGTTGGGTCATGTATGCCTGTCCCTGTAAGTTAGTGCCACTTTGGGTTTACGGCTAGCCATGTCAGCCCGGGTTCTTTGTCATATGGATGCTAGCGACACTATCATATACGTGAGCCAAACGGTGCAAGCAGTCCCGGGCCTGGTAAGGCGACACCCGTGGGAATACCGTGCGTGAGGACGCAAAGGGATATGAGGTGTTACATGCTAGATTAGTGTGGCATAGGATCGGGGTCCTGGCAGACTGAGAAACACCTCCAACAAATCCATGCTAGTGACACCCTGATTGATCAACTGGACCACTCTCTTGACCAGCATGTTTGTTTCCACCCTCTCCGCAATGGTCACTTTCAATGAGGAAGGGGTCTGGGCACGATCTAAAGTAAAAAGGGGAAGTCCACTCGACTGGCCTAGAGTCGCAATGTCCTGGCAGTAGAACCAGGTCGACTGCCAGCCCCTGACCGACTGAGGAAGTGTCATGGAAGGGAAATAGCTCCTTTTTCTCTTCTGGATACCCAAACCCCCACACATTTGGATAACGTGTGTTCTCTCTTCACTCGTATTCGCTTTATTCACCGACTAAGAGCGGATTGTGAAGATGTGCTTGAAAGACCCCAGTGCGGTCAAGAACCCAGGAAATTTTCACAGATGGACACAAATGCAGCAAGATATGTGATGGTGTTGGGAGAAAAGTGATGGAGTTGGGCTCCAAAAAAGTTCAAGAAACCCCGGAAAAAGGGTGCGGGGGAAGGGAGAAACCGGGGTCCACATGGGTGGTGAGCAGAACGAACTCACCCGGTCGCGGCTGTGGTTTCGTCTCCCCCTCCGGCAAACGTGCAGCCCCGTCGGCGATCAGTCCGGACTCAGCCAGCTCCTCCAAATCTTCTGGGCGGAGCGAGGATTGGATCCAATCACGCTGGATCCAACCCGGCGGCAGCGCCGACCGCGACGACAACCCTCGATTCGTCTTCTTGCCTTTTGCCGCCCCCGTCGCCTTCTTTGCATGTTCCAGTGTCGCCGCCTTGTCCTTCGCCATGCTGGCGGAGTGGCGGCATCGAGAGCGGAGGAGCCAGATGTGGTGGAGAAGCAGAGGAGAAATAAGGAGAATGGACACGTACAGTGTAGGCGCCTCGGCCCCGTCACCTTTTAAGGACCCACTTCCGAGTGGCTGACGCGTGGGCCTGGGCAATCCTGTCAAATCCCGCAACAGTCATGCACCGGGTACATGGCGAAAAAGGTGGCGCGGAGATCGATGTGCTCCTGTCTATCCGTCCCGCTTACCGTGGCATGCTCCGCCTCGCGCGCTTCCCCAAAATATTGAATCCCGTGAAATCCAGGATACGCCGTAACCAATCATGCCAAAGGTTTCGCGTCAAAAATAACACTCGACGAGTGACGGTATAAATCCACTCGGCAACTTCTGAATCGATCAAGGCAATTGAAACGAAGCTGAAGTTCCAACGCAAACCTCCAGTTCAATGAAGATACCTGTGAAGCTCAATAGTCGAGGCAAGACTAACTTCAACTTCTTTTCACTCGGACCTTCATCCATTCGGGGGCTAATGATGATGATACATACCTAGGGTAGGGTAACAGGCCTGGCCTATACGCCCTACCCAAGGTCACTACCCTAGAAGCAAAGAAGCTTAAGAGACAACAAGGAGTGCCCAACGAAGGCGTCGAGTGCAATCCACTCCACAAGTCATTCACTCGTGTACCCTTCCTTCCTAATGTCACACGACCGGTCAATCACTCGACCACACAAGAAATCACTCGACCTATCGAAGACCAGGAGTCGAACAGAACAGCAACGGTCAGGCGTTCACTTTGTAGTATTTAAGATCATTAATAGCACTTTATGGTTGGCGTTATCACTAACACCTCATATTTACGCACATTAAACTCCTTGTAACGGAGGATGGCTGGGGTCCTGGCGCACTCTATATAAGCCACCCCCTCCTCTAGCACAAGGGTTGGCACCCCCTGTAACACACACTCTCATAATCCAGTCGACCGCCTCCGGGCACCGAGACGCAGGGCTTTTACCTCCTCTGAGAGGGGCCTAAACTCGTAAACACTTGCGTACAATCTCACCATAGCTAGGACCTTGCCTCCTCATTTGTACCCCCTATACTTACTGTCAGACTTAGAACCATGACAGGTACCACCTTAGAAAATCTCACTTTGAAGGCAAGGCTAATAATGAAATCGCCCAAACATCTCCAGTGGAATATATTACAGATGAAGACTGGACAACGCTCGTTAAACACTGGTTTGATCCAAAGTATCAGGTAGGCTATATGTATTTGATCAGACCACATATTGAACTTGTATTTATGTATGTGCCTTACAAGTGTATCTTCTTCTAGGCTAACTATTTGAAGAACAAAACCAACCGTTCTAAAGTGAAATTCCAACAGACAACAGGATCGCGTAGCTATACTGCACACTGCGAGGCTCTTGTAAATAGCTGCTACTTCCTTCTGTGCCATATTATCGTATCTATATTGACTTGTTCCAAATACAGAGGAAAGCCCGTGCGGACCAAAAAGAACCTGGACCGAATGCAGTGCAAATCTTCAAGGATTGCCACACCAGCAAGATGAAGGGCATGAGTACACCAGTTCAAGCCGCTATTGTAAGTCCTTACTCCTCCTGCCTTTGAACTGATTGGTACTGTGATGTGTTCATTTAACTACTTGGTTTCCAGCCAATGTCAGTTACTCTGTTCACTTTTATACATAGTTGTCTTAACGTATCATTTCACCTTACATGGTTTAAAAGATATGAAGGATATTCTTTTGGTCTTGATCTGTAATCTAGTTGTTATGTTCACGTGCGCACACAATGATAAAATAGCCTGTTTGTTTTAATGATGTCATACTATGTTCATCCTACTTTAAACCATGTCTCTTTATCCTTAGATGTCAACGAATGTGAGGAAATAGACAATACAGTAGGCATGCTACATGGACATATGTTCCGAAAATGATTTTATTATGTAGTTGGCACTACAATACATGCTAATGTATTACAGTAGTTCACAAAAATAAGTTATGTATAAACATGTAACCTACTTTGTTTGTTTTTGTCTCATTAGTAACTTATCTGGTACACTAATCTACAAGTTCAAACTTTCAGGAAGTTATGGAACAAATGATTGAACAGCCACAACCACCTGAAGGTGATGAGGCTACCACAGGCACAATGTCACCTCTTGCTGCAGTGCGTCAGTATCTCTCCACTAACGGTGCAAAAAGCACCTTCCTGTGTAATTTTGGATTGGTTGTCAAGGTAACCTCATCCAAATCGCCTACTGAACAAAATCTTCCTGCTAGACAGAGTGATATATCTGTGCTCCAAACACATGTCCAATCCCTAATGGACGTCGTTTCGGAAATAAGAATAGTGGTTGAAAAATGTCGTCAAGATATGAATGGTTTTGAAACCAGACTATCAGACATTCGCTTCATTGTTCAAGAGCAATGGTGGAAAAAAGGTGAAGACCGTGTTGCTCCATCAGATTCTATAGCCTGAAACATTAGCACTCAGGTCAAATGATCTGTGCTTCTATACATCCAATGGTGATTTTATCTGCAAGGACTGTAAACTTTATGCCAACAGGCCTTTTGTTGTATGATTGGAATTTATTTTGTTGTGATACAGCATTTATGATGCTGCCAAAGGCTGCAATAATTATGATGCTATTTTTGTATAGTGTAGGTTTATCTTAGTAATGTATTCGGCCGAAAGCTTCATAGGAGCCCAACATGCCAACATTCGTCGGGCCCATTCCAATTGGGCTAAAAACGATTATGGGTCGAAATTGGCATGTAGCCCACTAAAAATATCTGGGCCTAAATCAGCATAAGCTTTCATATTTTTCTGGTAGGCATGTGCCCGTAGTGGGCCTTTAACATGCCTAAACATAATTTGGGCCCTCAGTAACCATAGGCGGTTTACAGGTGTAAATATCTCGAGCCCATAAAAAACATGGGCCTTTAATAGACCGAAAGTGAGATTGGGCCCTGATTGTGCCAAATAACCCACTGGTCTTAGTAGGCCGAAATGGTGGCCCATTTACGATGCGGATCTTTGACAGGCCGAAATTCGGGCGGGTCATAAATGCGCCGACCTAATACATGGGCCTTTAACAGGCTGGAACTTCGGTCGGGCTAGATTGTCGTCATTTTTATATGGGCCGTTAATGGGGCCGATGTGATGTTGGGCCACATATGGCCCATGGTTTTCATCCGATGTTAACAGGCCGAAAATCACAACAGGTCGAAAGTGGCCCAAATCTATAGTGGGCCTCTAACAGGCCGAATGTCAGACATGGTCGAATATGATCCAAATCCTTCACGGTTGTTTATGGGTCGAAAGTTACAATGGGTTGTAAATGGGCCCAAATGAAGCAGGACCTTTAACAGGCCGGAAATACACCGGGCCGTAATTCGGCCCAAATACTTAGCGGACTGTTAACGGGAAAAAGTGACCATGGGCCGCGATGATGACAAGTTTAGGGTAGGCCATTGACGGGTCGATTTGACACTAGCCGTATGGGCCTTAACAGAGAATGTTGGGCCTTTAGCTGGGCCGGCCCATTATGGTCTGCAAAATCTTGTGGGCCTTTAGCCGGGTGGGCCCATTGTGGTCCGCTAAATCTTGTGGGCCTTTAGCTGGGCCGGCCCATTATGGTGTGCAGAATCTTGTGGGCCTTTAGCTGGGCCGGCCTATTATGGTCCGCTAAATCTTATGGGCCTTCAGTTGGGCCGGCCTATTTAAACTTTATGGGCCACTTTGGGCCCGTCCACGTGTCAACATATCATAGGCCCATCTCGACCATTGGATGAGTGACACTTGTGCCAACGCAGAGCTGATGCGTGGTTCCGTCGGCCAATGAGAATTTTACATGTGGAAAATCGGCATTGGTCATGGCTGTTAGCGGGTTATCGGATCCAAAACCGGACCCGATAGCTTAACGGTGCTTAATGGCATCCCATTACGGTGGATGCCACGTGTCAGTCACCCTTGACGAAAGCACTTCTATGACGCGCGATTTATCATCATGGAAGTGGACACTTCCGTGATGATAATTTTGGTAATGTCATGGAACACTTCTACGACAGCACAGGTATGACTATCTTGATTCTATCATAAAATCATCATGGATGTACATGCATGACAAAAAACGTGACCTACTATGACAAACACGTATCATCACAGAAGTGTATTTTTTTTGTAGTGCATGTGCTCTTCAGATCTTGGTCTTTAACATTGTTGATGGTGTCAGAGCTCCCAAGCCCAAGGATGGGGGCCTTGCTGGCCTCTTCGCAAGCTGCCCCGGCAAGGGGCTTGCGGGGAGCCGCGCAGGTCGCCTTAGCAAGGCTTGTTGCTGAGCGTGGCCCTGCTTGCCTCTTGCTGCTTGCTACTCTAGGTAGATGTCTTGATATACTTTGTACCTGTCTTGCCTTCTGCTATCTTCCTCTGGTTCGCCATTCCCTATTGTAGGGGTGGCTGCGACCGTCCGTGCACAAGTAAGGGGTACAGAAGTACCCACACTTTTGTACACCGACAGGAGCCCCCGGGCCTGGGCCACACATAAGCGCAAGGCATAGTTGGGCCAGGCCTAAAGCAGTGCGCAGGCGGGCGTGGCAGGGGCGAACCGCCATGATATGTTTGTCAGTTGCGATTCCCCACAACTCGCGTCGAGTGCGTGACATGGGGGTCGTGCGTGGGATGGCCTCAGCATGCTCGCGTCATCTTGTAGTCGATAGCAAAGAGGTGTCCCGTGCTTCCCTTATCAAAAATGAAGGAATCTACAGGGGCGCTACTCATTTACTAAGTGGACTCGGGTCGCAGCCTGCATGGCACCGCTCCCCATGATCACGGGGTGGCAATTGGTCGTCCCACCCGTCCTCATGCCCCTTCTGCTTTGCCACATACCTTCCATGCGTTGGGAAGGGCAGGTGGCGGGCGTGAAGGATGTGGGCATTAATGCCGAGGCAGAAAATCAGGCACTTATGGATTGGGGGAGCGGGCCGGTTCCGATTCCCCATGCTTCAAGAGGCCGCATTGGTCGTGCGGGGCGGCCGCCCCTTGTGCTGGGTGGCCAGGCCCCGGCCTTGCTCCTCTATAAATGGGGGAGAGGAATGGTGCTTCTCCACACTCGCCTCCTTTCCCCCTCTTGCTCGCCATCTTCTTTCGACTCTCCATGGTGAAAGGGCGCGCTAATGCCTCGACAACAGTGACGAGGGCTTCTGCTTGACAACGCGTCCCTCCTTCCTCGGAGCCTCTGGAAGAGCCCGCTACGAGGGGGAGAGGAAGGGGACGGGGCCGAGGTCGCCGCGGTGCTCGGGGAGGAGGCGGACGGGGCGGCGTACCCGTTGTGCTCCTGCCGGTGGCCCCTCCTTTGATGGGCGGCCACATCGGGGACCAACCCTAGGAGTTCTTCATCATGCTGCATAAGCCTGTGTGCAGTCGCCTCCGGCTTCCGACTCCGTTCGCTTGGGTGATGGAGGAGGAGGCCCCGTGAACCTTGAGGCTTCACATGAGGGACTGCGGGAACAGTGACATGTGGGCTGACATCGACTTTCCCCGCCCTTACGTCATGTATCTTCGTCAGGGGTGGAAGACCTTCGCACGTGCCCACAGCTTGATGGAGGGGCATGTTCTCTATTTTAAGTTAATGGAGAGTGGCCTGCTCTTCGTCAAGGTCTTCGGGAACTCTGGAATTCGCCTAGGGTGCTGCGTGGAGAGCTCCACTAACGATGAAAGCTCCTCCTCGAGCGAAAGTGGCGAGGAGGACAGTGCCAATGACGATGACGGCAGCGGGCGGGAGGATGACGACTCCGACTCCGGCTGACTGCCAGTGGCCGCACCATCGTCTGGCCCGCTCCCTCCCCCGGCAACATGCCTTGCCAGGGGCCTTGTCCTGTTGTCCCTGGCGATGGTGGTTGGCGGGCTCCCTCGTCAAGCTCTCCATCGCCCAATTCCCCATGCCCGTCATCTTGCGCGGCCTACCGTGCCTGGAGAGGAATGGGGCAAGAACGAGGATTACGGGACACTTATCTTTTTCTCAATTTGTAGGCACTTGCCAAATCTTAACTTTCTAGGAAATGTACTCTACCCAGCCCATGCTTATGTTTTGTAATATCTGTACTTGCATCAGCATATCAATGAAAAAGATGAGCTTTTGCCGGGAACTCATGCATGTGTACGTTCGTGCAGAGGCAAAATGCCCCTTTAATGAAAAATAAATGAGTCTCCCCGGCAAGCTACATTGCCGGCGCTCTTGTGCCTGCCGGAGAATCACATCTGCCGGGTTACAGGCGCAGGGTCCAACCCCCTGCTAAACTCTTCTTTTGCCCATGGTTACTGCAATTACCCAGACCAAAGCAGCGCTCGAGTCAGGGATGGGAGCACCCAAGTCTAGATAGAGTGGTAAGGTTTTCTAATGCGCAAGTCACAAATTACGAACATGAATGGGCAGGGGAGGAACTTTATCTGATTAAGTTGTTGATGGAGACGTTGCGCCAAGCAATCTTCTCAATCTCTTGCCGGGGTATTGTCACTGCGACCGGAGGGAAGAGAGGACAGGGGCATGGAATTTTGGTGGTTTCCCAACACCTGTTGGAATCTAAGGTAGCACAATATCCTAGACAAGTACGCATGCATACATATATATATATATAAACATGGAAACTAGCAGGAAATTGTACAAGCTAAAAACTATCTCGCTGCGCGTAGGGTGTGCGAGTGGCTCTGTACATAGGGTTACATGCCTTGCCGACAAGGCTAGTACAAAAGGGGATTGCCGGAGCTCCCGGCAACCGCGCCCTATGGGTAAAACTTGCGAAGATGTTCGTTGTTCCGGGAGTTGCTCACTGGAATGCCATCTTCGGTCTCCAGGCAGACTGCATCAGGCCTGGTGACTCGTATTACCCGATAGGGGCCTTCCCACTTTGGCGTATACTTGTTTGAATTCTTAGCAGACTGAACGCGCCAAAGAACAAGGTCGCCTTCCTCAAGGCTTCGGGCATGAACCTTGCGGCTATGATAGCGGCGCAAGGCTTGCTGGTAGCGAGCGGCTCGCACAACAACTCAAAGACGATCTTCCTCAAGGAGCTTTGCATCATCTTGGCGCAAGTGCTCTTGCTCAAGCTCATCATAAGCGAGCACTCGAGGTGACCCGTATATGAGTTCAATGGGGAGAACTCTTTCTGCCCTGTAGACCAGGGCAAAGGGTGTCTGGCCAGTGGCTCGATTTGGTGTCATTCTAAATGACCAAAGAACTGTTGGCAACTCATCAATTTAGCGCCTTCCACACTTGCGTAGCTTCTCGAAAGTCCTTGTTTTGAGGCTTCGCAACACTTCAGCATTTGCCCTTTCTGCTTGGCCATTGCTTCTTGGATGAGCAAAAGAAGCAAAACATACCTTGCTGCCAAGGTCCTGGATATACTGCATGAAGGTGCGGGTCGTGAACTGTGTGCCATTGTCAATGATGACTCTGTTTGGCACGCCAAAACGGCATACGAGTCCCTTAAAGAACTTGACGGCTGATTGTGCTGTCACCTTCTTCACTGGCTCCACTTCCGGCCACTTTGTGAACTTGTCAATCGCGATGTACAAGTACTCAAAGCCCCTGATAGCATGGGGAAAGGGGCCCAATATGTCGAGCCCCCAGACTGAAAATGGCGAGGAGAGAGGGATTGTCTGAAGGGCTTGAGCTGGTTGATGAAGCTTCTTTGAATGAAACTGGCACGCTTCACACTTGGTTACTAGTGTTGTTGCATCCTGGAGGGCAGTGGGCCAGAAGAAACCTTGTTGGAACGCTTTGCCAGCAAGGGCTCTTGACCCTATGTGGGAGCCACATATGCCTCCGTGTATCTTTGCCAACAACTCCAGTCCGTCCTCCCGAGGAATACACTTCAATTTGATGTCGTTTGGCCTTCTTCTATAAAGAGCATCATCCACAAATGGGTACATGCTAGACCGACGGGCTACTTTCTCTGCTTCTTCCTGCTCCTCGGGGAGCTCCCCTGTTTGGAGGAAACGGATTGTATGTTGTGCCCATGCCGGAGCCTGGGGCTCGATGGCAAGGACCAAAGGCATGCTTTCTGCTGTGGGGGCAGCTACCTCAACGGCAAGGGCCTGGCCCCTATCGAGGGTTGCTACTCTTCAGCAAGCTTGGGGTACCTGGCAACTTCTTTGTCGGTGGCTCCTGGGAGCTCTGCGGGAAAGTACTTGTCGGGCCCCGCTTTCCTTTGCTTGTTCTGTTCAGCTGATGGCTCGATGGATGGCTAAGTTAATTGAAGCACAAAGGTACCTGGTTCCACAATTAGCTTGAGGGCAGCGTGCTTCGACAAGTCATTGGCAATGTTGTTCTCTGCTCAAGGCACATGCTCTGCTTGTAGACCGTCAAAGTGTTCTTCCAACTTCCTCACTTCATCCACATAAGCCTCCATCAACGGGCTTTGATAATCCTTGTTGACTTGCCTGATGACAAGTTGTGAATCTCCTCTCACAATAAGCTTCCTAATCCCAAGGTCATCCACGATCCTAAGACCAGCGAGCAGCCCCTCGTATTCAGCAGTGTTGTTTGTTGACCTCTCCCGGGGGAAGTGCATCTGAATCACGTACCTGAGGTGTTCTCCGGTGGGCGCGACGAGCAACACGCCGGCACCTGCACCTTGTTACAAGAAGGATCCATCAAAGTACATAACCCAATGACTACTTTCCTCTTTGTCGGGAAGGGTGGTTTCTTGAACTTCTTCATTGGGCGTGGATGTCCATTCTACTATGAATTCTGCCAATGCTCTGCTCTTGATTGTCGAGGTACTTTCAAATCTGAGCCCAAAGCTTGACAGCCCCACTGCCCACTCCACAATCCTCCCCATCGCATCTGGATTGTGCAGTATCCGTTGCAACGGGAGATGACTGATGACGGTGATCTCATGTGCTTGAAAATAATGACGCAACTTTCTCGAGGCTATAAGGAGTCCAAAAAGCAACTTCTGCATCCCAGAGTACCTTGACCTAGCCCCCTGCAAAAGGGAGCTGACAAAGTAGACTGGGTGCTGCACCACCTTCTTCTTCTGCTTTTCCTCGCTTGCTTGCGCAGATGTTGTTTTGCCGGGATCGGATCCTGCCGCGGGTTCTCCCTTGCCGAGGTCGGATCCTGCCGGGTCCAGTTCTTCTCCTAAGGGCCTTGTCGATGTTGTCGCCTCTTCCTCGACTTCTCTCTGCGCCACTAGCGGAGCACTAACCACTTGATTCGTTGCTGCCAGGTATAGCAGCAACGGCTCTTGTGGCCTGGGCGTGACCAGTACTAGTGTAGAGGAGAGGTATTTCTTCAAGTCCTGCAATGCTGCCTCTGCCTCCGGGGTCCATTTCATTGGACCTGCCTTTTTCAAAATCTTGAAAAAGGGGAGGGCACGCTCAGCGGACTTAGAGATGAACCTGCTTAGGGCGGTAACGCAGCCGGCAAGCCTTCAGACATCTTTGACCCGCCTTGGCGCCTTGATTTGCTCGATTGCTTTGATCTTGTTGGGATTTGCTTCGATCCCGCATTGAGACACGAAGAACCCAAGAAGCTTGCCGGACGGAACGTCGAACACGCACTTCTCTGGGTTGAGCTTGAGGTTGATCTTGCGCAAGTTTGCAAAAGTTTCTTCCAAGTCCTGCACGATCGTAGCTTTGTCTTTAGTTTTGACCACTATGTCATCCATGTAAGCTTACATGTTTCTATGGAATTGGGGCTCAAATCCAATTTGGACTGCTCGAGCGAACGTTGAACCAGCGCTCTTTAACCCAAAAGGCATTCGCACAAAACAGTACGTACCACATGGGGTGATGAACGCGGTTTTTCTCTTCATCTTCCTTTGTCATGAAGATCTGATGATACCCTGAGTAAGCATTAAGGAATGACAATAGGTCGCACCCAACGGTGGAGTCCACTATCTGGTTGATACGTGGTAATGGGAAAGGATCCTTTGGACAGGCTTCATTGATATCAGTATAGTCGATACATAGCTCCACTTCCCATTTTCCTTACGTACTACGACCGGATTGGCCAACCACGTCGGGTGGAGAACTCCCTTGACCAAACCCGCCACCTCCAACTTCATGATCTCCTCGATGATAAACTCTTGTCGCTCCAAAGCTTGCTTTCTGACCTTCTACTTGACGGGCCGTGCATGAGGGCAGACAGCAAGATGGTGCTCAATCACCTCCCTGGGAACGCCGGGGATGTTCGATGCTTGCCATGCAAACACGTCGACATTTGCCCGCAGGAAGGCGACGAGCGCGCTTTCCTATTTGCTGTCAAGGGTGGAGCTTATGACGAAAGCTCCACCCGTGCCATCCTCCTTGACGGACACCTTCTTGGTTTCTGGCGGGGCCGCCTTGGACCTTTTTCTCTTGCTGGTAGAGCTCTTTGGTACATCTCCAGCGGAAACACAACACTCCAAGGAGGCGCGTTTGCCGGAGAGGGTACAGGAGCCCTTGCTGGAGCCAGGAGTCTTGTCGATGGCCGAAGCCTTACTGGTCCTCTTCCCGATGGCAGGAGTAGGTGCCTTGGCGGCAGATGCTGCAACCGCCTCTCGATAGAGCTGATCGGCGCAAATGAGCGCGTCCTTCCTATCACATCCGACAGTGATGACGCTCATCGGGCCAGGCATCTTCAACTTGTTGTAGGTGTAGTGCGACGCTGCCATGAACTTGGCCAGCGCAGGGCGGCCAAGGATCCCGTTGTATGGCAACGGGATCTCAGCGACATCGAAAATGATCCTCTTTGTCCTGTAGTTGAGGTCACCACCAAATGTAACTGGTAGCGTGACCTTTCCTTGGGCTGACTCCTCCCTGGATTGATCCCTTGGAACGTGCCTGTCTCCTCAAGATCTTCATCGGGGATCTGCAGCCTCTTGACCATGTTGGGTGAGATCAAGTTAAGGTCGGCCCCACCATCAACTAACATCTTCGTCACCTTGAGGTTGCGAATTGTTGGGGATGCCAACAACGGCAAACACGCGACCGCAGTGATGCAATCAGGGTGATCCTCGGCGTCGAAAACGATAGGCGTGTGAGACCACCTCAACGGCTTCTGGGCATCAACCATTGGTTTTGTTGCATTAATCTCACGTGCCCATTGTTTCAGTTGGTGGCGGGAAGAATGTAGCGAAGCACCTTCATTGACACAAATGACTTATGTCGCCTTCTGGAACTCATGTTCGGTGGATTCGTTGTCATCATCACGATCGTCATCCTCCTCCTTCTTGTCGCGGCCTCGGGCAGGCCTTTCTTATTGCTTTTTCTTATTGTTGCGCCCTCCTTGGCCACCGTGCTTCTTGCCGGACCCTTCAGCGCCTCCTTGGCCGTTCTCCTTATCTCGTCTCTCGTACTCAGCCCTTTGCTTCTTCATCAGCAGCTCCACTTGGCGGCAGTTCTGGAGGTCATGGCCCTTGGTACGGTGAATCTTGCAGTACTGCTTGTCGGAGCCTTCTGACTTGCCGGCAACCGCCAAGGCCCGGCAGGCGTCACACCCGGCAACCTCCTTGTCGGGGTCGTCGACCTTGGCCTTCTAGGCGGTGTTGGGGTCGCCGAATTCCTCAAAGGCAAGCACAGTCTTGCCCTTGCGCTTCCTGTTACGCCGGCGGCCTTTCTTCACTAGGGTGACGATGTCTTCGTCTTCTGAGTCACTTCCCGCGTCAGCGTCTTCGCCGGGGTACTTCTTTCCTTCCTCCGCTCGGGCGCATCTGTCAGCCAGAACGTACAGCTCGGCAACATCTGCGATCTTGTTCATGGACAACTTTTCATGCATCTTTCAATTACGCACGTTCTGGTGGAATGCGCTGATGACAGCGGCAGGATGAACATCGGGGATGTTGTACTGCACACGGCTCAACCTCTATATGTACTTGCGCAAGGATTCGCCGTCTCTCTGAGGGATCACGTACAAATCACTTGCCTGCCCAGGAGCTACGTGGCCGCCTGTGAAGGCACCAACAAACTCGTGGCACAGGTCGGACCAGGAGGCAATGGAATCTATCGGCAGATGCATCAACCATGACCGGATGTTGGGCTTAAGTGCTAACGGGAAATAGTTGGCAAGTATCTTGTCGTCTCGTGCTCCGACAGCTTGCATCACAATAGTGTAAACACTCAAGAACTCAGACGGGTGAGTCTTGCTGTCGTACTTCTCTGGGACCTCTGGTTTGAACATGCGGGTGTTGGGCCACTGGAATTGCCGTAGTTCGCGGGTGAATGCTGGACAAGTTATTGCATATGGCAAGTCACTAGCATCCCCCAGCGCAGGCCTATACTCAGCGGGCCCAGCACGCCTATCGGACTGGTGACGTGCTTCCCGTCGCCGTTCAATAGTAGTCCGGGCGTCCTCCTTGAGGCGCTCTTGAAGAACTTGGCGCTGGTCACGGCACGTCCGTGGGTCTGATGACACTGTGGACCACGTTGTCCCGAGCGTCGCCCCGACGGGCCGACCGTGGCGGAGGGGAGTGCACCGTGGTTGCGGCGTCCTTGACCCTTCCACTGCCTGCACGTGTCGGCTCGTCATTTCAGCGCCTTGAGGAGCTTGCTCCCCGGTGGCCATCTTTTTTGGCATGGCCAATAAGGCTTTGGATAGCAGCCCTCCACTCTTCTTGCTTCTCCAAGGCAAGAGGGAAGTCGAGGATCAATTATGCTCATGACAGCGCTTCCCCTCGCGTGGGCGGCAGCGACAGGTGCGAGGAATGGGAGGAACTCAGACTTCTAACGACGTTAGAAGGAGTCCCACCTCGATTCCGCGCTCGCGTGCTCTTTCAGCCCGCACCATGATGTGCGTGTCGGCCCTGCGTGTCTTGAGAGTGACGCTGAGGGCTCTTGCCGCGGCAGCGCCCGGGGTCCTCAACATCACGGCACGGTTCGTCGTGCATGAGCTGAGGAGACCGTGGCACGCGTGTTGGCGAGGTCGATCTCCTGCCCTTGGAGGTCCCCGCACCACCCGCAGGTGGCACAACTCCACCCTTGGGCACGGCGGCACACCGACCTCCGTCACCGCTGCGGAGGACGCCGGCGGCTTGGCTTCTGGTATTCGGATGATGCGGACGATCTCAATCTCCTCCACCACTGGCGCCCACCTCGTCATCTGCTCGCGCGGGTGCGGGTGGAGCAGCCCTGGATGGGTCGTCCGCCGTGGTCGTCTTCTTCTTAGGAGCCATAGCGATGAAGGTGGTACTGTCCTAACTATGGACCAGATTCTTACAACTAAAATTCCCCTACCTGGCGCACCAAAGATGTCGGGGAAACTGATCACCTATAGGGTCACAAGGATCCCTTCTATGTTCACGGGGGATTAGTTGCACGAAGAACGGGTCAAGTCATTAGCACACAAAGGGTTTTATCCAGGTTCGGGCCACAGAGATGTGTAATACCCTAGTCCTGCTTTATCTGGTTATATGAGTGTTCTTGAGCTTTTGAACTAGCTACAATGCGTGCCTTGTCCAAAAGTCTGAATCATCCCTTTGTGCGCCTCGGGCCTCCTTTTATACACAAAGGGGTTGCCACAGTGGTGCACAGGAGGTGGAAAGCTACAGTGGTATGAGCTTATCGCTCGATCAATGTAGGACAAGTGCATTTAATGTGATGCATATGTGTCCTCTCGCTTTATTGGGGATGGCAACAGAGGCCATCCCATTCTTCGTTGCTCCTCCTCGGCTCGCCACGCGTCTGGGCCGACGAGGCATGCAGCGAGACGCTGGCCAACCAGCTGCTATGTTGGCAAAGTGGTAGGCTTCCACGAAGATCTGCATGCCGCCACGCTGGCATGCTTATCGCCGCGTTGGAGTGGTGGTGAGGTGGTGAAACCCTGCCGAGCGCGGGCCTGGCCATGGCCTAGCGATCGTCCCCAACAAGGTTTGCTGGGGGCCTTGGAGTCGTCCCCGACAAGGGTCTTGTCGGGGGTCTTCATCATTTCATCCCACATGGACTCATGGGTTGTCGATCTTCGTCAGGAGCCACATGCTACCAGGCATGTGCTCTTCAGATCTTGGTCTTTAACATTGTTGATGGTGTCAGAGCTCCCAAGCCCAAGGGTGGGGGCCTTGCTGGCCTCTTCGCAAGCTGCCCCAGCAAGGGGCTTGCCGGGGGCCACACAGGTCACCTCGGCAAGGCTTATTGCCGGGTGTGGCCCTGCTTGCCTCTTGCTGCTTGCTACTCTGGGCAGATGTCTTGATATCCTTTGTACCTGTCTTGCCTTATGATGTCTTCCTCTGCTTCGCCATGCCCTGCTGTAGGGGTGGCTGTGACCGTTCGTGCACAAGTAAGGGGTACAGAAGTACCCACACTTTTGTACACCGACAGTATCATCATAAGCATCATCCATAGCAAAAGTGGCATCATCAATATCATGCGACATATTGGAATCAATAGCAGGTGTAGGTGTCGCAAGTTTACTCAAAACAGAAGGTGAATCAAGTGTAGAGTTAGATGGAAGTTCCTTACCTCCCAATGTAGTTGAGGGAAAAATCTTGGTTCTTTGATCTTTCAAATTCCTCATAGTGATCAACAGATATAAATGTTGGGGAACGTTGCAGAAAATTGAAATTTTTCCTACGGTTTCACCAAGATCCATCTATGAGTTCATCTAAGCAACGAGTCTTGGGAGAGAGATTGCATCTACATACCACTTGTAGATCGCGTGCGGAAGCGTTCGAGAGAACGGTGATGATGGAGTCGTACTCGCCGTGATTCAAATCACCGATGACCAAGTGTCGAACGGACAGCACCTCCGCGTTCAACACACGTACGGAGCGGATGACGTCTCCTCCTTCTTGATCCAGCAAGGGGAAGGAGAGGTTGATGATGATCCAGCAGCACAACGGCGTGGTGGTGGATGCAGCAGAACTCGGCAGGGCTTCGCCAAGCTGCTGCGGGAGGAGGACGAGGTGTAGCAGGGGAGGAAGGCGCCAAGACACAAGGGTGCGGCTGCCCTCTCCCCTGCCCTCCTTTATATAGGCCCCCAGGGGGGCAGCCCTGGGAGATGCAATCTCCTAAGGGGGCGGCGGCCAGGGGGGGTGGAGTGCCCCACAAGGCAAGTGGTGCCCCCCCCCCACCTAGGGTTTCCAACCCTAGGCGCAGGGGGGCCAAGGGGGGCGCACTAGCCCACTAGGGGCTGGTTCCCCTCCCACTTCAGCCCACGGGGCCCTCTGGGATAGGTGGCCCCACCCGATGGACCCCGAGACCCTTCCGGTGGTCCCGGTACAATTCCGGGTGACCCCGAAACTTTCCCGATGGCAGAAACAACACTTCCTATATATAATTCTTTACCTCCGGACCATTCCGGAACTCCTCGTGACATCCGGGATCTCATCCGGGACTCCGAACAACATTCGGTTTGCTGCATACTCATATTCATACAACCCTAGCGTCACCGAACCTTAAGTGCGTAGACCCTACGGGTTCGGGAGACATGCAGACATGACCGAGACGGCTCTCCGGTCAATAACCAACAGCGGGATCTGGATACCCATGTTGGCTCCCACATACTCCTCGATGATCTCATCGGATGAACCACGATGTCGAGGATTCAAGCAACCCCGTATACTATTCCCTTTGTCAGACGGTATGTTACTTGCCCGAGATTCGATCATCGGTATCCCAATACCTTGTTCAATCTCGTTACCGGCAAGTCACTTTACTCGTACCGTAATGCATGATCCCGTGACCAGACACTTGGTCACTTTGAGCACATTATGATGATGCACTACCGAGTGGGCCCAGTGACACCTCTCCATAATACGGAGTGACAAATCACAGTCTCGATCCGTGTCAACCCAACAGACACTTTCGAAGATACCTGTAGTGCACCTTTATAGTCACCCAGTTACGTTGTGACGTTTGGTACACCCAAAGCACTCCTACGGTATCCGGGAGTTACACGATCTCATGGTCTAAGGAAGAGATACTTGACATTGGAAAAGCTCTAGCAAAACGAACTACACGATCTTGTGCTATGCTTAGGATTGGGTCTTGTCCATCACATCATTCTCCTAATGATGTGATCCCGTTGTCAACGACATCTAATGTCCATAGTCAGGAAACCATGACTATCTGTTTACCAACGAGCTAGTCAACTAGAGGCTTACTAGGGACGTATTTGGTCTAGGAATTCACACATGTATTACGATTTCCGGATAATAAAATTATAGCATGAATAAAAGACAATTATCATGAACAAGGAAATATAATAATAATCCTTTTATTATTGTGTCACAACCTAGCTAGTCATGCATTAGAGTGTTGCATCATGTTTACTCTTTCATCAGAAACTTGAAATGGGGATGACAGAACCCCCAGTCCCCTCTGAAACCAACTAGGGTTACTAAAATAATTTTTCAATGAACCTGAAATGCCCTTCTAAAATGCCCATCATTTTTGTCTTGGTTCAGAACCTCTGCCAAAAATGGTGCACATTTTCCTAGGCCATCCTAGGGTTTTTGAATTAAATCATAAATATTTGAATTTGGGCATTTAAAATAATATAAAATATTTAAATGCTCAAATATCTCCAAACTAAAATGTTTCATGTTGGAAATAATCCAACTATGGGCCAGGAATAGTTTGGTGATTTTTGAACTAGCCTAGGTATTTTATTTAATTCAACAAAGTTGCAGAAGTATTAGAAAAACAGAAAACAGAAAAATATATAAAGGGAGAAGCTTACCTGGGCTCCTCCCTGTGCGGCCCAGCCAGCTGGCTGGCCCAGCCAGCAGCCGGCCCAGCCCACCTCCCTCCTCTGTCGTCTTCGTCCCGACAGAGGGAGGGGAGTGTGGCCGGCGCGCGCGCGCGCCACCGCGCCACGCCACCTGCTCGCCTGCTTGCCTGCCCTCCCCTCCTCGCTCGACGCCCTGGACGACGCCACGCCTCTCCCCCTGCTCTCTCTCACTCTCCCCCGGCTCTCCTCTCCTCTCCCTTGCTCTCTCTCTCTCACGGCCGAACACCACCGTCGCCGCCGTTCGCCATAGCCATCGTCTCCGGCCACCCCTCGCTCCCCCGACTAGCTCAGAAGCTCCGCCTCGACTCCCTCTTCCTCCCCACCGCTCCACGGGTCCCCGGAAGCCCTGCATCGCCGCCACGTCGCCGTTCCCCTCTTCGGGCTCCGACCGTCGTCGCCGTCGAATTCACCGTCACCAGCGCGTCCCCGAGCCCGCTAACCATCCCTGCAGCTCCGCGGTGAGCCCCCGGATCGTTTCCCCCTTCTTCCCTCGTCTCTTTCGACTTCTAGGCCCTAGCCCCACCTCGGCCGAGAGCTCCACGCCGCCGGCGATGTCGCCGTCGTGGCCACGGTCGCCGTAGCACCCAACCGAGCACACCATCGTGCTCCCCACCTCACCAGGAGCACGCAGCACGCACCAACGCCTCCCCAAACCCCCTGCAACACTGATCCCGACCGCACCCGAACTCCGGCCGCCGCAGCCGAGCTCGCCGCCGTCAACTCCGGCCACCCCGAGCCCAACCACCACCACCAATAGTCGCGGCTCAACCTCAGCAACACGTAGATGCCTTTCGCCGTCCATTTGGTTGCCGGAATGGCAAAAAGCACTTTCGCCGCCGTCTCGGGCCTCGCCGGCGTCATGTCGCCGGTGGGGTTTGACTTGTCCGACCTGGGGTTTGACCCCCCAGGGTTACTGACGCGTGGGCCCTGTCGGCCAGGTGGTTAGGTTAGCGCTAACTACTGTTAGTCAACCCCCCCTGACACTGACAGTGGGCCCCAGCGCCACTAACCCCTAATTAGGATTAATTTAATCCTGTTTAACCCCCCCTGTCACTGACGTGTGGGCCCCACACGTCAGGTTTGACCTCAGCCAGCCACAGTTGACCACTGACGTCATGCTGACGTCATGCTGACGCAATAATTATATTTCTGGAATTAAATTAAATCAGGAAATTCCAGAATATTATTTAAACTTCAAAAATTCATAACTTTTATTCTGTAACTCCAAATTGGACAAATTATATATGAAAAATGATCAGAAAAATCCAATCTATCCATCTGTACTATTTTCATGCATGATCAAACAAGTTAAATTGATGTTTTAAGCAGAACAAGAAAAGGCACTTTAAAAGGCCATATTTGAATTTGAAATTTGAATCCTTGATTCAAATTTGTTCAAACACCCCTGGTTTTAGTTGCATTAGCCCAACACACTCATATTGCCATGTTTCATGCATGCATCATATTGTTGCATACTGTTTGGTAATGTTTGTGAATCGGTGCTCTCTGCGGCAGGTTCTGTCCCCGAAGAGTACCCTGATTACCCTAGCGAAGAACCGTATCAGTGCATCGAACCATCAGGCAAGCAACCAACCATTTGATCATATCGATACAATCCCATGTTCTCGCTCCTGCTCTCTTTTACTGCATTAAGACAACGCGATTCAAACTGCTGTGTGCTACGGTAGTTGAACCCATTTCCTCTGCATGACCTGTCATTGCCACAGTAACTAGATGAAACCCACTAGCATGTGTAGGAGTTGCTTGAGCCATATGTATGTGTTGTTCCTACCTTGCTATGCCTGCTATGCTTAGAGTCGTGTCAGGTCTGGTTCATCTGGGTGATGGGCTAGAGTGAAATGTTATGTCGGTAATGAGAGTGGTGTGGTGAACACGATTTGGTAAAGGTATCGATGAGAGGCCATGTAGGAGTACATGGTGGGTTGTTTCATTGAAGCCGACCTTAAGCACTGAGATCTGTATGTGTGATTTAAGAATCAGCTACTACCATGCATTGGGCCCGAAACCAATGGACCCTCTCGACTTCTTATTCACCCTAGTTCTCCGTCCAGGAGTTGCAAGTAGTTTCTGGTGTTTGTAGCCTACTGGAGGCCGTGGACACCGCTGACCGTAGGGGTGGGCTGTGATGCGGTAGGTACGTGGCCGGGTGTACCGAATACCCGTTAGGTATCTCGGGAACCCTGTTCACATCGTTCGGGGCCGTATGGGAAACCTCGGCCGGACTCCCTGTGGATGGAACCTGAATAGGCGATAAACCTGGACTGGAGGCTTAGGTGATTAGGTAGGTCGTGGCCGACACCCACGTTGGGCTTCTGCTTGAAGGTTGCCGAGTACATGTCGTGTAAACGACGGTAAGTGGTGAGAGCGTGTATGAAGAAGTACCCCCTGCAGGGTTAACATGATCTATTCGAATAGCCGCGTCCGCGGTAAAGGACTACTTGGTTGCCTATACAGTTCATAGACAAGTAAATGGAAACTGTTAAAAGCCTCAAGATAAGTGTGAGTGCCGAGGATGGCTCTTCCGTAGGAAGACGGAGGCGGATCCTCGGTAGTGTATTGAATTGGTGAGTAGTGGACTCGTGTGCGCAAAACCATTTCAAGTTGGAGCATCGTAGGATAGCCTAGCCAAGAGTCAAAGCTGGCTTGCTGCAATAACTCCACCAACCCTTCTTGATACTATGCATGTATGTAGGATCTGATGTAAGTCTTGCTGAGTACCTTTGTACTCATGTTGCTATAATCTACATTTTTACAGAAGACGCTGCAACCCCTTCTGATGGGTTCTATGTAGACGTTGACATCAACGAGTAGGCTTAAGAACCAGGTGGTGACCCTGAGCTTGTGAAGGACCACGTAGTATAGCTAGGCTTTCCAAGCCTCTTTTGTTTTACTAGTTGTCTGTACTCAGACAAGTTACTTCCGCTGCTGGTTTGTATGACTGTATGACTTGTATGTTGGGTCGTGAGACCCGTACCTTTGTGTATGCTATGTATGGCTCACTGAGCCTTAAATAAAGTACTTGTGTCGTAGAGTCATGTTGTGATGCTTCATTGTATTTGCACATATCGAGCATATTGTGTGTATGACTGAAATGCTTGGTATGTGTGGGATCTGACTATCTAGTTGTTTATCTTTAGTAGCCTCTCTTACCGGGAAATGTCTCCTAGTGTTACCGCTGAGCCATGGTAGCTTGCTACTGCTCTGGAACACTTAGGCTGGCCGGCATGTGTCCTTCTTCGTTCCTGTGTCTGTCCCTTCGGGGAAATGTCACGCTTTGAGTACCGGAGTCCTGTTAGCCCGCTACAGCCCGGTTTACCGGAGTCCTGTTAGCCCAGTGCTACAGCCCGGACCCACTTGCTGATGACCGACACGTTCGAAGCTGGGTCATGGATGCCTGTCCTTGTAAGTCTGTGCCACTTTGGGTTTACGACTAGTCATGTCAGCCCGGGCTCTTTATCATATGGATGCTAGCGACACTATCATATACGTGAGCCAAAAGGCGCAAACGGTCCCGGGAAAAGGTAAGGCGACACCCGTGGGGAATACCGTGCGTGAGGCCGCAAAGTGATATGAGGTGTTACCAGCTAGATCGATGTGACATCGAGTCGGGGTCCTGACAGCGTTGGCATCAGAGCCGGACTGCCTGTAGGTTCTCCAAGCCAAACTGGTCGATGTTGAGTCTAGAAATTCTTTAGTTATATGTAGGGGAATTGTTTGTGGGTTGGAACGTAAGGCTCTTTTTACTTCTTATACCTTATGACTTTCTGATCTGAGTCAGTCCATTCTTCCACCGGGGGTTAAGGAATTAGGATCTATTCCTCTATCAGGATCACGTGTTACTAATCAGTAGTACCTTATAAGTTTGATGGTTACAAGCCTAGTTCAGTTCTACTACCACATTATGTAGTCAGAATGGTTCAGAACTTTGATATGATGATGTTGAGTGTGTATGAAATCCTTTGTCAAATGTCTCAATATCCTTTTTGAGCATTTACAGCTGTTATGCTGCCGAAATTTTGCTAGAAATTCTAACGCCTTTGCATTATAAATATGCTTTCAGATGGCCACTCGCGACCTCAATCAAGTGGTTCGCCTGACTCGATGCCTAGATGTACCCGGCCATACTGCTAAGTTGGTCAGGGTAATGACTGAGGCTGGATACCGCTGGTATCCCGAGTACACGGTCGAAGAGCAATTCCGGGACTTCAATCAAAGCCAGTATCTCTGCACTGTCAGGATATTTCCATCTTATCCTGGATCCACCGAGCCTCTTCACTGCTCCTATGGACTCGGGGTTACTATTGAGATGGCTGTGCAGGACGCCGCCTACTCTATGATGACCATTATGCGAGTCAGATCTGGGTTATTTCGGGACTCTGATTTCCGGTATATGCCAGGATCACTTCCGGGAGCACAAGGGTATCTCCAGGCTATCTATGCTGACTCCACTCAGGAGGATTCACGGACTCGCACCACTGCTGAGATGCTCGAGGATAAGGACCGTGAAAATCGGGCCTTAAGGCTAGAGCTCTTCAACACCCGTGCTGACCACTGGGCCACTTTGACTCGGTTCGCACCGGCGGTGCAAGCTGGATATTCAGATATGCGCGATCTCTATCCTGTGAGATCTGCTCTGCCAGACGTGATGGTTTGGCGTGATGTAGGAGGCATCACCCCACCTCGCGGTCCCCGCAGGCCACCGTTTGTTGGTCCAAGGCCTCATCCTAGCCCCTATGGTCCACAAGCTCCGCGAGACCGTCTGTTTCCAGATGATCATGTTGAGCTCCCAGGCTATGGAGGTGACTTCTACGAGGACTACTACGGATCGGTCTGAGTTAGTGGTAGTATCCCTAGTTCGCACTAGCTGTGTCGTCTATCGTCCCGCGTGACTCGTGGGATATGACCTAGTTTGTACTCTTTCCGGAGATGTAGAAAAATAATGTATAGGAGCTTGGAATGCCTCCGATGAGATGTAATCCTCTTTTCACCGTAATAGTACTTGTTTGGTCTTGTACTAAACCCTGTATGGTGTGTATGACGATGGAATAAAAGAAGCAGTTGTTGTATCTACCATGTCATACGGATGATCATCTTGCATTTCGAGTTATTTCTTACATTATAAATCCTATGTCGGAATTTTACCATCCTGACTAAAACATTGTCTTGATTTCCTAGGATGGTCAACACGCGCGCTAACCCTGCTTCTCAAGAGCAGGCCGAAGGCAGTGAAGCCAGGGATGCAAATCTGCCTCATCCTCCTTCACTAGCCGAGGTCATGATGGAAGCTGAGAGAAACAAGCGGGAGACGAACCGTTTGTTGGAGCGTATTGAACAGAATACAGCACACCATCAGAGGGCTAACGTGGTGTCACTCAGTGATTTTATCAAATTGCATCCACCCACGTTCCACCACTCCGTCGAGCCCCTCGACGCTGATGACTGGCTTCGCAGTATCTCTCACAAACTGCGTTCCGCGCTGGTAGCGGAGGCTGACAAGGTCACCTTTGCTGCATATCATCTTGAAGGCCCCGCCAGTCTATGGTGGGAGAATTATGGAGCTATGCGCCCAGCGGGCCATGTCACTACTTGGGCTGAATTCAGCGAGGCTTTCCGTGAACATCACATTCCGGAGGGTCTCATGGACCGTAAACGTGAAGAATTTTGCAGTTTCACCCAAGGCCGACTTTCTGTGGATGCCTATAGCAGGGAGTTTGGTAATCTCGCCCGATATGCAACTGAGGAAGTTTCTACTGACGCCAAGAAGCAAGCAAGGTTCCGTAAGGGCCTTAGTCCTGAGCTTCGCCGCGACCTCCGTCTGCATGAGTGTACATCTTTCTCGAAACTTGTCAACAAAGCCATCAGTGCTGAAACTGGTCAGACTGACTATGACGCAACACGCAAGCATGGCCGTGACACGGGTTCCTCATCCGGTGCTGGTCCTCAGAAGCGCCGCGTGTGGGTGCCCAACACCGCCCTGCCACCCAGGTTCACACCGAGGCCATCCTTCCAGGCGCCTCGCCCCGTTCAACAGTCTGCTCCAGCCAAGCCCTATGGGGGTTCAACTAACAATGCTCCTCCACGTACCAGTTCCGTGACTTGTTTCAAGTGTGGGGAATCGGGTCACTATATGCGTGAGTGTCCCCAGACCAACCCCAATCAATCTGCTAAAGCTGTTGGCCGTGGCAAGCCGACAGGGAAAGTGTTTCATGCTAAACCGGTCACCGCTTCACGTGGCCATGTCAACTGTATCTCTGCCGAAGAAGCTCAAGAGGATCCCAACGTCGTTCTCGGTACGCTTCTTGTTAATTGCCACCCGGCATCTGTTCTTTTCGATACAGGAGCCTCTCATTCTTTTATATCCGAAAGTTATGCTCGATTGCATAACGTTGCATTCTGTGACATGCCATCCACTATGGAAATCTCTACCCCTGGATCTAGATGGCAGACCTCTAGGGTAAGTTATGGAAATGAAATCCAAGTCGACAGACTTGTTTTCCTCGCGTCTTTGATAGCCCTTAAATCTTCAGATATTAATATCATTCTGGGTATGGACTGGATGTCGGCTCATCATGCCCAAATTGATTACTTCTCTAGGACTGTTCAACTCACCCATCCTTCGGGGAAGATAGTCCATGTCTTGACCCGAATAGCCAAGCGACAATTATATTCTCTTAACGCCAGCCCTTTGCCAGACCTTGAGGACGTTCCGGTAGTCCGTGACTTCCCGGATGTCTTTCCAGAGGAATTGCCAGGTGTTCCACCTGACAGGGATGTTGAGTTTGTAATAGACCTCATTCCAGGAACCGTTCCGATTGCTAGAAGACCTTATAAGATGGCACCCCTAGAACTAGCCGAGCTTAAGAAACAACTCGATGAGTCCTTGAAAAAGGGTTTCATCCGACCTAGTTCATCTCCGTGGGCTTGCCCCGTCCTATTCGTCAAGAAGAAGGATGGTACGGACCGGATGGTTGTAGATTACCGACCTGTCAATTTGGTCACAATCAAGAACAAATACCCGCTTCCCAGGATCAACGACCTGTATGATCAGCTCGCTGGATCCTCAGTCTTCTCCAAAATGGATTTGAGGTTGGGCTACCATCAAATCAAAATCAGAAACGGGGACATTCCTAAAACGGCCTTTGTTACTCGTTATGGCCAATACGAGTACACCGTCATGTCCTTCGGTTTAACCAACGCTCCAGCCACCTTTTCTCGGTTAATGAACTCAATCTTCATGGAGTATTTGGATAAATTCGTCGTAGTTTATCTCGATGATATACTCATCTACTCCAAGAACAAGGAAGAACATGCCGAACATCTAAGGCTAGTGTTGAAGAAACTTCGAGAGCATCGCCTTTATGCCAAATTTTCTAAATGTGAATTCTGGTTGTCAGAAGTGACCTATCTGGGTCATGTAATATCTGGTAAAGGTATTGCTGTTAACCCTGAGCGAGTTCAAGCCATCCTTAACTGGACTCCACCTGAATCGGTCAAGCAAGTTCGGAGTTTTCTAGGCTTAGCGAGCTATTGTCGTCGCTTTGTCGAGAACTTCTCCAAAGTTGCCAAACCTCTAACCGAACTCCTCAAGAAAGATAAGAAGTTCGAATGGACTCCACAATGTGAGCACAGCTTTCAGGAACTGAAAAGACGCCTGACTTCTGCTCCCGTACTGGTACCGCCAGACTTCTCCAAGGACTTTGTTATCTACTGCGACGCTTCGCGACAAGGACTAGGTTGCATTCTCATGCAAGATCGACACGTAATTGCCTACGCTTCACGGCAATTGCACCCACATGAGGAGAATTATCCCACTCATGATCTAGAGCTTGCAGCCGTAGTCTATGCACTTAAGACCTGGCGACATTACCTCCTCGGTAATCGTTGCGAAATATTCACTGATCACCAAAGTCTGAAGTATATTTTCACCCAACCGGATTTGAATCTCAGGCAGAGACGTTGGGTTGAATTGATCACCGACTTCGACTTAGGAATAACCTACACCCCAGGGAAAGCCAACGTCATGGCTGATGCGCTAAGTCGTAAATCTTATTGTAACAACCTGATGTTACAACAAAGTCAACCGCTTCTCCATGAGGAATTTAGGAAGCTTAACCTTCATATTGTTCCTCAAGGTTTTCTCTCCACCTTGGTGGCAAAACCTACCCTTACGGATCAAATTATCAAAGCACAGAAGGTAGATCCGGGAATCTCCCGCATCAAGAGAAACATTCAGAAAGGAATTGCGAATTGTTTCTCCGTTAATGATCAAGGAGTCGTATACTTCGGGGATCGACTAGTGGTTCCCAAGGTGCGCAACCTGAGGCGATTGATCCTTAAGGAAGCTCATGAATCTCCTCTCACCATTCATCCCGGTAGTACTAAGATGTATCAGGACCTACGCCAGAGGTTCTGGTGGACTAGGATGAAGAGAGAAATTGCTCAGTACATTGCAAATTGCGATGTCTGTCGTCGTGTAAAAGCAGAGCATCAACGGCCTGCTGGCACCCTTCAACCCTTAGCTATTCCTGAATGGAAATGGGATAAAATTGGTATGGATTTCATTACCGGGTTTCCCAGGACCAAGAGAGGGAATAATGCTATTTTCGTCGTGGTCGATCGTCTTTCCAAAGTAGCCCACTTCTTACCTGTTCGTGAGAGTATAACCGCTAGTCAGCTGGCAGACTTATACATCTCCCGTATAGTGTCTCTCCATGGTGTTCCTTTGGAAATTAACTCGGATCGAGGAAGTCTTTTCACCTCTCGATTTTGGGAAAGTTTCCAAAATGCTATGGGAACCCGTCTTTCCTTTAGCACCGCTTTCCACCCTCAGTCGAGTGGTCAAGTGGAACGCGTCAACCAAATTCTAGAAGACATGCTTCGAGCCTCTGTTATCTCATTCGGAATGGACTGGGAGAAGTGCCTTCCATTTGCCGAATTCGCTTACAACAACAGCTATCAATCTAGCTTGGGTAAAGCCCCTTTTGAAGTTCTCTATGGACGACGATGTCGAACACCCCTTAACTGGTCAGAGACCGGGGAAAGACAATTCTTTGGCCCGGATATGATTCAGGAAGCAGAAGAACAAGTTCGTATCGTTCGTGAAAAGTTGAAAACAGCCCAATCTCGTCAAAAGAGTCAATATGACCGAAAACATAAGGCTATGACTTTCGAGGTTGACGAGAAGGCTTATCTTCGGGTCACCCCTCTGAAGGGAACCCATCGTTTCGGTATCAAAGGCAAATTGGCTCCTCGTTATATTGGACCTTTTCGCATTCTTGCCAAATGAGGAGAAGTTGCCTACCAGTTGGAACTACCTCCGCACCTCTCCAGAGTTCACGATGTCTTCCACGTTTCTCAACTCAGGCGTTGCTTCTCGGATCCTATCCGTGAAGTGGACCACGAAACGCTTGATCTCCAGGATAATCTTACATATCGAGAGTACCCCATTCGTATCCTCGATCAGGCCGAGCGTACCACTCGACGTCATAACATCAAGTTCCTCAAAGTTCAATGGTCGCACCATTCTGAGGATGAAGCAACTTGGGAAAGGGAGGATCGTCTTCGACTCGAGTACCCCGCTTTCTTCCCGGAGGAACCCAAATCTCGGGACGAGATTCTTTTGAGTGGGGGTGAGTTTTCACAACCTAGCTAGTCATGCATTAGAGTGTTGCATCATGTTTACTCTTTCATCAGAAACTTGAAATGGGGATGACAGAACCCCCAGTCCCCTCTGAAACCAACTAGGGTTACTAAAATAATTTTTCAATGAACCTGAAATGCCCTTCTAAAATGCCCATCATTTTTGTCTTGGTTCAGAACCTCTGCCAAAAATGGTGCACATTTTCCTAGGCCATCCTAGGGTTTTTGAATTAAATCATAAATATTTGAATTTGGGCATTTAAAATAATATAAAATATTTAAATGCTCAAATATCTCCAAACTAAAATGTTTCATGTTGGAAATAATCCAACTATGGGCCAGGAATAGTTTGGTGATTTTTGAACTAGCCTAGGTATTTTATTTAATTCAACAAAGTTGCAGAAGTATTAGAAAAACAGAAAACAGAAAAATATATAAAGGGAGAAGCTTACCTGGGCTCCTCCCTGTGCGGCCCAGCCAGCTGGCTGGCCCAGCCAGCAGCCGGCCCAGCCCACCTCCCTCCTCTGTCGTCTTCGTCCCGACAGAGGGAGGGGAGTGTGGCCGACGCGCGCGCGCGCCACCGCGCCACGCCACCTGCTCGCCTGCTTGCCTGCCCTCCCCTCCTCGCTCGACGCCCTGGACGACGCCACGCCTCTCCCCCTGCTCTCTCTCACTCTCCCCCGGCTCTCCTCTCCTCTCCCTCGCTCTCTCTCTCTCACGGCCGAACACCACCGTCGCCGCCGTTCGCCATAGCCATCGTCTCCGGCCACCCCTCGCTCCCCCGACTAGCTCAGAAGCTCCGCCTCGACTCCCTCTTCCTCCCCACCGCTCCACGGGTCCCCGGAAGCCCTGCATCGCCGCCACATCGCCGTTCCCCTCTTCGGGCTCCGACCGTCGTCGCCGTCGAATTCACCGTCACCAGCGCGTCCCCGAGCCCGCTAACCATCCCTGCAGCTCCGCGGTGAGCCCCCGGATCGTTTCCCCCTTCTTCCCTGGTCTCTTTCGACTTCTAGGCCCTAGCCCCACCTCGGCCGAGAGCTCCACGCCGCCGGCGATGTCGCCGTCGTGGCCACGGTCGCCGTAGCACCCAACCGAGCACACCATCGTGCTCCCCACCTCACCAGGAGCACGCAGCACGCACCAACGCCTCCCCAAACCCCCTGCAACACTGATCCCGACCGCACCCGAACTCCGGCCGCCGCAGCCGAGCTCGCCGCCGTCAACTCCGGCCACCCCGAGCCCAACCACCACCACCAATAGTCGCGGCTCAACCTCAGCAACACGTAGATGCCTTCCGCCGTCCATTTGGTTGCCGGAATGGCAAAAAGCACTTTCGCCGCCGTCTCGGGCCTTGCTGGCGTCATGTCGCCGGTGGGGTTTGACTTGTCCGACCTGGGGTTTGACCCCCCAGGGTCACTGACGCGTGGGCCCTGTCGGCCAGGTGGTTAGGTTAGCGCTAACTACTGTTAGTCAACCCCCCTGACACTGACAGTGGGCCCCAGCGCCACTAACCCCTAATTAGGATTAATTTAATCCTGTTTAACCCCCCCTGTCACTGACGTGTGGGCCCCACACGTCAGGTTTGACCTCAGCCAGCCACAGTTGACCACTGACGTCATGCTGACGTCATGCTGACGCAATAATTATATTTCTGGAATTAAATTAAATCAGGAAATTCCAGAATATTATTTAAACTTCAAAAATTCATAACTTTTATTCTGTAACTCCAAATTGGACAAATTATATATGAAAAATGATCAGAAAAATCCAATCTATCCATCTGTACTATTTTCATGCATGATCAAACAAGTTAAATTGATGTTTTAAGCAGAACAAGAAAAGGCACTTTAAAAGGCCATATTTGAATTTGAAATTTGAATCCTTGATTCAAATTTGTTCAAACACCCCTGGTTTTAGTTGCATTAGCCCAACACACTCATATTGCCATGTTTCATGCATGCATCATATTGTTGCATACTGTTTGGTAATGTTTGTGAATCGGTGCTCTCTGCGGCAGGTTCTGTCCCCGAAGAGTACCCTGATTACCCTAGCGAAGAACCGTATCAGTGCATCGAACCATCAGGCAAGCAACCAACCATTTGATCATATCGATACAATCCCATGTTCTCGCTCCTGCTCTCTTTTACTGCATTAAGACAACGCGATTCAAACTGCTGTGTGCTACGGTAGTTGAACCCATTTCCTCTGCATGACCTGTCATTGCCACAGTAACTAGATGAAACCCACTAGCATGTGTAGGAGTTGCTTGAGCCATATGTATGTGTTGTTCCTACCTTGCTATGCCTGCTATGCTTAGAGTCGTGTCAGGTCTGGTTCATCTGGGTGATGGGCTAGAGTGAAATGTTATGTCGGTAATGAGAGTGGTGTGGTGAACACGATTTGGTAAAGGTATCGATGAGAGGCCATGTAGGAGTACATGGTGGGTTGTTTCATTGAAGCCGACCTTAAGCACTGAGATCTGTATGTGTGATTTAAGAATCAGCTACTACCATGCATTGGGCCCGAAACCAATGGACCCTCTCGACTTCTTATTCACCCTAGTTCTCCGTCCAGGAGTTGCAAGTAGTTTCTGGTGTTTGTAGCCTACTGGAGGCCGTGGACAGCGCTGACCGTAGGGGTGGGCTGTGATGCGGTAGGTACGTGGCCGGGTGTACCGAATACCCGTTAGGTATCTCGGGAACCCTGTTCACATCGTTCGGGGCCGTATGGGAAACCTCGGCCGGACTCCCTGCGGATGGAACCTGAATAGGCGATAAACCTGGACTGGAGGCTTAGGTGATTAGGTAGGTCGTGGCCGACACCCACGTTGGGCTTCCGCTTGAAGGTTGCCGAGTACATGTCGTGTAAACGACGGTAAGTGGTGAGAGCGTGTATGAAGAAGTACCCCCTGCAGGGTTAACATGATCTATTCGAATAGCCGCGTCCGCGGTAAAGGACTACTTGGTTGCCTATACAGTTCATAGACAAGTAAATGGAAACTGTTAAAAGCCTCAAGATAAGTGTGAGTGCCGAGGATGGCTCTTCCGTAGGAAGACGGAGGCGGATCCTCGGTAGTGTATTGAATTGGTGAGTAGTGGACTCGTGTGCGCAAAACCATTTCAAGTTGGAGCATCGTAGGATAGCCTAGCCAAGAGTCAAAGCTGGCTTGCTGCAATAACTCCACCAACCCTTCTTGATACTATGCATGTATGTAGGATCTGATGTAAGTCTTGCTGAGTACCTTTGTACTCATGTTGCTATAATCTACATTTTTACAGAAGACGCTGCAACCCCTTCTGATGGGTTCTATGTAGACGTTGACATCAACGAGTAGGCTAAAGACCCAGGTGGTGACCCTGAGCTTGTGAAGGACCACGTAGTATAGCTAGGCTTTCCAAGCCTCTTTTGTTTTACTAGTTGTCTGTACTCAGACAAGTTACTTCCGCTGCTGGTTTGTATGACTGTATGACTTGTATGTTGGGTCGTGAGACCCGTACCTTTGTGTATGCTATGTATGGCTCACTGAGCCTTAAATAAAGTACTTGTGTCGTAGAGTCATGTTGTGATGCTTCGTTGTATTTGCACATATCGAGCATATTGTGTGTATGACTGAAATGCTTGGTATGTGTGGGATCTGACTATCTAGTTGTTTATCTTTAGTAGCCTCTCTTACCGGGAAATGTCTCCTAGTGTTACCGCTGAGCCATGGTAGCTTGCTACTGCTCTGGAACACTTAGGCTGGCCGGCATGTGTCCTTCTTCGTTCCTGTGTTTGTCCCTTCGGGGAAATGTCACGCTTTGAGTACCGGAGTCCTGTTAGCCCGCTACAGCCCGGTTTACCGGAGTCCTGTTAGCCCAGTGCTACAGCCCGGACCCACTTGCTGATGACCGACACGTTCGAAGCTGGGTCATGGATGCCTGTCCTTGTAAGTCTGTGCCACTTTGGGTTTACGACTAGTCATGTCAGCCCGGGCTCTTTATCATATGGATGCTAGCGACACTATCATATACGTGAGCCAAAAGGCGCAAACGGTCCCGGGAAAAGGTAAGGCGACACCCGTGGGAATACCGTGCATGAGGCCGCAAAGTGATATGAGGTGTTACCAGCTAGATCGATGTGACATCGAGTCGGGGTCCTGACATATTGCCTCTAGGGCATATTTCCAACAGTCTCCCACTTGCACTAGAGTTAATAATCTAGTTACATTGTGATGAATCGAACACCCATAGAGTTCTGGTGTTGATCGTGTTTTGCTCACGAAAGAGGTTTAGTCAACGGATATGCGACATTCAGATCCGTATGTACTTTGCAAATATCTATGTCTCCATCTTGAACATTTTCACGGATGGAGTTGAAACGACGCTTGATGTGCCTGGTCTTCTTGTGAAACCTGGGCTCCTTAGCAAGGGCAATAGCTCCAGTGTGGTCACAGAAGAGTTTGATTGGCTCCGACGCATTGGGTATGACTCCTAGGTCGGTGATGAACTCGTTCACCCAAATTGCTTCATGCGCTGCCTCCGAGGCTGCCATGTACTCCGCTTCACATGTAGATCCCGCCACGACGCTCTGCTTGCAGCTGCACCAGCTTACTGTTCCACCATTCAACATATACACGTATTCGGTTTGTGACTTAGAGTCATCCAGATCTGTGTCGAAGCTAGCGTCGACGTAACCCTTTACGACGAGCTCTTCGTCACCTCCATAAACGAGAAACATGTCCTTTGTCCTTTTCAGGTACTTCAGGATATTCTTGACCGTTGTCCAGTGTTCCTTGCCGGGATTACTTTGGTACCTTCCTACCAAACTTACGGCAAGGTTTACATCAGGTCTGGTACACAGCATGGCATACATAATAGATCCTATGGCTGAGGCATAGGGGATGACACTCATCTCTTCTTTATCTTTTGCCGTGGTCGGGCATTGAGCCGAGCTCAATCTCACACCTTGCAGTACAGGCAAGAACCCTTTCTTGGACTGATCCATTTTGAACTTCTTCAAAATCTTTTCAAGGATTGTGCTTTGTGAAAGACCTATGAGGTGTCTCGATCTATCTCTGTAGATCTTGATGCCTAATATGTAAGCAGCTTCTCCAAGGTCCTTCATTTAAAAACACTTATTCAAGTAGGCCTTAATGCTGTCCAAGAATTCTATATCATTTCCCATCAAAAGTATGTCATCTACATATAATATGAGAAATGCTACAGAGCTCCCACTCACTTTCTTGTAAACGCGGGCTTCTCCATAAGTCTGCATAAACCCAAACGCTTTGATCATCTCATCAAAGCGAATGTTCCAACTCTGAGATGCTTGCACCAGCCCATAAATGGATCGCTGGAGCTTGCATACTTTGTTAGCATTCTTAGGATCGACAAAACCTTCCGGCTGCATCATATACAGCTCTTCCTTAAGATAACCGTTAAGGAATGCCGTTTTGACGTCCATCTGCCATATCTCATAATCATAGTATGCGGCAATTGCTAACATGATTCGGACGGACTTAAGCTTCGCTACGGGAGAGAAAGTCTCATCGTAGTCAATCCCTTGAACTTGCTGATAACCCTTAGCGACAAGTCGAGCTTTATAGATGCTGACATTACCATCCGCGTCCGTCTTCTTCTTAAAGATCCATTTGTTTTCTATCGCTCGCCGATCATCGCGCAAGTCAGTCAAAGTCCATACTTTGTTTTCATACATGGATTCTATCTCGGATTGCATGGATTCAAGCCATTTGTTCGAATGTGGGCCCGCCATTGCTTCTTCATAGTTCGAAGGTTCACCGTTGTCTAACAACATGATTTCCAGGACAGGGTTGCCATACCACTCTGGTGTGGAACGTGTCCTCGTGGACCTACGAAGTTCAGTAGCAACTTGATCCGAAGTACCTTGATCATCATCATTAATTTCCTCTCCAGTCGGTGTAGGCACCACAGGAACATTTTCCTGAGCTGCACTACTTTCCGGTTCAAGAGGTAGTACTTCATCGAGTTCTACTTTCCTCCCACTTACTCCTTTCGAGAGAAACTCTTTTTCCAGAAAGGATCCGTTCTTGGCAACAAAGATCTTGCCCTCGGATCTTAAGTATAAGGTATACCCAATGGTTTCCTTAGGGTATCCTATGAAGACGCATTTTTCTGACTTGGGTTTGAGCTTTTTAGGTTGAAGTTTCTTGACATAAGCATCACATCCCCAAACTTTTAGAAACGACAGCTTAGGTTTCTTCCCAAACCATAATTCATACAGTGTCGTCTCAACGGATTTAGACGGTGCCCTATTTAAAGTGAATGTAGTTGTCTCTAGAGCGTATCCCCAAAATGATAGCGGTAAATCGGTAAGAGACATCATAGATCGCACCATATCCAATAGAGTGCAATTACGACGTTCGGACACACCGTTACGCTGAGGTGTTCCAGGTGGCATGAGTTGTGAAACGATTCCACATTTTCTTAAGTGTGTACCAAATTCGTGACTTAAATATTCTCCTCCATGATCCGATCGTAAGAATTTTATCTTTCGGTCACGTTGATTCTCTACTTCATTCTAAAATTCCTTGAACTTTTCAAAGGTCTCAGACTTGTGTTTCATCAAGTAACCATACCCATATCTACTCAAGTCATCAATGAGAGTGAGAACATAACGATATCCTCCGCGAGCCTCAATGCTCATTGGACCACACACATCAGTATGTATGATTTCCAATAAGTTGGTTGCTCGCTCCATTGTTCCGGAGAACGGGGTCTTGGTCATTTTGCCCATGAGGCATGGTTCGCATGTGTCAAATGATTCATAATCCAGAGACTCTAAAAGTCCATCAGCATGGAGCTTCTTCATGCACTTTACACCAATGTGACCAAGGCGGCAGTGCCACAAGTATGTGGGACTATCGTTATCAACTTTACATCTTTTGGTATTCACACTATGAATATGTGTAACATTACGTTTGAGATTCATTAAGGATAAACCATTGACCATCGGGGCATGACCATAAAACATATCTCTCATATAAATAGAACAACCATTATTCTCGGATTTAAATGAGTAGCCATCTCGTATCAAACGAGATACAGATACAATGTTCATGCTCAAACTTGGCACTAAATAACAATTATTGAGGTTTAAAACTAATCACGTACGTAAATGTAGAGGTAGCGTGCCGACGGCAATCACATCGACCTTGGAACCATTCCCGACGCGCATCGTCACCTCGTCCTTCGCCAGTCTCCGCTTATTCCGCAGCTCCTGCTGTGAGTTACAAATATGAGCAACGGCACCGGTATCAAATACCCAGGAGTTACTACGAGTACTGGTAAGGTACACATCAATTACATGTATATCACATATACCTTTGGTGTTGCCGGCCTTCTTGTCCGCTAAGTATTTGGGGCAGTTCCGCTTCCAGTGACCCTTCCCTTTGCAATAAAAGCACTCAGTCTCAGGCTTGGGTCCATTCTTTGACTTCTTCCCGGCAACTGGCTTACCGGGCGCGGCAACATCTTTGTCGTCCTTCTTGAAGTTCTTCTTACCCTTGCCCTTCTTGAACTTAGTGGCCTTACTGACCATCAACACTTGATGTTCTTTCTTGATTTCAACCTCTGCTGACTTCAGCATTGAAAATACTTCAGGAATGGTCTTCACCATCCCCTGCATATTGTAGTTCAACACAAAGCTCTTGTAGCTCGGTGGGAGCGACTGAAGGATTCTGTCAATGATCGCCTCGTCCAGGAGGTTGATCTCCAGCTGGGACAGGCGGTTGTGCAACCCAGACATTTTGAGTATGTGCTCACTGACAGAACTGTTTTCCTCCATCTTACAACTATAGAACTTGTCAGAGACTTCATATCTCTCGACCCGGGCATGAGCTTGAAAAACCATTTTCAGCTCCTCGAACATCTCATATGCTCCGTGTCGCTCAAAACGCTTTTGGAGCCCTGGTTCTAAGCTGTAAAGCATGCCACACTGAACGAGGGAGTAATCATCAGCACGTGATTGCCAAGTGTTCATAACGTCTTGGTTCTCTGGGATGGGTGCTTCACCTAGCGGTGCATCTAGGACATAATCTTTCTTGGCTGCTATGAGGATGATCCTCAGGTTCCGGACCCAGTCTGAATAGTTGCTGCCATCATCTTTCATCTTGGTTTTCTCTAGGAATGCATTGAAGTTCATGTTGACATGAGCGTTGGCCATTTGATCTACAAGACATATTTTCCAAAGACTTTAGACTAAGTTCATGATAATTAAGTTCATCTAATCAAATTATTTAATGAACTCCCACTCAGATTGACATCCCTCTAGTCATCTAAGTGTCACACGATCCGAGTCGACTAGGCCGTGTCCGATCATCATGTGAGACGGACTAGTCATCATCGGTGAACATCTCCATGTTGATCATATCTTCCATACGACTCATGTTCGACCTTTCGGTCTCTTGTGTTCCGAGGCCATGTCTGTACATGCTAGGCTCGTCAAGTTTACCCTAAGTGTTTCTGCATGTGTAAAACTGTCTTACACCCGTTGTATGTGAACGTAAGGATCTATCACACCCGATCATCACGTGGTGCTTCGAAACGACGAACTTTAGCAACGGCGCATAGTTAGGGGGAACACTTTCTTGAAATTATTATAAGGGATCATCTTATTTACTACCGTCGTTCTAAGTAAACAAGATGCATAAAACATAATAAACATCACATGCAACTATATAATAGTGACATGATATGGCCAATATCATATAGCTCCTTTGATCTCCATCTTCGGGGCTCCATGATCATCTTCGTCACCGGCATGACACCATGATCTCCATCATTGTGTCTTCATGAAGTTGTCACGCCAACGACTACTTCTACTTCTATGGCTAACGCGTTTAGCAATAAAGTAAAGTAATTTACATGGCGTTCTTTAATGACACGCAGGTCATACAAAAAATAAAGACAACTCCTATGGCTCTTGCCGGTTGTCATACTCATCGACATGCAAGTCGTGATTCCTATTACATGAACATGATCTCATACATCACAATATATCATTCATCATTCATCACAACTTCCGGCCATATCACATCACATGACAATTGCTGCAAAAACAAGTTAGACGTCCTCTAATTGTTGTTGCATCTTTTACGTGGCTGCAATTGGGTTCTAGCAAGAACGTTTTCTTACCTACGAATAACCACAACGTGATTTTTGTCAACTTCTATTTACCCTTCATAAGGACCCTTTTCATCTAATCCGCTCCAACTAAAGTAGGAGAGACAGACACCCGCTAGCCACCTTATGCAACTAGTGCATGTCAGTCGGTGGAACCTGTCTAACGTAAGCGTACGTGTAAGGTCGGTCCGGGCCGCTTCATCCCACAATACCGCTGAAGCAAGAAAAGACTAGTAGCGGCAAGCAAGTTGACAAGATCTACGCCCACAACAAAATTGTGTTCTACTCGTGCAATAGAGAACTACGCATAGACCTAGCTCTGATACCACTGTTGGGGAACGTTGCATAAAATTAAAAAAAATTCCTACGGTTTCACCAAGATCTATCTATGAGTTCATCTAAGCAACGAGTCTTGGGAGAGAGATTGCATCTACATACCACTTGTAGATCGCGTGCGGAAGCGTTCGAGATAACGGTGATGATGGAGTCGTACTCGCCGTGATTCAAATCTCCGATGACCAAGTGCCGAACGGACAGCACCTCCACGTTCAACACACGTACGGAGCGGATGACGTCTCCTCCTTCTTGATCCAGCAAGGGGAAGGAGAGGTTGATGATGATCCAGCAGCACAACGGCGTGGTGGTGGATGCAGCAGAACTCCGGCAGGGCTTCGCCAAGCTGTTGTGGGAGGAGGACGAGGTGTAGCAGGGGAGGGAGGCGCCAAGACACAAGGGTGCGGCTGCCCTCCCCCTGCCCTCTTTTATATAGGCCCCCAGGGGGGCACCGGCCCTGGGAGATGCAATCTCCCAAGGGGGCGGCGGGCAGGGGGGGTGGAGTGCCCCCCAAGGCAAGTGGTGCGCCCCCCCCCCCCCCCACCTAGGGTTTCCAACCCTAGGCGCAGGGGGGGCAAGGGGGGCGCACCAGCCCACTAGGGGCTGGTTCTCCTCCCACTTCAGCCCATGGGGCCCTTCGGGATAGGTGGCCCCACCCGGTGGACCCCAGGACCCTTCCTCTGGTCCCGGTACAATACCGGGTGACCCCGAAACTTTCCCGATGGCCGAAACAACACTTCCTATATATAATTATTTACCTCCGGACCATTCCGAAACTCCTCGTGATGTCCGGGATCTCATCTGGGACTCCGAACAACATTCGGTTTGCTGCATACTCATATTCATACAACCCTAGCGTCACCGAACCTTAAGTGTGTAGACCCTACGGGTTCGGGAGACATGCAGACATGACCGAGACGGCTCTCCGGTAAATAACCAACAGCGGGATCTGGATACCCATGTTGGCTCCCACATACTCCTCGATGATCTCATCGGATGAACCACGATGTCGAGGATTCAAGCAACCCCGTATACTATTCCCTTTGTCAGACGGTATGTTACTTGCCCGAGATTCGATCATCGGTATCCCAATACCTTGTTCAATCTCGTTACCGGCAAGTCACTTTACTCGTACTGTAATGCATGATCCCGTGACCAGACACTTGGTCACTTTGAGCTCATTATGATGATGCACTATCGAGTGGGCCCAGTGACACCTCTCCGTAATACGGAGAGACAAATCCCAGTCTCGATCCGTGTCAACCCAACAGACACTTTCGGAGATACCTGTAGTGCACCTTTATAGTCACCCAGTTATGTTGTGACGTTTGGTACACCCAAAGCACTCCTACGGTATCCGGGAGTTACACGATCTCATGGTCTAAGGAAGAGATACTTGACATTGGAAAAGCTCTAGCAAAACGAACTACACAATCTTGTGCTATGCTTAGGATTGGGTCTTGTCCATCACATCATTCTCCTAATGACGTGATCCCATTGTCAACGACATCTAATGTCCATAGTCAGGAAACCATGACTATCTGTTGACCAACGAGCTAGTCAACTAGAGGCTTACTAGGGACGTATTTGGTCTAAGTATTCACAAGTGTATTACGATTTCCGGATAATACAATTATAGCATGAATAAAAGACAATTATCATGAACAAGGAAATATAATAATAATCCTTTTATTATTGCCTCTAGGGCATATTTCCAACTATAAATCCCAAGTGACTCAGAGAATAGAGCTATGCTCCCCAGCAATGGAGCAAGAAAAAGGTCTTGATAACCCACAAATATAGGGGATCGCAACAGTTTTCGAGGGTATATTCAACCCAAATTTATTGATTCGACACAAGGGGAGCCAAAGAATATTCTCAAGTATTAGCATCTCAGTTGTCAATTCAACCACACCTGAAAGACTTAATATCTGCAGCAAAGTATTTAGTAGCAAAGTGTCGGTGTTCTGGATATGGGGGTATCCAGCCCTGCCTGCCTGCGGCACACCACGTGGCTCCATGGACGGTCTGGTATGGCCTAGCTTCAACATCAACAGCTCAAGACCTTCGCGAGGGGCCAAGCCTCGCGATGCGGACGATGCCAAGTCCCCCGAGGGGATCGTCCTCCTCAAGCTGGCTCCCGAGGGGCGGAGAGTTCTATGCAAGGTATACCTCACGAGGCTCAGCTAACGTGAGCCATGACGACCAAGGCCGGGCGGGCGCCAGGCGGGCGCAGAGCGCAGGTTTCCTCTTCAGTGCAAAGGTGGCAAACCACAGGCGCGGAGTCCTAAGGAATCAGCCAGAGGTTTCCATTCCGGTGCAACGAGACCAAGACCGGCAGGACGAAGGTCATCGACGAGCCCACCGCAGCGTCACGACCAGAGGCTTTTCGCAGGCGAAGACCACTTTTGTCAGGATAAGTTGTACTACTTGTCCCCTTTCAAATCCAGCCGTTGTGGGATCCCTTCCCACCAACATTTGGGAAGAGGACCAAGGCCACTATAAATAGGACTTAGCCACCACCATAGAGGGGCATCTGATCTTGTTCACATCCCCTCAGCTCTATCGATCTCAAGAACACCTCACCTCCTGAGGCCAGTTCATCCACTGTACTAGTCCATCCTCAGCCCTCTGAGGCAATCCACCAAAACGCTGGAGTAGGGTATTACACCGCAAGGTGGCCTGAACCAGGATAAACTATTGTATCACTTTGTCTCTTCGAGCTCGTCGCGCTAGGCTTAGGAGGATCACGGGTAGGCAGGCTGGGTAGGTTGAGATCTCTGCACGCACCCCAGAGTTCAAACCTCCCAAGGGTTTACGGAACCCGTAATCCGATATTTGGCGTGCCAGGTAGGGGTGCATCGGAAATCTTCCGCCCAACCGCCAGATCGCGCCACCAGCGCCGATGGTGGGCGCTCCTCCGTCGACCCAGCCGACACGCGCTTCCGAAGAAGCGTCGGGGTTGCGCTGTTTCACCCTCTCCCTATGGCAGGTGCAGTGGCCTCCCAAGTTCTGACCGGAGATGTCGCCACGCTACGATGGCGTGGCAGATCCGGCTGCCTTCCTCCATGCATACAAGGAGGCAGTCTGGGCGGCCGACGGAGACGACAAGGTGCAGGCCAACTGGCTCCCCATGGCCCTTGTAGGCGCACCACGCGCCTAGTTACTCAATCTGTCAACGTCCTCTGTGGCCTCCTGGGAGGAGCTGCGCGACCTCTTCCTCGCCCGCTATGCGGCACCGGCGCCCCCCGTCATCGCAGCACTCCTAGGTGGCTCACAGGCACCGCCCTCCGACCACCACATCAAGCAGTTCTACCGACAAGTAAGCGCTGCCCAGGCAGGCTCGGGGGCTCCCCCAGGCTGGGCAGCACCCAAGGCCGACCTCACCTTTGGCCTCGAGGATCATCCAGCCACCACGACAGGAGCAGGTGCGCTCCCGATGCTTTGCACCCCCACCATCTGCAACGTGGCAGTCACCAGGACCCTCATCGACAGTGGAGCCAGCCTCAACGTGCTCTCCACGGAGGCATTCGGCCTGCTGCACGTGCCACCCAGCCGGCTCCGCGCCTCCAAGCCTTTCTCCAGGGTCAGCGGTGGCTCCACCAGCCCCCTGGGGCAGATCCGCCTCCCTGTCACCTTCGGGGCCCGCGACAACTACCACACCGAGCTCGTCGACTTTGACATCACCCAGATTGACCTGTCGTACAACGCCGCCTTGGGGTACCCGGCCTTGGCCTAGTTTATGGCAGCGACTCACCCTGCATACAACCTCATTAAGATGCCTGGCAGCAATGGTGTCCTCATGGTGGCGCGGGACACCAAAGACGCGCTGCAGGCCCTCAAGCTCGCCTTCAGGTTAGCGGCATCCGCGCTGCCTGACGAGAAGGGGGATCCGGAGGCCCCAGAAGCGGCGCCTGCCAAGAAGAAGCAGTTGTTCTCCCAAGACTGAGCCGAGGCGAGGACGGCTAGCGGCACCTTCACCATAGGGGCTAGCCTCCCTCGGGACCAAGAGGAAGCGTTGGTCAACTTCCTGCGAGCCAACAAGGATGTATTCACTTGGGAACCCAAACACCTGGCTAGGGTCAGAAGGGGAATAATCGAGCACCAACTGAAGGTATGCCCAAACATGCGACCAGTGAAGCAGAAGGCACGTCGTCAGTCCGCCGAGAAGTAGGCCTTCATCATCCAAGAAACCCGCAAGCTGCAAGCAGCAGGGGTCATGAGGGAGGTACGATACCCGGAGTGGCTGGTGAATCCCGTCATCGTCCCCAAGAAAGGAGGGAAGGAGCGCATGTGCATTGACTTCGCCATCCTCAACAAGTCCTGCCCGCATTGACCAGATCATGGACTCCACCGCCGAGTGCGACCTGCTGTGCTTCTTGGATGCCTTCTCGGGCTACCACCAGATCAAGATGGTCGTGCAAGATGTGGAGAATATGGCGTTCCTGACCCCCTGCGGGGTGTACTGCTACACCTGCATGCCCTTCGGGCTGTGTAATGCTGGGGCAACCTTCCAGCGACTGATGCATATCGCCCTGGGCTCACAGCTCGGGAGAAACGTAGAGGCCTATGTTGATAATATAGTGGTGAAGTCTCGGGAGGCCAGGACCCTGATAGCAGATCTGGAGGAGATGTTTGCCAGCCTGCGCAAGGTGGATCTTCGGCTCAATCCTGAGAAGTGTGTGTTCGGGGTTCCCTCTAGCAAGCTGCTGGGCTTCTTGGTGTCACATAGAGGGATCGAGGCCAATCCAAAGAAGGTCAAGGTGATAGAGGACATGAGCCCCCCACAGACCCTGAAGGAGATGTAGAAGCTGGCGGGCTGCGTAACCTCGCCTGGGCGCTTCATTTTCCAAGCTGGGGGAGCGCGCCCTCCCATTCTTCAAGTTGATGAAAAGGAAGGAACCATTCGAGTGGACCCTGGAGGCAGTCACAGCCTTTCAAGACCTCAAGAGATATCTGACCAGCCCGCCACTGATGGTGGTGCCGCGCCCCCTCGAGCCCTTGGTGCTCTATCTGGTAGCCACCCCTCACTCAGCTAGCGCTGCCCTGGTGGCGCTAAGGAAGGAGCGCCCGTCCAAGAAACCCCGGCGGGATGCACAGCCAACGAGCAAGGCACAACACCCTCAGGACAGTGTGCCTAGGGCCTCGACTGACCCGGTGGTCGACATTCCTCCGTAGACCGCGATCGACCCCGCGGCCATTGGGGCTCCTGAGGGCGGACCCCGTGAAGCCATGGAAGACCTGCGCCCTCATGAAGAACAAGACTCCGCTGATGCCTCCCCCTCGTCGAGCATCCTGTCTACTTCGTCAGCACGATACTAAGGGAGGCACGGGCGTGCTACCCCATGCCTCAGAAACTCATGCTCGCGCTCCTGGTCGCCTCCCAAAAACTTTGCCACTACTTTCAAGGCCACCCCATCAAGGTTGTTTCGGTGTACCCACTAGAGAGGGTGCTCCGGAGCCCGAATGCCGCTGGGTGAGTTGCTAAATGGAACATTGAGCTTCAGGCGTTCAATCTCAAGTTCAGCACCACTAGGGTCATCAAGAGTGCAGCCCTAGCAGACTTTGTGGCCAAGTGGACTGACACTCCTGACCACGGAGTAAGTGAGGACCGCTCCCTCTTGCCAGGAGACGAGAAACCGAACGGATGGATCATGTATTTTGATGGGGCATTTGCACGACAAGGCGCAGGAGCAGGGGCCATCCTCATCTCACCCACCAAGGACAAGCTCTACTACGCGGTGCAGCTCTGCTTCCAGCAGGGCGAGAAGGTCTCCAACAACATTGCTAATTCAAAGGCCTACTCACCGGACTTAGGGTCGCGGCATCACTGGGGGTGAAGGGCCTCACCATCAAGGGCGACTCTCAGCTCCTCGTCAACTTCTCCAACAAGGAGTACACACCTAAAGACGAACACATGGAGGTGTACCTAGAAGAGGTGCGCAAGATGGAGAAGCGGTTCATGGGCGTAAAGCTGCAGCACATGCCGCGCGGAATGAACAAGGAAGCAGATGGCATCGCCAAGAGAGCCTCCCACGGGCTCCCTCAGGAGCCGAGGGTGTTTGAGAAGCGGCTCTTCAAGCCGTCTGCGACTCCCCATGCCACGACTCCAGCACCGCCTCAGGAGGACTTGCCTCAGGCACCTGTGATGGGCGCCCCAGCCTGTGGCCACCCCTCGGGGGCCCGCCTGCTGCTTGCACTTGAGCCTCAGGAGGGGTGCTGGACCGAAGAGTTCAAGGCGTAGCTACTTCAAGGGACCTTGCCAGAGAAGGAGGAGGACGCCGAGCGTGAGGCCCGTCAAGCCATCGTGTACGGCATCCGGGATGGTGAGTTATATCGCAAGAGGCACAATGACGTTTCGTTGCGGTGCATCTCCAGGGAACAGGGGCTCGAGCTGCTAGCGGACATACATGGTGGGGACTGCGGGCATCATTCCTCGTCACGCACTCTGGTGGGCAAGGCGTTCCGCAACGGCTTCTACTGGCCCACCGTGCTCAACGAAGCTGCAGAGGTGGTGCGCTCTTGTGAAGCATGCCAGTTCCACGCCAAGCAAATCCACCAGCCCGCGCAAGGCCTCCAGACAATCCCGCTCACATAGCCGTTCGCGGTCTGGGGGCTGGACATCTTGGGGCCGTTCCCTCGAGCTCCAGGGAGCTACCGATACCTCTACGTTGCCATCGACAAGTTCACCAAGTGGGCGGAGGTAGAAGCCGTGTGCACCATCCCAGCTGGATCGGCCATCAAGTTCATCAAGGGAATCGTGAGCCGGTTTAGGGTCCCTAACCGCATCATCACCGACAATGGCTCGCAGTTCACCAGCAACCTTTTCAAAACATATTGTGCTAACCTTGGAACGCAGATATGCTATGCCTCAGTGGAGCACCCACGGAGCAACGCCAGGCCGAGCGGGCCAATGCAGAAGTCCTGAGGGGCCTCAAGACTAGGACCTTCAAGAAGAAGCTCGAGGCCTACAACAGGGGCTGGCTCGACGAGCTGCAGTTTGTGCTGTGGTCCATCCGCACCATCGCGACCAAGCCAACAGGAGAGACGTCGTTCTTCCTCGTCTATGGAGCAGAAGCGGTTCTCCCTCATGAGGTCAAGCATCGCTCCACGCGGATCCTAGCATTCGACGAGGTGCGCCAGGACGCCACGCGGGGGATGGATCTCGTGCTAGGGTAGGAACGCCACCTTCAAGCCTCGCTCTAGGCGGCGAGGTACCAGGCGCCACGGCGGTACCCCTGCCATAGTGTCCGCCCCAGGACGTTAGAGGTGGGTGACCTCGTCCTGAGGCGGGTGCTCTCCAGGGAGGGGCTGCACAAGCTCTCTCCCATGTGGGAGGGCCTGTTTAGGATTGCCCGTGTCTCCAAGCCTGGTGCCGCGCGCCTGGAGACACAGGACGGGGTCCCCATACAGAACGCCTGGAACATCCAGCACCTCCGGAAGTTCTACCCCTTAAGAAAGGCTCTGGCCTGTGAAGCAAGGTTCCGGCCTGTGAAGGTCTCTGCTCGTGACACTCTCATGTAATAATGAGTGGGGCCGTACATGCCCCGAAGTATCCTGAGAGTCGCCCTGGGGCCTCATTGGGGCTCCCTCCCATGTCTTAGTGGCATCACTTAGCTCTGTGCTGGTGAGAAGACTATATTAGGTACCGGACACGGCTGTTCATTTGCTTTTCGAAGTTGCTTGCAGTTTGTAGTGACCTTTCAATGGATTTGGTATTTCCGAACTCTGGTTCCTCGAGCTGTTTCCTTCTCCTAAGCTGTTTTTGGCCTGAGGGCATGAGAGAGGTGGCAGTCACCCGTCACTTCCTCTCACGCACCTCGCGTGGGGCTAGGCAGGTGTGTGCGCCTTAGGCCCGCCCTTGCACGTGCGCACCGTGCCGAACCCTGGTGCTTCGGCTTCATCCTTGCGAGGAGCCCTTGATCAAGCTCACGGGCACCAGCACCCCTCATATATGTGCCCCCCGGGCAGCACGACACGGTGCATCAAGTCCGAGTTAATCTATGGCAGGGGCTCGCATAAGGAGGAGTGAGACGCTCGTCAACTTTTTCTCTTCCTTTGAAAGCAGCCCTACAGCAGCTCTGCGGTGGCTCCTGAGACCCCAAGGTGTCTCCCGGGGTCTGCAACCCATGGCTCCCCGGGAAAGGGGGCCCCGTCGAGTACCTAAGGCCAGGTTTTTGCAAGGCGGAAAACTACTATGCACATATCAAGCTAAGTTTTCCTACCTTAGCTTACTCAGATCGCAAACGTTACAAAACATCATCAAGATGGCAAGCATAGCATAGAGGGCATAACTGCCATAGTTCATTACATGCCCCCGCAGGGTATATCATTCTTTTTTGAATTACAGGAGAAAGAAAAGGCTAAACAAAGAGGGGCCAAAGGCGCACGAACCCGGCACCAGCGCCGCATCCTCAAGAAGCGCCTCAAGGTGGCCTGGTGCTTCACCAGTTCTCCCATAGGCGACCTGGGGCTGCGTCCGGTCTTGAGTCCAAGTTTGCCAGGCCCCAGCCTCATGCCAGGCTCCTCTCCAGCTTCACTGGAGTGCCGTGGCGGGACAAACCACCGATGTCCTCAACCCGAGCACGACGACGTGGGGGCCAGTTGTAGCCACCACTGCTCGAGCTCTCATCCGAGGAAGAGCTGCCGTCGCGGGAGGAGGAGCGCGCGCCGCCAAGGCCAAGCTCACCTTCGCCACCTTCGTCATCGCTGCCATCCTCCAGGTAGCACCCCATGCGGTGGCCATCCTCCCTGAACATCCTCACGTAGAGGGTCGCCAGGCTGTTGTACTTGAAGTGGAGGGTGCACCTTCCGCCCAGGCCACGTGAGTGGGCGAAAGTCTACCAGCCGCGGGTTAGGACCACGCTGCCGGAGGCGGCGACCTCGGCACGGACCCATGAAGCTCTGCTGCATCAGCCATGGGCCTGCAGCCAGAGACCATCAAGCCCCGAGGAAGGAAGCTCGCCGGAGAAGAAATGTGGAAGCCAGAGCGAGGTGTCGGTCGGGCTCTCCAACCACACCATGAATTCAGGGAGCGTGTCTAGTGAGGAGAAGTGTGGCTGAGGTAGGCGCACGATCACGGCGCGCCTCCCTTCGTCATGGGGGCTGCTCCGAAGCCGGTGGCCCCCGCCGCGAGAAGAGGTGCCATTGCGGGCACCAAGAGGAGTGCCGGCTCTAGGGGTGCGCGCCCGCGCCCCCTAGGGGCCGCCGTAGGAGCCACAGGATGCTTGGGAGGACGGTCGCGACCGTTGTTGGGAGGCAGAGTGGAAGGCTCCTCCTTGGAAGCCTTCCCCTTCTTGGTCGTTGAAAACCTCCTCGGCGACGCCATGGGAGCAAGATGGAGAAGAGGAGAAGTAGGCGGAAGCAAGACAAAGGAGAGATGGGCATGAGGCTCTGCCCCTCCCTCACATTTATAGCCAAGGAAGGATAACCGCCAGCCTCCACGACCTCGCGCCATCATGATCTTTTGCATGCCGCATTGTTCCATCAAGTCGAACAGTTGCCGAGGCAGCATGGGGAAGCGGAGTCGCCCACGTCCCATCAATCGCCACACGTCATCAAGGCTGTAGGCGGTTAGGGCCCGCGGCGCTCCGCACTTACCCTTTGGCTTCGCCTGGAAGCCAAGTCTGAGCGTGCCTTGGACCCGGGGGCTACTGTTGGCATTCTGGATATGGGGGTATCCAGCCCTACCTGCCTGCGACCCACCACGTGGCTCCATCGACGGCCTGGTAAGGCCCAACTTCAACATCAACGGCTCAAGACCCTCACGAGGGGCTAAGCCTCACGAGGCGGACAACGCCAAGACCCTCGAGGGGATCGGCCTCCTCAGGCTGGCTCCCGAGGGGCGGATAGTTCTATGCAAGTTATAGCTCACAAGGCTCAGCTGATGTGAGCCATGACGACCAAGGCCAGGCGGGCGCCAGGCGGGCGTAGAGCGCAGGTTTCCTCTTCAGTGCAAAGGAGGCAAGCCACAGGCGCGGAGCCCCGAGGAATCAGCTAGAGGTTTCCATTCCGGTGCAATGAGACCAAGACCGGCAGGACGGTAGGATGGAGGTCATCGACGAGCCCACCGCAGCGTCACGACTAGAGGCTTTTCGCAGGCGAAGACCACTTTTGTCAGGATAAGTTGTACTACTTGTCCCCTTTCAAATCCAGCCGTTGTGGGATCCCTTCCCGCCAACATTTGGGAAGAGGACCAAGGCCACTATAAATAGGACTTAGCCACCACCATAGAGGGGCATCTGATCTGGTTCACATCCCCTCAGCTCTATCAAGCTCAAGAACACCTAACCTCCTGATGCCAGTTCATCCACTATACTAGTCCATCCTCAGCCCTCCGAGGCAATCCACCAAAACGCTGGAGTACGGTATTGCACCGCAAGGTGGCACGAACTAGGATAAACTATTGTGTCACTCTGTCTCTTCAAGCCCGTCGCGCTAGGCTTAGGAGGATCGCGGTTAGGCGGGCTGGGTAGGTTGATATCTCCGCACGCACCCCAGAGTTCGAACCTCTCAAGGTTTTGGGGAACCCGTAATCCGACACAAAGTAGTATAGAAGTAATGGTAATGGTGGCAATAGTAACAATAGCAGTTTTGTAGCAATCATAACAGTGGCAACGGAGAAGTAACTAAGCAAAGATTAATATGTGAAAAGCTAGTAGGCAATGGATAATTATGTCGGATGTAATTCATCATGCAACAGTTATAACATAGGGTGACACAGAACTAGCTCTAGTTCATCAATGTAATGTAGGCATGTATTCGAATATAGTCATACGTGCTTATGGAAAAGAACTTGCATGACATCTTTTGTCCTACCCTCCCGGGGCAGCAGGGTACTATTGGAAACTAAGGGATATTAAGGCCTCCTTTTAATAGAGTACCAGACCAAAGCATTAGCACTTAGTGAATACATTAACTCCTCAAACTATGGTAATCACCGGGAAGTGTCCCGACTATTGTCACTCCGGGGTTTGCCGGATCATAACACGTAGTAGGTAACTATAACTTGCAAGATAGGATCAAGAACTCACATATATTCATGAAAACACAATAGGTTCATATCTGAAATCATGGCACTCGGGCCCTAGTGACAAGCATTAAGCATGGCAAAGTCATAGCAACATCAATCTTAGAACATAATGGATACTAGGGATCAAACCCTAACAAAACTAACTCGATTACATGGTAAATCTCATCCAACTCATCACCCTCCAGCAAGCCTACGATGGGATTACTCACACACGGCGGTGAGCATCATGAAATTGGTGATGGAGGATGGTTGATGATGATGATGGCGACAGATTCCCCTCTCCGGAGCCCCAAACAGACTCCAGATTAGCCCTCACGAGGAAGAACAGAGCTTGGCGGCGGCTTCGTATCATAAAACGCGATGAATCATTCGCTCTGATTTTTTTCTCCCCAAATGAAGATATGGAGTTCGAGTTGAGGTCAGTGGAGGTCCAGGGGGCCCACAAGGCAGGGGCACTCCCTAGGGGGCGCCCCCACCCTCGTGGCCAGGGTGTGGGCCCCCTTCTGTTGATTATTTCATCAGTATTTTTTATTAATTCCAAAACATGACTCCGTGAAGTTTCAGGTCATTCCGAGAACTTTTATTTCTGCACAAAAATAACACCATGGCAATTCTGCTGAAAACAGCATCAGTCCGGGTTAGTTCCATCCAAATCATGCAAATTAGAGTCCAAAACAAGGGCAAAAGGGTTTGGAAAAGTAGATACGTTGGAGACGTATCAGCCACCTTCCAAAAAAAATTGGTATATAATTGATAGGTTTGGCACTTATCTGAATGTGAATATAACCCATCACTATTGTTCAGCATGGATGCTACACTTCATATTTTTCTTGTTGTCTATAAGCTTCGGCAAGAAAGGATTAAGAGAGAATTTGTATTGACAATGATAGATTGATTAGCTAAGTATTACTTTTCGTACTATTATGCTCCTCAATATGAACATTCAGGATATTTAGTTAAACCATAAAGTAATCATAAACAATTTATTTATAATAGGGAATGAGTTCTTCTGACTTCCCCATGCATGGATATTTATAGTTGAAGCTAACCCTAATTTCTGTCATGAAATAGGTAGAAAGTCGCATAAATTGATTTGTAAGCTAAAAATTGGTTGGTCTAATGTTTGTTCCCTAAACTGAAGCAATTGAAACTTTATGAGTATCATTTCTACTTTTCTAGTATGCCGATGATTTTTGTCATCCTTGGGATTTAGTGGCTTGTGCCTTATAGGATAGGACATCTTATTCTAAAATGTCAATTATTTCCATCCAATTGTAGATTGTTGTCATGATTGGAGATGATTACCAACAGGAGCACTTGTTGGGGCCTATCACCAACAAGGTTGTGCAGGAGTTGCTTTCTGGGGGCTTGCTCATCTACAAGAGCTTTACCATTGTCAGCGAAGTCTCCACTGGATCGCCAATATCTATCCTAAATTTCTTTGGTGGCGATAATTTTGAGAGTCACCAATGGCACTTAGATGGATGCTTTACTTTCTTGTGAAGATGATGATACATATAAGTTAGATGAGGGATGGTAAGAAGATGATGAGCATCTGATGGTGATATGCTTGTTGGTCTGAACGAGCATATATTATGTCAGTATCTTCTTCAAGATTTCATATCCCTGTTCTGATGCTTTGTTCTGGACATTACCTTTTCTTATTTTCTTGAGTAATGTAAGTGGTGCTTAATTGACTTTCTGATGTGGCGAGAATCCTGTATGCAGAGCTTTCGATAGTTCACTATGTACGCTTGTTTGATGATTCTGTAATGACCTATGTTAAAAGTGCTACTCCTAATGTCTCAGTTGGTAGAATAGCCTCCACAGTTTTTTTCTACTGGTTAATTTTCGTGTCACCTCCCACCACCCCTCCCACTTTAATTTTTTCTTCTTCACACTTAAAACTGAATTGCGTCTGATACTCCTTCGATTTATTCATGTTTTGATGTAGGGTAGAACCCTAGACGCCCGATCTTTCACGATTGGAGTGGATCCCAACGAGGAACACGAAGAACACAAGGGGAAAACATGAGGGGAAACACGAGAGGATTCACTCAAACCAACAAGATTCGATTACACACGTGCTAGATCCTCGAAACAAAAAGAGATACGCCATCCAAAGTCAACAAAGGACGATACATAGGGTAGCTAGTTCATCTCCGTGAGGAGTTCTTGAAGGTATTCCCATGAGGGGTCTTGAATCCAAGATGGATCTTCTCCATAGAGATCGTGGTCTCTCTCGATGGAGTAGATCCGGATGGATGAGCAAAGCTCTATCTCTCAAATGAGCTACCACATTGCTTATCCTAAAACATAGGTAGGAGAAGAGCATATATAGTCTGGGGGCGAAGGGGTACATGGGCCTCAACCCAAGTCACTGTGCGCAGGCAGGGCCGGAAGTTCCGGGTGCCGGAGGTTCCGGGCCAAGGTCCGGGGGGGTCCAGCCTAACCAGAGAGTTGGCAAGATGGGATATGGGCTGGCGTTCGGGGGGGGGCGGAAGGTCCGGGTAGGCCGGAAGGTCGGGGTTGGTTCTGGGCTAACGAGGGAGTTGGTGCGCCTGGGCTTGTCTGGGTTGTCGGAGGCCGGAAGTTCCCGGGCGGCCGAAGGTTCCGGGGGCCAGAAGTTCTCGGCTTTGGCCGGAAGTTCCGAGCTGAATAGAGAGTTGATGCATGTTCCTTCTTCTTCAGCTCTCAGCTTCGTGGCTTGTGCGTTTTACCTGATCACACATGGTGTTTCTGACTTAGGCAGCAACCATGTCTCATTCGAATGTAAGGGAAGCTCAAGTAGGAGAGATGTCACCTCGGATTGAATAGCACGTGCTCGAGCTCTTATCATGGGTCCACTTGGAGCTTGGGTAGTCGAGGTAGTGTCCATGGGGATGACTGTGGGATGCTCCTCATCTCCCCTCCCCCTTGGGAAAGATCCGACCTCGGATCGAAATCCTCATCACCATGGTATGGGGAGAGATCGTTGACGTTGAAGATGTCGCTCACAGAGTACTTGTCACGTGTGATGTTGGTCTTCTAGGCCTTGTTGTTGTAGCGCTCAAGCACCTTGAAGGGTCCATCAGCTCGCGGTAGGAGCTTTGACTTGCATTCGTTGGGGAAGCGGTCATTGTGAAGGTGTAGCCACATAAGATCTCCAATGTTGAATATCATGGGTTGCTTGTTGATGTTGAGCTTGGTCACAAGTCATTGTACTTGGTGCTCGATGGTGTGCCTAGTATCTTCATGCATCTTCTTGAGGTAGTTTTCTCGGGTGTGTGCGCCCATATTGTCTCGCTCTTGTAGTGGTGGCGGTAGAATGTCCAATGGAGACAACGGGTTAAAGTCGTAGACGACCTCAAAGGGGGACTTGTCGATAGTCGTATGTCTTGCATGGTTGTAGACGTACTCGGCGATGGGTATACACTCCTCCCACTCCTTGATGTTCTTCTTTATCAACACGCGTAGTAGAGTGGAGAGTATTCGGTTCATCACCTCCCTTTGGCCGTCGGTTTGAGGATGGTATGCCGAAGAGACCAAAAGCTTTATTCCGAGCTTGGCGCATATAGTCTTCCAAAAGTAGCTCAAGAACTTGACGCCACGCTCCGAGACGATAGTCTTTGAAACTCCATGTCGTCACAAGATTTCCCTACAAAAAAGATTTGCAACATGTGAAGCATCGTCTATCTTGTTGCATGGGATGAAATGAGTCATTTTAGAGAATTGGTCCACAACAACAAACACGGAATCTTTGCCATTTCGAGTTCTAGGCAAACCAAGCACAGAGTCCATACTAATGTCTTCCCATGGTGATACGGAATTGGAAGTGGCATATAGATACCATGGGAGTGAGCTTTTGACTTAGCTTTGCGACATGTCGAGCATCGGTTGGTGAAGCATGAGAGATCGCAAAACATCTTGGGCCAAAAGTAGTTCTTGGAGAGTGTGGAAAATGTCTTGTCGCGTCCAAAATGTCCCATTAGTCCACCTCCATGAGCCTCTTGCAAAAGTAGCAAACAAAGAGAAGACTCGGGGATACATAGTTTGTTAGCTCTCATAAGATAATCATCTTTGACGTAGTATCGTTCCCAAGATGTATGCATCAAACATTTGGCATAAGGAATAGCAAAAGTAGGATCATGTGCATACAAGTCTTTTATGTGCTCAAAACCAATGACATTCAATTCAAGTTGGGTAACAAGCATGCATCTACGAGAAAGCGCATCCGCCACAACATTTTCCTTACCTTTTATATACTTGATGATATAAGGAAATGACTTGATGAATTCGCTCCACTTAGCATGACGCTTGTTTAACTTAGTTTGACCCTTAAGATACTTAAGTGTTTCGTGATCGGTGTGGAGAATGAACTCATGAGGACGGAGATAATGCTCCCAAACATGCAATACTTGAACTAAAGCATATAGCTCTTTGTCATAGATAGGGTAATTGAGTTGCGCTCCAGAGAGTTTTTCACTAAAGTAAGCTATGGGGCGCTTCTCTTGCATTAACACACCTCATATGCCATAACCGCTAGCATCACAATGTATCTCAAATGGTTTATCAAAGTTGGGTAATGCAAGTAAAGGAGCATGTGTAAGCAAATTCTTAAGCTCACTCAATGCAGTATCTTGAGATGGTCCCCAAACAAAGGGTGCATTCTTCTTACTCAAAGCATGTAAAGGTAAAGCAATGGTGCTAAAATCTTTAACGAATCTATGATAGAAACCGGCTAAACCAAGAAAACTTCGCACTTGTTGCAAATTTGTTGGTTGGGACCAAGTTGTAATAGCATTGATCTTAGATTCATCTACATGCACACCCTTAGAAGATACTACAAAACCCAAGAAAACAAGTTTATCAACACTGAAAAGGCATTTGTCCATATTAGCATAAAGACGCTCTTTCCTAAGGGTTTATAAAACATCTAAGATGGGTGACATGATCTTTGAGGGATTTGCTAAAAACAAGAATATCGTCAAAATAGACCACAACAAATACGCCAATGTAGGGGTGAAGAACAAAATGCACCACACGAATAAAGGTGTCGGGTGCTTTGGATAAGCCCATAGGCATGACTAACCATTCATATAAGCCAAACTTGGTTTTGAAAGCAGTTTTCCATTCATCACCCTCTTGGATGCGAATTTGGTAATAGCCACTCTTAAGATCAATCTTAGAGAAAATGGAGGCTTCGATAAGCTCATCTAGCATATCATCAAGGCGTGGAATGGGGTAGCGGTATCTAACGGTGATAGCATTGATAGGACGGCAATCGGAACACATGCAATAAGTACCATCTTTCTTGGGAACAAGGATTACCGGGACGGCACAAGGGCTCAAGCTTTCTCGTACATGGCCGTTGTCGATGAGTTGTTGTACTTGCCGTTGGATCTCCTTCGTTTCCTCAGGGTTGACGTGGTAGGGAGCCTTGTTAGGAAGAGTGCTCCGGGGATGAGGTCAATTCGGTGTTTGATGCCACGTAGTGGAGGTAGATCCGGAGGTAGCTCGTCAGGAAATACATCTTGGAATTCCTGCAATAAAGAAGACAACACTAAAGGTAGATTGTGTGAGGTGTTAGTTTTTGGTGCCTCGTCCTTGCGCAAAATGACATAGTGCATAACACTTTATGGGTTCTCACACACTTCTCTCATCTCACTTTTGGTGGCAAATAGTACTAGGTTTTTCTTGTCGCTCATCATGGAGACACTCATTTTGGGCTTGTGTCTCTCACTCCCTTTTGGGTGGCTCGCTCTTTCACTATTCTCTCCATGATGGGTGGCTTGCTTGTCGGTGATCACTTGGCTTGGAGACATAGGTCGTAGCACGTACTCCTTTCCTTTTATATTGAAGCTATAGTGATTGGTTCGCCCATTGTGGATGACGTCTCGGTCAGATTGATATGGTCCCCCAAGAAGGAGGTGGCAAATGGACATCGGAACGACATCACACTCCAAAGTGTCTTCATATGCTCCGATCTTGAAGGAAACTTGCACCATATGCTCGACTTGGATAGTGTCAGAGTCGTTTAGCCATTGGACCTTGTAGGGGTGTGGTGCTTCATCTTGACCAATTGTAGCTTGGAGCATAGCTCTTCACTCGCTAAGTTATGGCAACTCCCTCCATTGATGATGACCTTCACGGACCTTTGATACGTCTCCAACGTATCTATAATTTATGAAGCATTCATGCTATATTATTATGTGTTTTGAATGTTTACGGGCTTTATTATACACTTTTATATTACTTTTGGGACTAACCTATTAACCGGAGGCCCAGCCCATATTGTTGTTTTATTGTCTATTTCAGTGTTTAGAAGAAAAGGAATATCAAACGGAGTCCAAACGGAATGAAACCTTCGGCAGCGTGATTTTTGGAACGAATGTGACCCAGGAAACTTGGAGTGCAAGCCAGGGGAGCATCGAGGAAGCCACGAGATAGGGGGGCGCGCCCACCCCCCCTACGCGCGCCCTCCACTCTTGTGGGCCCCTCGAGGCTCCCCCGACCGACTTCTTTCTCCTATATAAGTCCACATACCCTAAAACCATCGAATATCAACATAGATCGGGAGTTCCGCCACTGCAAGCCTCTGTAGCCACCAAAAACCTCTCGGGAGCCCGTTCTAGCACCCTGCCAGAGGGGGAATCCTTCACCGATGGCCATCTTCATCATCCCAGCGCTCTCCATGACGAGGAGGGAATAGTTCACCCTCGGGGCTGAGGGTATGTACCAGTAGCTATGTGTTTGATCTCTCTATCTCTCTCGTGTTCTCTCTATGGCACGATCTTGATGTATCGCGAGCTTTGCTACTATAGTTGGATCTTATGATGTTTCTCCCCCCTCTACTCTCTTGTGATGAATTGAGTTTTCCTCTTGAAGTTATCTTATCGGATTGAGTCTTTAATGATTTGAGAACACTTGATGTATGTCTTGCCATGTTTATCTGTGGTGACAATGGGATATCACGTGCCACTTGATGTATGTTTTGGTGATCAACTTGCGGGTTCCGCCCATGAACCTATGCATAGGGGTTGGCACACATTTTCATCTTGACTCTCTGGTAGAAAATTTGGGGCACTCTTTGAAGTACTTTGTGTTGGTTGAATAGATGAATCTGAGATTGTGTGATGCATATCGTATAATCATGCCAACGGATACTTGAGGTGACAATGGAGTATCTAGGTGACATTAGGGTTTTGGTTGATTTGTGTCTTAAGGTGTTATTCTAGTACAAACTCTTGAATAGATCGATCCGAAAGAATAACTTTGAGGTGGTTTCGTACCCTACCATAATCTCTTCGTTTGTTCTCCACTATTAGTGGCTTTGGAGTGACTCTTTGTTGCATGTTGAGGGATTGTTATATGATCTATCTATGTTATTATTGTTGAGAGAACTTGCACTAGTGAAAGTATGGACCCTATGCTTTGTTTCCTATCATTGCAATACCGTTTCGCTCACTTTTATCATTAGTTACCTTGCTGTTTTTATATTTTCAGATTACAAATGCCTATATCTACCATCCATATTGCACTTGTATCACCATCTCTTCGCCGAACTAGTGCACCTATACAATTTACCATTGTATTGGGTGTGTTGGGGACACAAGAGACTCTTTGTTATTTGGTTGCAGGGTTGCTTGAGAGATACCATCTTCATCCTACGCCTCCTATGGATTTATAAACCTTAGGTCATCCACTTGAGGGAAATTTGCTACTATCCTACAAACCTGTGCACTTGCAGGCCCAACAACGTCTACAAGAAGAAGGTTGTGTAGTAGACATCAAGCTGGCGCCGTTGCCGGGGAGGTGAGTGCTTGAAGGTATATCTTTAGATCTTGCAATCGAGTCTTTTTGTTTCTTGTTTTATCACTAGTTTAGTTTATAAAAGAAAAACTACAAAAAAATGGAATAGAGTTTGCCTCATACGCTTCATCTTTTTAATATCTTTCGTGAGAATGATGGAAAGGAAAATTGTGCTCAAGTGCTAGAAGAAGAATGCACTAAAATGTTTGGTACTAGATCTTTGTGTAATGAGCATGATTGCAATGTTGTTAGTATGAATTCCTTGAATATCCATGATGCTAATGATATGCAAAGCCACAAGCTTGGGGATGCTATGTTTGATGAATATGATATTTTTTGTCCCCCAAGTTTTGATATGCAAAGTTGCTATGATGAAAGCATGCCTCCTATTTATGATGATTATATTGATGAAAGTGGGTTTGGAAGAGTGACAACTTTAGGAAGTAGTGATCCCACTATTTTGGAGGATGTTGAATCTTATTGTGATGAATATGAAAGTGGATTTGGAAGAGTGTCAACTTTATTTAGTGATGACTCCACTATTTCAGAAGGGGTTCCAATTGATTATGAGAACAAAGTTGCTATCTATGATGATTATTGTGATGACTTGTATGCTATTAAGAACAATGAAAACCATGAAACTTGTCATCATGATTTTAGTTTTCAATTGGATTATGCTTCACATGATAGTTATTTTGTTGAGTTTGCTCCCACTACTATTCATGAGAAGAATTTTGCTTGAGAGTAGTAAATTTTCTATGCTTGTAGATCATGAAAAGAATGCTTTAGGTGCTGGTTATATTGTTGAATTCATTCATGATGCTGCTGAAAATTATTATGAGGGAGGAATTTATGCTTGTAGGAATTGCAATAATGTCAAGTTTCCTCTCTATGTGTTGAAAGTCTTGAAATTATGCTTGTTTTACCTTCCTGTGCTAGTTGATTATTGTTCCCATAAGTTGTTTGCTAACAAAATACCTATGCATAGGAAGTGGTTTAGACTTAAATGTGCTAGTCATATGCTTCATGATGCTCCCGTTATGTTTCAATTCTTATCTTTTATATGAGCATCATTGTCATCATCATGCCTAGCTAGAAAGGCATTAAAGAAAAGCGCTTGTTGCGAGACAACCCAATATTTATTCTTACTGTTTTTGTGTGTCCACATGATTATGCTACTTTAGTAATCATGTTTTATAGCTTTTGTTTCAATAAAGTGCCAGGTAAGACCTTTAGGATAGCTTACGGTGATAGTTGTGTTGATCCTGCTGAAAATCAGAAACTTTTTCACCCAGTAAATTGTTTTTATTAATTCACAGAAACGTGCTTCTGATCTGATTCTTTTCACTCTAGATTGGTACACAAATTCCTTAGGACTTCCTAATTTGGTAGGATTTTTGGAGTTCCAGAAGTATACGTTTGATACAGATTACTACAGAATGTTCTGTTTTTGACAGATTCTATTTTCTATGTGTTGTTTGCTTATTTTGATGAATCTATGAGTAGTATCGAAGGGTATGAACCATAGAAAATTTTGAATACATTAGATATTACACCAATATGAATTTAGAATGAGTTCATTACAGCACCTAAGTGGTGGTTTTATTTTCTTATACTAAAGGAGCTTACGAGTTTTCTGTTGAGTTTTGTGTTGTGGAGTTTTCAAGTTTTGGGTAAAGATTCGATGGACTATGGAATAAGGAGTGGCAAGAGCCTAAGCTTGGGGATTCCCAAGGCACCCCAAGGTAATATTCAAGGACAACCAAGATCCTAAGCTTGGGGATGCCCCGGATGGCATCCCCTCTTTCGTCTTCGTTCATCGGTAACTTTACTTGGAGCTATATTTTTATTCACCACATGATATGTGTTTTGCTTGTTGGAGCGTCATTTTCTTTTGTTAGTATTTGCTTTCTGTTATTTAGAATAATGTTTTGCATCTTTAGTTTCAATAAAAATGTCAAGGATGGCCTTTACCATGCTTATTTTGCTAGTATACATGTTGTTGTTTGAAAACAGAAAGTTTACCGTTGTTGCAAAAATTCCCTAGAAAAGTCAGAGCATGCTATAATGTTGAAATTTTTTGCATAATGAGATCTGATAAATATTCAACAGCGTAGTATTTTTCTCATAATTTTTGGAGTTAGGGAAGTATGATGAATCCTGCATTCTTTACAGATTGTACTGTTTTGGCAGATTGCTGTTATGTATGCATTGTTTGCATATGTTTGCTTATTTAATGATTCTATTTGAGGATAGGAGTGTTAAATATGCAGAGACATTTAGTATGCAATGTGGAATAATAATTTTAGTGATTTTTTACAGTAGAAAATGATAAGGTTTTGCATTGTTTTATACTAGCCTATCTCACGAGTTCTTGTTGAGTTTTATGTGGATGAAGTTTTTGAGAAATAGAGAAATCATGATATGAGAGGAATTAAGGAGACACAAAAGCTCAAGCTTGGGGATGCCCAAGGCACCCCAAGATAATATTTCAAGAAGTCTCAAGCATCTAAGCTTGGGGATGCCCCATTAGGCATCCCACCTTTCTTCTTCAACAACTATCGGTTAGTATCGGTTGAGCCTAAGTTTTGCTTCTTCACATGAGTTGAGCTATCCTTACAATGTCATTTTATTTTGTTTTGCTTGCTGTTTGAATACAATACCAAGATCTGAAATTCTTAAATGAGAGAGAGTCTTCATATAGCTACATAATCATTTAGCTACTCATTGATCTTCACTTATATCTTTTTGGAGTAGTTTGTCATTTACTCGTGTGCTTCACTTATATCCTATGAGTAAATGGTTGAATGAGTTGAATGTCATAAATCTGAAACTATATATGTTTCATTTGCTTATCCCATGGAAAGTAATGAGTTTACATCTAAGAAATAGAGGTTGTAAATTTATTGAAGGTTAGCAAGCATTGTATTGGTCATTTGAACAATTCATGAAAGTATATTGAAGGAAGGGAGATTCCACATATAAATATACTATCCTAGACATCTTTTATAATTGTGAGCATTCATTAAGTATGACATGCTAAAGAGTTGATGCTGGACAAGGAAGACGACGTAATGGGTTATGTTTTCTCACATCTCAGTTAAAGTATATTGTCATGGATCATTCAAACATGTTGAGCTTGCCTTTCCCCCTCATGCTAGCCAAAATTCCTTGCACCAAGTAGAGATTCTACTTGTGCTTCCAAATATCCTTAAACCTAGTTTTTGCCATGAGTGTCCACCATACCTACCTATAGGCGGTATTTACCTGCCGTTCCAAGTAAATTTGCATGTGCTAAACTCTAAACCTTCAAATAATAATCTGTTTTGTATGCCTGAATCGCTCATGTAGCGACTAGGGGCTGTCAGTATCTTCCATGCTATGTGGGTTATTCTCAAGATGAGTGGACTCCGCTCATCATCCATGAGAAAAATGGCTGGTAACCAGGATGCCCAGTCCCATGATCAAAAGATCAAAATCAAATCAAAAATAATTGCAAACAAAACTCCCCCAGGTTTGATGTTAGTTGGAGGCACCCGTTGTTTCGGGCAAGCCATGGATTGATGATTGTTGGTGGAGGGGGAGTAAAAACTTTTACCATTCTATTTGGGAACCGCCTATAATGTATGTAGTATGGAAGATATAGGGAACTCTTGGTTGTTATGTTGACAATGAGATCATACCTCTCAAAATTATTTATCTCTATTTCAAAATTGAGCTCTGGCACCTCTGCAAATCCCTGCTTCCCTCTGCGAAGGGCCTATCTTTTACCTTTATGCAAGATTCAAGGTGATCTTCACCTTTCCCTTTTTCATTTTATCCTTTGGCAAGCACCTCGTGTTGGAAAGATCCTGATATATATATATATCCAATTGGATGTAAGTTAGCATGAAATATTATTGTTGACATCACCCAAAGGTGAATACGTTGGGAGGCAACACTATAAGCCCCTATCTTTCTCAATGTCCGATTAAAACTCCATAACCATTAGTATTGCGTGAGTGTTAGCAATTGTAGAAGATTATATGATAGTTGAGTATGTGGAGTTTGCTAAATCAAAGCTCTGACTTAGACCCTTCCTGAAAATAAGATGAATTGCAATTGTTTGATGACTAAGAATGAAGTTTGCTAGTTTTATGGTCTATGCTTTAACATGTGAATTGCTTGTTACTTGTTCGTGAGAAGTTTTATGAGATGAACTACTGTTATGACATATAATGATGCTAGAAAAGGTGATTGAAATTGTCATTGATCAAACTTGTGCACCTGCTAGCATTCACACTTCATAAATTCTTTCTTTTATCATTTACCTACTCGAGGACGAGTAGGAATTAAGCTTGGGGATGCTGATATGTCTCCAACGTATCTATAATTTATGAAGCATTCGTGCTATATTATTATGTGTTTCGAATGTTTACGGGCTTTATTATACACTTTTATATTACTTTTGGGACTAACCTATTAACCGGAGGCCCAGCCCATATTGTTGTTTTATTGTCTATTTCAGTGTTTCGAAGAAAAGGAATATCAAACGGAGTCCAGACGGAATGAAACCTTCGGCAGCGTGATTTTTGGAACGAACGTGACCCGGGAAACTTGGAGTGCAAGCCAGGGGAGCATCAAGGAAGCCACGAGATGGGGGGTGCCCACCCCCCTGGGCGCGCCCTCCACTCTCGTGGGCCCCTCGAGGCTCCCCCAACCGACTTCTTTCACCTATATAATTCCACATACCCTAAAACCATCGAATATCAAGATAGATCGGGAGTTCAGCCGCCGCAAGCCTCTGTAGCCACCAAAAACCTCTCGGGAGCCTGTTCTAGCACCCTGCCGGAGGGGGAATCCTTCACCGGTGGCCATCTTCATCATCCCGACGCTCTCCATGACGAGGAGGGAATAGTTCACCCTCGGGGCTGAGGGTATGTACCAGTAGCTATGTGTTTGATCTCTCTCTCTCTCGTGTTCTCTCTATGGCACGATCTTGATGTATCGCGAGCTTTGCTACTATAGTTGGATCTTATGATGTTTCTCCCCCCTCTACTCTCTTGTGATGAATTGAGTTTTCCTCTTGAAGTTATCTTATCGGATTGAGTCTTTAATGATTTGAGAACACTTGATGTATGTCTTGCCGTGTTTATCTGTGGTGACAATGGGATATCACGTGCCACTTGATGTATGTTTTGGTGATCAACTTGCGGGTTCCGCCCATGAACCTATGCATAGGGGTTGGCACACATTTTCATCTTTACTCTCTGGTAGAAACTTTGGGGCACTATTTGAAGTACTTTATGTTGGTTGAATAGATGAATCTGAGATTGTGTGATGCATATCGTATAATCATGCCCACGGATACTTGAGGTGACAATGGAGTATCTAGGTGACATTAGGGTTTTTGTTGATTTGTGTCTTAAGGTGTTATTCTAGTACGAACTCTTGAATAGATCGATCCAAAAGAATAACTTTGAGGTGGTTTCGTACCCTACCATAATCTCTTCATTTGTTCTCCGCTATTAGTGGCTTTGGAGTGACTTTTTGTTGCATGTTGAGGGATTGTTATATGATCTATCTATGTTATTATTGTTGAGAGAACTTGCACTAGTGAAAGTATGGACCCTACGCCTTGTTTCCTATCATTGCAATACCGTTTACGCTCACTTTTATCATTAGTTACCTTGCTGTTTTTATATTTTAAGATTAGAAATACCTATATCTACCATCCATATTGCACTTGTATCACCATCTCTTCGCCGAACTAGTGCGCCTATACAATTTACCATTGTATTGGGTGTGTTGGGGACACAAGAGACTCTTTGTTATTTGGTTGCAGGGTGGCTTGAGAGAGACCATCTTCATCCTACGCCTCCTACGGATTGATAAACCTTAGGTCATCCACTTGAGGGAAATTTGCTACTGTCCTACAAACCTGTGCACTTGCAGGCCCAACAACATCTACAAGAAGAAGGTTGTGTAGTAGACATCAACCTTCCATTGATGCCCGCCTTGGTGTGAAAGATATGGCATATTTGGTCTTCTTCTTGTTGATGTTGAAGTGTCAAGACCTTGGAGACAACGAGAGCGGGGCTCGATCTTCATCACAAAAGACTTGATCATCTTCATCCTCATTCACGCGCTGGTGCATGGCCACTTTCTCAAGGGCTTCCATTTCCTCTTCACTCATGGAGTCATAGGTTCCGTTGTCGCTGAGGATCATGGTATGCTTGTTGGCACACTCGAAGGACTTGTGGCCTCGGCCGCCACATGTGAAGCACTTGATAGAACTTGTCTTGACGGTCTCATCGGTTGGGGTTGTAGATGATGAAGCTCTCGGCTTGAAGTTGCTCGTGGTAGGAGGACGACTTGAAGATGTCAAAGTTTTCTTGGAACTTGACTTGTCGTTGTTGCTTGTAGAAGGTGGTGGAGTCATGGAAGCTTGGTTGTTGTAGCCGTATGTCTTGGAAGAGTATTTGGCGTACTTGAAGTCATCTTGCACTTGACGTTCTGCTTTGGTATCTTGGTGCACGAGCTCGATGAGGTTCAAGTACGGTTGGAAATCCGCAATCGTCTTGATAGGATGGTTGCGTCCATTCAAGAAACATGCCATAGTTTGCTCATCATCTTCTGTGACATTGGCTCGTATCATGGCAATCTCCATTTCCTTGTAGTACTCTTCAACGCTCTTTGTTCCTTGCTTGAGGAGTTGGAGTTTCTTGAAGAGGTTGCGGTTGTAGTATGTTGGCACAAAGCACACTCTCATGACATTGTTCATTTGATTCCATGTTGTGATGGGTGGTTCACCTCTTGCCTCTCAGCGCTCAAGGACTTGCTCCCACCAAATGAGGACATTGTCTTGAAATTCAAGGGATGACATGGCGATCTTCTTCTCTTCGTCATATTTGTGCAAACGAAAGATCTTGTCGACTTTCAATGCCCACGAAAGGTACTCTTTGGGATCATTCCTTCTGGTGAACTTGGGCATGGTGAACTTGAGTTTGCTATAGCGTTTCTCTTCATTGTGTTGGGGTCGGAGGTGATGACGCCCTTGATGTGGATGGTTGTGAACCTCATGTTGCTCTTGGCGTGGAGGATTGTCATTGTCTTCTTGCTCTTGCCGAACTTGTGCTTCTTGTCGAGCTTGTGGTTCGATAGGAGCTTGTTGTTCTTGTCTAGCTTGTGGAGGAGCTTGAGGAACTTAATGATGCACTCGTGCTTGATATCTTCTTTCCTGAACTTCATCGTGAAGTGCTTCTTCTTCTTGATGTATTTGGCGGTTCCGGTTGGCAACGACACGGTTTGTATGACGGAGGGCACGTAGCGCCTCATGTGCTTGAGCTTCACGCCGTTCTTGTTGTTGACGTAGGGCGATGCCGTCTTGCTCATCTAGATGTTGGCATTATCGTTCTTGCACTCTTGTTGGTGTCGTTGTTCTTGAGCTTCCTCTTGTTGGCGTTGACATTGCCTTTCTTGTGCTTGCACGAATGTGCTTGATTTTGACGATGTCGATATTCTTGCTCATCAAGTTGCTCTTGTGTACCATTAACGTTTAGAGGATTGCGGTTTGCTTGGCGGTCTTGGTGTGCGGCTTGTCGAAGAGTGTTGGACGTCAGTGTACTTGAATGGGAGATGGAGTTGGAGTGATGACTGAGTGGCTCCATCGTGAGTAGGACGACGAGGTAGAAGAGCGGTTGACCATCATGGTTCGAATATCGTCTTTGAGAGAGGCCATGGATGTGTCAAAGTAGTCTCTTGTATGATGCTCGGATTGTCGTAGGTCGGTGGTGAGGTTGTCGATGTTGTCGCCCAAAGCTTGTTGTTATTGATGCAAAGCTCGTTGGGCGCCGAAGAGGTGGCTCTTGGTGACGTAGGAGGTCGAGTCGTTGTCTTACTCGATGAACAGTGGGTTGGTAGAATAAATTGGCCTATCCATCATTCCAAGCAAATGTGTGAGTGGGAGAAAGAGAAAAACTATATCAAATGTACCTTGACCGATGTTGAAGGTGGATCAATGATCACTCAAATGTGTAACAAGGAAATAGCACAATTGGTACCAATTCTTGTCGGTTCTCACACCTACACAATTAAAAGCCTTTGGTGGAGCTTGGTTAGGATGGTGGCCCAAATTTTACGCAAATGTTAGTGAGACTCAATAATGTTGGAAAAGATTCGCAAAGTCTCAAATGTAACAAGTAGACCAAGCAAGTAGGGGTACACGAAAACACACACGCAAATAGATAAGTGGGGTTTTGCAAGCCAAAAATGAGCTCATAATGTTGGAATCCACGGAAAATGCTCTTGTTGCACAACACTAGAGATACGCTAGCACGGTTGCACAATAGGCAGATACGAGACTTGTGCACAACCTACTTAGCAAAAATGCAACGACTTCTATCCCAAGTATGCTATATGTATGGTGTTTCTATGCTATGATCCAAGATGATCAAGTATGACAATCTTAATGTAGTATGATGCTATGGTTCTTGCTTAAAATCTCTTTGCTTATCTTTTCCTTTTGTTTAAAAGCTTGTTTGGCTCTTTCTCTTTTGAGATCTTTCTCATGCAAAACTTGATGAACCAAGATAGCAATTGTGTATATGCTATGACAACCTTGTGACACAAGAGATGATACCAAGATATGGACACCAAGATGATGATATATGAAAATATCACTAATGTGCACAAGTAACGTTGCCGGCAATACTCAAAGGCTAGTCTCGATGGGTAAGTGACACAAGAGGAAGGCTATGGGGTTATCAATGCAATGGCAAGGAGTAGACAAAGATGTCGTCGAAGTTACCGTCAATGGTTTGTCTAGTGTAAGCAAGGACAAATGATGCTGAAGTGGTCGGAGTCATAGTGCACGGTCTTCAGTATGTTGCGAAGATGTCGCTGCACCATAGTCAGAGTTGACGAAGTAGCAGAAGTCATTGAAGATGTGCAGACTTTCTATCAAGGCCGGACGGTCCGGGGTGGCCGGAAGGTCCGAGATGGTCGGAAGTTCTGGGCGGGGCCGGAAGTTCCGGGGGTCGCGATTCTGCCAAGAACAGGAAATTTGGGGATCGTGGATTTGAGCGGAGAAACATCGAGAAAAACCCAAATCAGAGTGGGGAAAGAAATTTTTTGGGTGGATGGAAGGGTGCCAAAGCTAGATCTACGTGCCACACTCGAAATCCGTGGATCAAATCCAACAAAACTTCATCAAACCAACAAATCACAAAATTTTTGGGAGGTCTATTTTTGTGGGGATGTTCAAAATTGGGACGAATAACAACAAAATTAGGCTATAAAACAAAGAGGGAGGCTCCAAAATCATGATCAACGTGGCTCATGATACCAAGATGATGTAGGGTAGAACCCTAGACGCCCGATATTTCATGATTGGAGCGGATCCCAATGAGGAACACGAAGAACACAAGGGGAAAACACAAGAGGATTCACTCAAACCAACAAGATTTGATTACACATGTGCTAGATCCTTGAAACACAAAGAGACACGCGATCCAAAGTCGACAAAGGATGATACATAGGGTAGCTAGTTCATCTGCGTGAGGAGGTCTTGAAGGTCTTCCCGTGAGGGGTCTTGTCCAAGATGGTTCTTCTCCATAGAGGCCGCAGTCTCTCTCAGTGGAGTAGATTTGGATGGATGAGCAAAGCTCTATCTCTAAAATGAGATATCACATTACTTACCCTAAAACGTAGGTAGGAGAAGAGTATATATAGTCTGGGGCGAAGGGGTACATGGGCCTGGGCCCAAGTCACTGTGCGCAGGCATGGCTAGAAGTTCCGGGCGAGGCCAGAAGTTCTGGGCGCCGGAGGTTCCGGGCCAAGGTCCGGGGAGGGTCCGGACTAACTAGAGAGTTGGCATGGTGGGAGCTGGGCTAGCGTCTGGGGGGCGAAAGGTTCGGGCCAAGTTCCAGGTTGGTTCCGGGATAACCATGGAGTTGGTGCGCCCGGGCTTGTATGGGTCGTTGGAGGCTAGGTTCCAGGTTGGTTCTGGGGCGGCCGGAGGTTCCGGGGGCCGGAAGTTCTGGGCTGAACAGAGAGTTGACGCCTGTTCCTTCTACTTCAGCTCTCAACTTTGTGGCTTGTGCGTTGTACCTAATCACACATAGTGTTTCTGACTTAGGCAACAGCCATGTCTCACTCGAATGTAAGGGAAGCTCAAGTAGGAGAGATGTCACCTCGGATTGAATAGCACGTGCTCTAGCTCTTGTCATGGGTCCACTTGGAGCTTGGGTAGTCGAGGTAGTGTATATGGGGATGACCGTGGGATGCTCTGCATCATGTTTGCTTTGCCAGGTGTCAATTCAATTCAATCATATAAATATTTGGTAATTAAGAATCCAGAAATAATACCATATACATGAGATCATCTTCTAAACAGATCACCTCCCTCTCCGATTTATTTCTCCCACTATTCCCCTTCCATATTTAGCTCCACTAGGAAAAAAACACAACCATCAAAGCCACGCCCTCATGTGATCACGTATCACAATGAGAAAATTCCAACCCCCAACCTACCCGTTGCAGTCTTCCCTCGCCATGCCGCCGCCCATTACGCTGGCCACCACCACCTCAGTCCCAAGTCGGCTGCCACAACCCCCTCCCCCAGCATCCATGTACAGTGGAGCGGTGACAGCACGGCTGACCTAGGTGGGTCTCGGCCTCCCTCCTCCCTTCATCCAAGGCCGGAAGCTCCCCTCCCCGACCCGGTCTGACGGAGAGAGGGTCAGGCCTTGCCACTATGGTGGTCGCTATGGCCAGATCCAATTGGGAGAGCCACCGTAAAGTCTCCATCGACGGAGCAATAGCAGCCCGACAGAAGTTGGGTGCCCGATTGTCGTCCAGCAGCTCACCGTTTTCTTGATCTCATGCATGGTTTGACCTGTATAGAGGGTGGTGGATTTGAGACACGGCGGCGTTACCTCCATAGGCGGCTTTCTCATTGACCTCCTCTGAGCGGTGACAATGGTGGCCAGGTTAGAGCTTGATATATTCCAAGTTTAATCACCTTCCAAAAAAAATCCATGAACTCACTCATGTTTGTACATTATGTAAATAATTATGGAGATATCATTACTAAGAGATTTCGTAAGGAGTGCATATGGCCCGACGTTCCTGTGTGCATCGTGAGGATCTGGGAGCATCGGAGTTATACTACATTGCACTGTAGTCTAAACTTTGTCAGGGTTGATTGAAAGGTACTAAATAAATTCTTCTTTACATGTGCATCACTATCAGCCAAAAATAATAGAATATGAATCTATCAATTTACTTGCACAGGTAGCAATAATAGAAGGTATTATTCCAGTAGACAAGATGAGCAAGTTCAAGAACTGTATTGAAGAAGGGATGGTCTACACGGTCTAGCTATAGGATCGAAAGTATGTCTAGAGGGGGGTGATTAGACTACTTAACCAAATAAAAATCTAGCCTTTCCCAATTTTAAGTCTTGGCAAATTTTAGCAACTTAACACAAGTCAAGCAATCAACCTACACATGCAATTCTAAGAGTATAGCAGCGGAATGTAAATCATTGCATATGAAGGTAAAGGGAAGGAGTTTGGAGGGAGAAAACTCAATGTAGACACGGAGATTTTTTGGCATGGTTATGATAGGTGGTGCTTGCTATCGTACATCCACGTTGATGGAGACTTCAACCCACGAAGGGTAACGGTTGCGCGAGTCCACGGAGGGATCCACCAATGAAGGGTCCACGAAGAAGCAACCTTGTCTATCCCACCATGGCCATCGCCCACAAAGGACTTGCCTCACTTGGGTAGATCTTCACGAAGTAGCCGATCTCCTTGCCCTTACAAACTCCTTGGTTCAACTCCACAATCTTGACGGAGGCTCCCAAGTGACACCTAACCAATCTAGGAGACACCACTCTCCAAAAGGTAATAGATGGTGTGTTGATGATGGACTCCTTGCTCTTGTGCTTCAAATGATAGTCTCCCCAACACTCAACTCTCTCTCACACACAGATTTGGATATGGTGGAAAGATGATTTGAGTGGAAAGCAACTTGGGGAAGGCTAGAGATCAAGATTCTTGTGGTTGGATTGGAATCTCTTCGTCTCAACACATGAGTAGGTGGTTCTCTCTTAGAAAATGAGTAGTGGAAGAGGCACGTTCTGATGGCTCTCTTTCAAATGGAGAAGGGGTGCAGGGGTATATATAGCCTCCACACAAAATCTAACCATTACACACAATTTACCAAACTCGATGGGACCGAATAGTGAAACTCGGTGAGACAGACCTGGTTCAAAATGTGAACGTTAGGCTTTTCGGTGGGACCGATAATACCAACTCGGTGATACCGATCACATGAACTCGGTGAGACCGATTTTAGTAATAATCAAACAAAAACTTGGTCGGCCAAACTCGATGGGACCGATCGCTCATTTCGGTGAGATCGAAATGTTACGAAAAGAAAACAGAGAGTTTGCACTCGGTGGACCGATCGCTCATCTCGGTTAGACCGAACTGATTAGGGTTTCTGGCTATGGCTATGTCAAGTGAACCCGGTGACGTCGGATAGATCAAATCGGTGGGGCCGAGTTTGACTTTAGGTTTAGGACATATGTGGAAATGAGGAAGTGGTTGAGGGTTTTTGGAGCATATCACTAAGCAGTTTGAACAAGCAAGCCATTAAGCAACACCTCATCCCCTTTTAATAGTATTGGCTTTTCCTATGGACTCAATGTGATCTTGGATCACTAAAATGAAAATGTAGAGTCTTGACCTTTTGTCAATATGTTTCCTTAGCATTTTGAGGGGTCCACATCTCTAGTCCATGTCATACCAATCATTGAACTTTCTAAAACATTAATCTTGAATGGATATTAGTCCAATGAGCTATATGTTGTTATGAATTACCAAAACCACACAGGTATTAGTTGCACATTCATCTCCCCCTTTTTGGAAATTAATGACAATATATAGATCAAAGCTTCGACAAATGATAATATAAATGAAGTACATCATCGCTTTGAGAAGTATGTGATAAGCAAGAGCTCCCCCTAGATTTGTGCATTATTTAAAATTTGCTTTTGAATGCAAATGCACAATCGATTAGGATCATGGCTTACTCTTCCATGTCACATACATCTTGGTGGAGCGCTCAAAATGATAGAATATGAAATATGCACTCATTACCAAGACAAGATATGAATGATCATACATGAGAGATAGAATATCATCATTTAAGCACAAACATTAAAGTATGATATGATCAAACACATGATCATAGGAGTATCTCACACACAAGCATAAAAAATGTATCACCCAAACAAGCAAGCAAATAAAGTAGCAAGAGAGGCAAAAGAAGCAAAACACTCTCTTTCGAAGCCTATGATCTATACACTTTCTCCCCCTTTGGCAACAAGTTACCTAAAAGCTTGAAAATGCATAGTGCTATGCGGCTCTCTAAGCACAATCTCCGGGAGCTCCGGAGTGTGAAGTTGGCGTGGGGAGGAGTCCTGCAATGAATGCATCCAAAGAGGTCTATGGAGCTGGTGGAGTAGCAGCTAGAGGAACAACAGAGGTTGTAGCTGTTGGTGATGATGTAGTAGCCCTTGTGTCACTGGCTGGCAGGTGCAGACCTTTGTGCCCTTGGCACTCTCTGAAAAGCTTCAGTGGTAGCTCTCCCTCTTCTCTCTTTAGCTTCATCCTGGAGTTGCTCAACTGCAGTTCGGATCTCTGTGATCTTCAAGTCTAGATCATAAAACTTTGTCTCGATGATCCTCTTAAGACTCTCTTGGTTTTGAGTCAGGATTGTCAATCATTTCTCAATTCTGACAGTGTCCTCAAGAAGATAGCTAAGCTGATCCTGCTTGGTCTTGAGGTGAGCAGTTGAAGCATCTGGAACTTGTGAAGTTTGAGCTGCCTTCTCTACTTTAGCTTTCTCCCTCTTCTCCTGAGCCTCTACTGAAGTAGGATGTGTAGCATCCATGACAACCTCATTGTCTTCAAATTCAGGCAGCAGGGGAAGGTGCTCCTTGTCCAAGAGATATGTGCCTTTGACCATCTTGGAGTTGATGAGCATCTAAATGTGTGGAGCATATCCACATGATATCTTTTGATCAGCAACAGTCCTCTTGATTGTCTCTACAATCAATGGCATCACTTTGAACTTCTCTGGAATGTCAAACATGTGCAACAAATTGATGGAATGCCCTCTTATCATCCTGTCATCTCTAGACTTGGGCAACAATGTCTGCCTGAGGATAGTGTTGATTGTGGGCAGTCCAGACAGCAGATAGTACACAGAGCCAAACTTGTGAGCATCCAGGGCAGCATCAGGAATCTCCTTGTATATGTGTGCCATGGAGTTGTGTCCTTTCCTTGGCTTAGCATACACATCTGTGTCATCCTCTTGCTCTTCACGGGCATTGATAAGCTTGTCCCATTCAACAACTGTAGACTGGTACCTTGTGCCCTCAGTCATCCAAACAATTTTACCATCTGGGTAAAAATGTGCTGTGGAGTAGAACTACATCACCATCTCATCATTCCACTTGGTGAGTTTCTGGCCAACAAATGTGTCAACTCCAGTCAGTATGAAGCTATCATGATGTCACACCCTAGCTAGTCATGCATCAGAGTGTGTGCATCATGTTTACTCTTTCATCAGAAACTTGAAATGGGGATTGTGAAACCCTCAGAATCATTTTGAAAATGACCCAAATAAAAATTTCTCCAAAAGGGTCCAAGAAAATGCTCATGTTGCTCTCTGAAAATATTGGACAGAGATAAAAATCAAATCAATATTTTTAAGAGCTCATAGGTGTTTATTTTGGGCATTTGGAATTAATGCATAACTATTTGCTTTGGAAATATATTAGTTATATATACTAATATATGTCCAAAAATTATGCCATCTGTTGGGGAGCTCTGGAATAATATATCTAGCTCCTGCAAAAATTGGCATAAGGTAATAAAATGATTTAATATTTTATTTAAATCAAACAAATGACAGAAATTAGAAAACAGAGATAAAAGAGGGAAACCTTACCTGGGCTTCTTACCTGGCGCCTCTGGCCCAGCGAGCCAGCCCAGCCCACCATCGCCGTCGTCCTCCTGGCGCCAGTCGGCCAGGCGTGTGGCCAGCGCGCGCGCACGGGCGGAGCGCCACGCCACCAGCTCGCCTGCCTGCCTACCCCGCCAGCGCGACGCCGCGACGGTTCTTCTCGGTGCCGCCCCGATCCCCTGGCCTTATCCCCCCCTCTCTCCCGTGCTTCTCCCCCTGCTCTCTCTCTCTCTCTCTCACCCGACGCACCCATCGCCGCCGTTCGCCATAGCAGCCGTCACCGGCCTCCCCTCGCCTCCCCGACACGCTCCCCAGCTCCGCCGCGACCCCCTCTACCTCCTCGTCAAGCCACGCAAGACGAAGCACCCCGTGGAGCCATCGCCGTTGCCATCCTCGCCTCCGGCCGCCGTGGGTACTCGCCGTCGATTCGGGAGCTACCGGGCATCCCCGACCTCGCCCTCGCGCTCGCTGGTCCCGCTGTGAGCCCCTCTCCGTTTCCCCTCTCTTCTCCCCCTCGTTCCCTCACCGTAGCCTCCTCCCCACCACGGCCGAAGCCTCTCGCCGCCGTCCATGTCGCCGTCGCCGTCTCGGCCCGCCTCCACCCAAACCGAGCATCCCATCGTGCTCCCGGTGCCACGAGGGTGCCGCCGAGCCCCTCAGGTGGCCTCCTCGTGCCCCGCAGCCCGATCCCCCTCGCGCCCGAACTCCGGCCGCCGCCCAAGTGGTCGCCGCCGTCGATCTAGACCATCTCCGGCGAAACGGAGGGCACCAGTGGGTGCGCGCGAGCCCCAGCTTCCCGCGCGTGCCTTCCGCTGCTCGATTGGGCGCCGGAGTGGAAATCCCGCGCCCTCCGCCGCGTTTGCTGCCGCCGGCGGCTAAACGCCGGCGTATTAGCCCCGGTTGACCAGGGGGTTTGACCTCCCCTGGCTCAATGACAGTGGGGCCCGTCCCTGCTAATTCGAGTTTAGGATTAGTTTAAATTTAATCAACTCTGTTAATTAACCCTGACACTGACAGTGGGCCCCAGTGCCACTAATCCTTTAATTAGGATTAACTAACCCTGTTTAACCCCCCTGTCACTGACGTGTGGACCCCACACGTCAGGTTTGACCCCAGCCAGACACAGTTGACCGCTGACGTCATGCTGACGTCATGTTGGCGCAATATATATATTTCTGGATTTAAATTAAATCAGGAAATTCCAGAATATAATTTAAACTTCAAAAATTCATAACTTTTATTCTGTAACTCCAAATCAGACAAATTATATATGAAAAATGATCAGAAAAATCCAATCTATCCATCTGTACTATTTTCATGCATGATCAAACAAGTTAAATTGATGTTTAAAGCAGAACAAGGAAAAGCACTTTAAAAGGCCATGCTTGAGTTTGAAATTTGAATCTTTGATTCAAATTGGTTCAAACCCTTCTGGTCTTAGTTGCATTAGCCCAAAACACTCATATTGCCATGTTTCATGCATGCATCATATTGTTGCACATTGTTTGGTGATGGTTGTGTATCGGTGTCCTTTGCGACAGGTTCTGCCTCCGAGGAGTACCGTGATTACCCTAACGAAGAACCGTATCAGTGCATCGAACCATCAGGCAAGCAACCAACCATTTGATCATATCGATACAATCCCATGTTCTCGCTCCTGCTCTCTTTTACTGCATTAAGACAACGCGTTTCAAACTGCTGTGTGCTACGGTAGTTGAACCCATTTCCTCTGCATGACCTGTCATTGCCACAGTAACTAGATGAAACCCACTAGCATGTGTAGGAGTTGATTGAGCCATATGTATGTGTTGTTCCTACCTTGCTATGCCTGCTATGCTTAGAGTCGGGTCAGGTCTGGTTCATCTGGGTGATGGGCTAGAGTGAAATGATTATGTCGGTAATGAGAGTGGTGTGGTGAACACGATTTGGTAAAGGTATCGATGAGAGGCCATGTAGGAGTACATGGTGGGTTGTTTCATTGAAGCCGACCTTAAGCACTGAGATCTGTATGTGTGATTTAAGAATCAGCTACTACCATGCATTGGGCCCGAAACCAATGGACCCTCTCGGCTTCTTATTCACCCTAGTTCTCCGTCCAGGAGTTGCAAGTAGTTTCTGGTGTTTGTAGCCTACTGGAGGCCGTGGACAGCGCTGACCGTAGGGGTGGGCTGTGATGTGGTAGGTACGTGGCACGGTGTATCTCGGGAACCCTGTTCACATCGTTCGGGGCCGTATGGGAAACCTCAGCCGGACTCCCTGCGGATGGAACCTGGATAGGCGATAAACCTGGACTGGAGGCTTAGGTGATTAGGTAGGTCGTGGCCGACACCCACGTTGGGCTTCCGCTTGAAGGTTGCCGAGTACATGTCGTGTAAACGACGGTAAGTGGTGAGAGCGTGTGTGAAGAAGTACACCCCTGCAGGGTTATCATAATCTATTCGAATAGCCGCGTCTGCGGTAAAGGACTACTTGGTTGCCTATACAGTTCATAGACAAGTAAATGGAAACTGCTAAAAGCCTCAAGATAAGTGTGAGTGCCGAGGATGGCTCTTCCGTAGGAAGACGGAGGCGGATCCTCGGTAGTGTATTGAAGTGGTGAGTAGTGGACTCGTGTGCGCAAAACCATTTCAAGTTGAAGTATCGTAGGATAGTCTAGCCAAGAGGCAAAGCTGGCTTGCTGCAATAACTCCACCAACCCTTCTTGATAATATGCATGTATGTAGGATCTGATGTAAGTCTTGCTGAGTACCTTTGTACTCATGTTGCTATAATTTACATTTTTACAGAAGACGCTGCAACCCCTTCTGATGGGTTCTACGTAGACGTTGACATCAACGAGTAGGCTAAAGGCCCAGGTGGTGACCCTGAGCTTGTGAAGGACCATGTAGTATAGCTAGGCTTTCCAAGCCTCTTTTATTTTACTAGTTGTCTGTACTCAGACAAGTTACTTCCGCTGCTGGTTTGTATGACTGTATGACTTGAATGTTGGGTCGTGAGACCCGTACCTTTGTGTATGTTATGTATGGCTCCCTGAGCCTTAAATAAAGTACTTGTGTCGTAGAGTCATGTTGTGATGCTTCGTTGTATTTGCACATATCGAGCATATTGTGTGTATGATTGAAATGCTTGGTATGTGTGGGATCTGACTATCTAGTTGTTTATCTTTAGTAGCCTCTCTTACCGGGAAATGTCTCCTGGTGTTACCGCTGAGCCATGGTAGCTTGCTACTGCTCTGGAACACTTAGGCTGGCCGGCATGTGTCCTTCTTCGTTCCCGTGTCTGTCCCTTCGGGGAAATGTCACGCATTGAGTACCGGAGTCCTGTTAGCCCGCTACAGCCCGGTTTACCGGAGTCCTGCTAGCCCAGTGCTACAGCCCGGACCCACTTGCTGATGACCGACACGTTCGAAGCTGGGTCATGGATGCCTGTCCCTGTAAGTCTGTGCCACTTTGGGTTTACGACTAGTCATGTCAGCCCGGGCTCCTTATCATATGGATGCTAGCGACACTATCATATACGTGAGCCAAAAGGCGCAAACGGTCCCGGGCAAAGGTAAGGCGACACCCGTGGGGATACCGTGCGTGAGGCCGCAAAGTGATATGAGGTGTTACCGGCTAGATCAATGTGACATCGAGTCGGGGTCCTGACAGCGTTGGCATCAGAGCCGGACCGCCTGTAGGTTCTCCAAGCCAAACTGGTCGATGTTGAGTCTAGAAGTTCTTTAGTTATATGTAGGGGAATTGTTTGTGGGTTGGAACGTAAGGCTCTTTTTACTCCTTTATCTAATGACATTCTGATCTGAGTCAGTCTATTCTTCCACCGGGGGTTAAGGAATTAGGATATGTTCTCTCTATCAGGATCACGTGTTACTAATCAGTAGTACCTTATAGGTTTGATGGATACAAGCCTAGTTCAGTTCTTCTACCACGTTATGTTGTTAGGATGGTTTCAGAACTTTGATATGATGATGTTGAGTGTGTATGAAATCCTTTGTCAAATGTCTCAAAATCCTTCTTGAGCATTTACAGCTGTCATGCTGCCGAAATTTTGCTAGAAATTCTAATGCCTTTGCATTATGATTGTGCTTTCAGATGGCCACTCGCGACCTCAATCAAGTGGTTCGCCTGACTCGATGCCTAGATGTACCCGGCCATACTGCCATGTTGGTCAGGGTAATGACTGAGGCTGGATACCGTTGGTATCCTGAGTACACGGTCGAAGAGCAATTCCGAGACTTTAATCAAAGCCAGTATCTCTGCACTGTCAGGATATTTCCATCTTATCCTGGGTCCACCGAGCCCCTTCACTGCTCCTATGGACTCGGGGTTACTATTGAGATGGCTGTGCAGGACGCCGCCTACTCTATGATGACCATCATGCGAGTCAGGTCTGGTCTATTTCGGAACTCTGATTTCCGGTATATGCCAGGATCACTTCCGGGAGCACAAGGGTATCTCCAGGCTATCTATGCTGACCCCACCCAGGAGGATTCACGGACTCGCACCACTGCTGAGATGCTCGAGGATAAGGACCGTGAAAATCGGGCCTTGAGGTTAGAGCTCTTCAATACCCGTGCTGACCACTGGGCCACTTTGACTCGATTTGCACCGGCGGTGCAAGCTGGATATTCGGATATGTGCGATCTCTATCCTGTGAGATCTGCTCTGCCAGACGTGATGGGTTGGCGTGATGTAGGAGGCATCACCCCACCTCGCGGTCCCCGCAGGCCACCTTCTGTTGGTCCAAGACCTCATCCTAGCCCCTATGGTCCACAAGCTCCGCGAGATCGTCTGTTTCCGGATGATCATGTTGAGCTTCCAGGCTATGGAGGTGACTTCTACGAGGACTACTACGGATCGGTCTGAGTTAGTGGTAGTATCACTAGTTCATGATAGCTGTGTCGTCTATCATCCTGCGTGACTCGTGGGATATGACCTAGTTTGTACTCTTTCCGGAGGTGTAGAAAAATAATGTATAGGAGCTTGGGATGCCTCCGATGAGATGTAATCCTCTTTTCACCGTAATAGTACTTTGTTTGGTCTTGTACTAAACCCTGTATGGTGTGTATGATGATGGAATAAAGAAGCAGTTTTTGTATCTACCATGTCATACGGATGATCATCTTGCATTTCGAGTTATCCCTTACATTTTATATCCTATGTCGGAACTTTATCATCCTGACTAAATCATTGTCTTGTTTACCTAGGATGGTCAACACGCGCACTAACCCTGCTCCTCAAGAGCAGGCCGAAGGCAGTGAAGTCAGGGATGCAAATCTGCCTCATCCTCCTTCCCTAGCCGAGGTTATGATGGAAGCTGAGAGAAACAAGCGGGAGACCAACCGTTTGTTGGAGCGTATTGAACAGAACACGGCACACCATCAGAGGACTAACATGGTGTCACTCAGTGATTTTATCAAATTACATCCACCCACGTTCCACCACTCCGTCGAGCCTCTCGACGCTGATGACTGGCTTCGCAGTATCTCTCACAAACTGCGTTCCGCGCTGGTAGCGGAGGCTGACAAGGTCACCTTTGCTGCTTATCATCTTGAAGGCCCCGCCAGTCTATGGTGGGAGAATTATGGAGCTATGCGCCCAGCGGGCCATGTCACTACTTGGGCTGAATTCAGCGAGGCTTTCCGTGAACATCACATTCCGGAGGGTCTCATGGACCGTAAACGTGAGGAATTTTGCAGTTTCACTCAGGGCCGACTTTCTGTGGATGCTTACAGCAGGGAGTTTGGTAACCTCGCACGATATGCAACTGAGGAAGTTTCTACTGATGCCAAGAAGCAAGCAAGGTTCCGTAAGGGACTTAGTCCTGAGCTTCGCCGCGACCTCCGTCTGCATGAGTGCACATCTTTTCAGAAACTTGTCAACAAAGCCATCAGTGCTAAAACTGGTCAGACTGACTATGACGCAACACGCAAGCATGGCCGTGACATGGGTTCCTCATCCGGTGCTGGTCCTCAGAAGCGCCGCGTGTGGGTACCCAACACCGCCCTGCCACCCAGGTTCACACTGAGGCCATCTTTCCAGGCGCCTCGCCCTGTTCAACAGTCTGCACCGACCAAGCCCTATGGGGGTCCAACCAACAATGCTCCTCCACGTACCAGTTCCGTGACTTGTTTCAAGTGTGGGGAATCTGGCCACTATATGCGTGAGTGTCCCCAGACCAACCCCAACCAATCTGCTAAAGCGGTTGGCCATGGCAAGCCGACAGGGAAAGTGTCCCACGCCAAGCCGGTCACCGCCTCACGTGGCCATGTCAACTGTATCTCTGCCGAAGAAGCTCAAGAGGATCCCAACGTCGTTCTCGGTACGCTTCTTGTTAATTGCCACCCAGCATCTGTTCTTTTCGATACAGGAGCCTCCCATTCATTTATATCTGAAAATTATGCTTGTTTGCATAACGTCGCATTCGGTGATATGCCAACCTCTATGGTAATTCAGACTCCGGGATCCAAATGGCAAACTTCTAGAGTAAGCCATGGAAATGAAATCCAAGTCGACAGACTTGTTTTCCTTGCATCGTTGATAGCCCTTAAATCTTCAGATATTAATATCATTTTGGGTATGGACTGGATGTCAGCTCATCAAGCCAAAATTGATTGCTTCTCTAGGACTGTTCAACTCACCCATCCTTCGGGGAAGATAGTCAATGTCTTGACCCGAATAGCCAAGCGACAGTTATATTCTCTTAACGCCAACCCTTTGCCAGACCTTGAGGACATTCCGGTAGTCCGTGACTTCCCGGATGTCTTCCCAGAGGAATTGCCAGGTGTTCCACCTGACAGAGATGTTGAGTTTGTAATAGACCTCATCCCAGGAACCGTTCCGATTGCTAGAAGACCCTATAAGATGGCACCACTAGAACTAGCCGAGCTTAAGAAACAACTCGATGAGTCCTTGAAAAGGGGTTTCATCCGACCTAGTTCATCTCCGTGGGCTTGCCCCGTCCTATTCGTCAAGAAGAAGGATGGTACGGACCGGATGGTTGTAGATTACCGGCCTGTCAATTTGGTCACAATCAAGAACAAATATCCACTTCCCAGGATCAACGACCTGTATGATCAGCTCGCTGGATCCTCAGTCTTCTCCAAGATGGATTTGAGGTTGGGCTACCATCAAATCAAAATCAGAAACGGGGACATTCCTAAAACGGCCTTTGTTACTCGTTATGGCCAATACGAGTACACCGTCATGTCCTTCGGTTTAATCAACGCTCCAGCCACCTTCTCTCGGTTAATGAACTCAATCTTCATGGAGTATTTGGATAAATTCGTCGTGGTTTACCTCGATGATATACTCATCTACTCCAAGAACGAGGAAGAACATGCCGAACATCTAAGGCTAGTGTTGAAGAAACTTCGAGAGCATCGCCTTTATGCCAAATTTTCTAAATGTGAATTCTGGTTGTCAGAAGTGACCTATCTGGGTCATGTAATATCTGGTAAAGGTATTGCTGTTAACCCTGAGCGAGTTCAAGCCGTCCTTAATTGGACTCCACCTGAATCGGTCAAGCAAGTTCGGAGTTTTCTGGGCTTAGCGAGCTATTGTCGTCGCTTTGTCGAGAACTTCTCCAAGGTTGCCAAACCTCTAACCGAACTCCTCAAGAAAGATAAGAAGTTCGAATGGACTCCACAATGTGAGCACAGCTTTCAGGAACTGAAAAGACGCCTGACCTCTGCTCCCGTACTGGTACCGCCAGACTTCTCCAAGGGCTTTGTTATCTACTGCGACGCCTCGCGACAAGGACTAGGTTGCATTCTCATGCAAGATCGACACGTAATTGCCTACGCTTCACGGCAATTGCACCCACATGAGGAGAATTATCCTACTCATGATCTAGAGCTTGCAGCCGTAGTCTATGCACTCAAGACCTGGCGACATTACCTCCTCGGTAACCGTTGCGAGATATTCACTGATCACCAAAGTCTGAAGTACATTTTCACCCAACCGGATTTGAATCTCAGGCAAAGACGTTGGGTTGAGTTGATCACAGACTTCGACTTAGGAATAACCTACACCCCAGGGAAAGCTAACGTCATGGCTGATGCGCTAAGTCGTAAATCTTATTGTAACAACCTGATGTTACAACAAAGTCAACCGCTTCTCCATGAGGAATTTCGGAAGCTTAACCTTCACATTGTTCCTCAAGGTTTTCTTTCCACCTTGGTGGCAAAACCTACCCTTACGGATCAGATTATCAAAGCACAGAAGGTAGATCCGGGAATTTCCCGCATCAAGAGAAACATCCAGAAAGGAATTGCGAATTGCTTCTCCATTAATGATCAAGGGGTCGTATACTTCGGGAATCGACTAGTGGTTCCCAAAGTGCGAAACCTGAGGCGATTGATCCTTAAGGAAGCTCATGAATCTCCTCTCTCCATTCATCCCGGTAGTACTAAGATGTATCAGGACCTACGCCAGAGGTTCTGGTGGACTAGGATGAAGAGAGAAATTGCTCAGTATATTGCTAATTGCGACGTCTGTCGCCGTGTAAAAGCAGAGCATCAACGGCCTGCTGGCACCCTTCAACCCTTAGCTATTCCTGAATGGAAATGGGATAAAATTGGTATGGATTTCATTACTGGTTTTCCCAGGACCAAGAGAGGGAATAATGCTATTTTTGTCGTTGTCGATCGTCTCTCCAAAGTAGCCCATTTCTTACCTGTTCGTGAGAGTATAACCGCTAGTCAGTTGGCAGACTTATACATCTCCTGTATAGTGTCTCTCCATGGTGTTCCTTTGGAAATTAACTCGGATCGAGGAAGTCTTTTCACCTCTCGATTTTGGGAAAGCTTCCAAAATGCTATGGGAACCCGTCTCTCCTTCAGCACCGCCTTCCACCCTCAGTCGAGTGGTCAAGTGGAACGCGTCAACCAGATTCTAGAAGACATGCTTCGAGCCTCTGTTATCTCATTCGGAATGGACTGGGAGAAGTGCCTTCCATTTGCCGAATTCGCTTACAACAACAGCTATCAATCTAGCTTGGGTAAAGCCCCTTTTGAAGTTCTCTATGGACGACGGTGTCGAACACCCCTTAACTGGTCAGAGACCGAGGAAAGACAATTCTTTGGCCCGGATATGATTCAGGAAGCAGAAGAACAAGTTCGCATCGTTCGTGAAAAGTTGAAAACAGCCCAATCCCGTCAAAAGAGTCAATATGACTGAAGACATAAGGCTATGACTTTCGAGGTTGACGAGAAGGCTTATCTTCGGGTCACCCCTCTGAAGGGAACCCATCGTTTCGGTATCAAAGGCAAATTGGCTCCTCGTTACATTGGACCTTTTCGCATTCTCGCCAAACGAGGAGAAGTTGCCTACCAGTTGGAACTACCTCCGCACCTCTCCAGAGTCCACGATGTCTTCCACGTTTCTCAACTCAGGCGTTGCTTCTCGGATCCTATCCGTGGAGTGGACCGCGAAACGCTTGATCTCCAAGATAATCTTACATATCGAGAGTACCCCATTCGTATCCTCGATCAGACCGAACGTACCACCCGACGTCATAATATCAAGTTTCTCAAAGTACAATGGTCGCACCATTCTGAGGATGAAGCCACTTGGGAAAGGGAGGATCATCTTCGACTCGAGTATCCCGCCTTCTTCCCGGAGGAACCCAAATCTCGGGACGAGATTCTTTTGAGTGGGGGTGAGTTGTCACACCCTAGCTAGTCATGCATCAGAGTGTGTGCATCATGTTTACTCTTTCATCAGAAACTTGAAATGGGGATTGTGAAACCCTCAGAATCATTTTGAAAATGACCCAAATAAAAATTTCTCCAAAAGGGTCCAAGAAAATGCTCATGTTGCTCTCTGAAAATATTGGACAGAGATAAAAATCAAATCAATATTTTTAAGAGCTCATAGGTGTTTATTTTGGGCATTTGGAATTAATGCATAACTATTTGCTTTGGAAATATATTAGTTATATATACTAATATATGTCCAAAAATTATGCCATCTGTTGGGGAGCTCTGGAATAATATATCTAGCTCCTGCAAAAATTGGCATAAGGTAATAAAATGATTTAATATTTTATTTAAATCAAACAAATGACAGAAATTAGAAAACAGAGATAAAAGAGGGAAACCTTACCTGGGCTTCTTACCTGGCGCCTCTGGCCCAGCGAGCCAGCCCAGCCCACCACCGACGTCGTCCTCCTGGCGCTAGTCGGCCAGGCGTGTGGCCGGCGCGCGCGCACGGGCGGAGCGCCACGCCACCAGCTCGCCTGCCTGCCTACCCCGCCAGCGCGACGCCGCGACGGTTCTTCTCGGTGCCGCCCCGATCCCCTGGCCTTATCCCCCCTCTCTCCCGTGCTTCTCCCCCTGCTCTCTCTTTCTCTCTCTCACCCGACGCACCCATCGCCGCCGTTCGCCATAGCAGCCGTCACCGGCCTCCCCTCGCCTCCCCGACACGCTCCCCAGCTCCGCCGCGACCCCCTCTACCTCCTCGTCGAGCCACGCAAGACGGAGCACCCCGTGGAGCCATCGCCGTCGCCATCCTCGCCTCCGGCCGCCGTGGGTACTCGCCGTCGATTCGGGAGCTACCGGGCATCCCCGACCTCGCCCTCGCGCTCGCTGGTCCCGCTGTGAGCCCCTCTCCGTTTCCCCTCTCTTCTCCCCCTCGTTCCCTCACCGTAGCCTCCTCCCCACCACGGCCGAAGCCTCTCGCCGCCGTCCATGTCGCCGTCGCCGTCTCGGCCCGCCTCCGCCCAAACCGAGCATCCCATCGTGCTCCCGGTGCCACGAGGGTGCCGCCGAGCCCCTCAGGTGGCCTCCCCGTGCCCCGCAGCCCGATCCCCCTCGCGCCCGAACTCCGGCCGCCGCCCAAGTGGTCGCCGCCGTCGATCTAGACCATCTCCGGCGAAACGGAGGGCGCCAGTGGGTGCGCACGAGCCCCAGCTTCCCGCGCGTGCCTTCCGCTGCTCGATTGGGCGCCGGAGTGGAAATCCCGCGCCCTCCGCCGCGTTTGCTGCCGCCGGCGGCTAAACGCCGGCGTATTAGCCCCGGTTGACCAGGGGGTTTGACCTCCCCTGGCTCAATGACAGTGGGGCCCGTCCCTGCTAATTCGAGTTTAGGATTAGTTTAAATTTAATCAACTCTGTTAATTAACCCTGACACTGACAGTGGGCCCTAGTGCCACTAATCCTTTAATTAGGATTAACTAACCCTGTTTAACCCCCCTGTCACTGACGTGTGGACCCCACACGTCAGGTTTGACCCCAGCCAGACACAGTTGACCGCTGACGTCATGCTGACGTCATGTTGGCGCAATATATATATTTCTGGATTTAAATTAAATCAGGAAATTCCAGAATATAATTTAAACTTCAAAAATTCATAACTTTTATTCTGTAACTCCAAATCAGACAAATTATATATGAAAAATGATCAGAAAAATCCAATCTATCCATCTGTACTATTTTCATGCATGATCAAACAAGTTAAATTGATGTTTAAAGCAGAACAAGGAAAAGCACTTTAAAAGGCCATGCTTGAGTTTGAAATTTGAATCTTTGATTCAAATTGGTTCAAACCCTTCTGGTCTTAGTTGCATTAGCCCAACACACTCATATTGCCATGTTTCATGCATGCATCATATTGTTGCACATTGTTTGGTGATGGTTGTGTATCGGTGTCCTTTGCGACAGGTTCTGCCTCCGAGGAGTACCGTGATTACCCTAACGAAGAATCGTATCAGTGCATCAAACCATCAGGCAAGCAACCAACCATTTGATCATATCGATACAATCCCATGTTCTCGCTCCTGCTCTCTTTTACTGCATTAAGACAACGTGTTTCAAACTGCTGTGTGCTACGGTAGTTGAACCCATTTCCTCTGCATGACCTGTCATTGCCACAGTAACTAGATGAAACCCACTAGCATGTGTAGGAGTTGATTGAGCCATATGTATGTGTTGTTCCTACCTTGCTATGCCTGCTATGCTTAGAGTCGGGTCAGGTCTGGTTCATTTGGGTGATGGGCTAGAGTGAAATGATTATGTCGGTAATGAGAGTGGTGTGGTGAACACGATTTGGTAAAGGTATCGATGAGAGGCCATGTAGGAGTACATGGTGGGTTGTTTCATTGAAGCCGACCTTAAGCACTGAGATCTGTATGTGTGATTTAAGAATCAGCTACTACCATGCATTGGGCCCGAAACCAATGGACCCTCTCGGCTTCTTATTCACCCTAGTTCTCCGTCCAGGAGTTGCAAGTAGTTTCTGGTGTTTGTAGCCTACTGGAGGCCGTGGACAGCGCTGACCGTAGGGGTGGGCTGTGATGCGGTAGGTACGTGGCACGGTGTACCGAATACCCGTTAGGTATCTCGGGAACCCTGTTCACATCGTTCGGGGCCGTATGGGAAACCTCGGCCGGACTCCCTGTGGATGGAACCTGGATAGGCGATAAACCTGGACTGGAGGCTTAGGTGATTAGGTAGGTCGTGGCCGACACCCACGTTGGGCTTCCGCTTGAAGGTTGCCGAGTACATGTCGTGTAAACGACGGTAAGTGGTGAGAGCGTGTGTGAAGAAGTACACCCCTGCAGGGTTATCATAATCTATTCGAATAGCCGCGTCCGCGGTAAAGGACTACTTGGTTGCCTATACAGTTCATAGACAAGTAAATGGAAACTGCTAAAAGCCTCAAGATAAGTGTGAGTGCCGAGGATGGCTCTTCCGTAGGAAGACGGAGGCGGATCCTCGGTAGTGTATTGAAGTGGTGAGTAGTGGACTCGTGTGCGCAAAACCATTTCAAGTTGAAGTATCGTAGGATAGTCTAGCCAAGAGTCAAAGCTGGCTTGCTGCAATAACTCCACCAACCCTTCTTGATAATATGCATGTATGTAGGATCTGATGTAAGTCTTGCTGAGTACCTTTGTACTCATGTTGCTATAATTTACATTTTTACAGAAGACGCTGCAACCCCTTCTGATGGGTTCTACGTAGACGTTGACATCAACGAGTAGGCTAAAGGCCCAGGTGGTGACCCTGAGCTTGTGAAGGACCATGTAGTATAGCTAGGCTTTCCAAGCCTCTTTTATTTTACTAGTTGTCTGTACTCAGACAAGTTACTTCCGCTGCTGGTTTGTATGACTGTATGACTTGAATGTTGGGTCGTGAGACCCGTACCTTTGTGTATGTTATGTATGGCTCCCTGAGCCTTAAATAAAGTACTTGTGTCGTAGAGTCATGTTGTGATGCTTCGTTGTATTTGCACATATCGAGCATATTGTGTGTATGATTGAAATGCTTGGTATGTGTGGGATCTGACTATCTAGTTGTTTATCTTTAGTAGCCTCTCTTACCGGGAAATGTCTCCTGGTGTTACCGCTGAGCCATGGTAGCTTGCTACTGCTCTGGAACACTTAGGCTGGCCGGCATGTGTCCTTCTTCGTTCCCGTGTCTGTCCCTTCGGGGAAATGTCACGCATTGAGTACCGGAGTCCTGTTAGCCCGCTACAGCCCGGTTTACCGGAGTCCTGCTAGCCCAGTGCTACAGCCCGGACCCACTTGCTGATGACCGACACGTTCGAAGCTGGGTCATGGATGCCTGTCCCTGTAAGTCTGTGCCACTTTGGGTTTACGACTAGTCATGTCAGCCCGGGCTCCTTATCATATGGATGCTAGCGACACTATCATATACGTGAGCCAAAAGGCGCAAACGGTCCTGGGCAAAGGTAAGGCGACACCCGTGGGGATACCGTGCGTGAGGCCGCAAAGTGATATGAGGTGTTACCGGCTAGATCAATGTGACATCGAGTCGGGGTCCTGACACATGAACTCCTGGGAAGTGATCTGCATTGTTATCAATGTAAGTCTAGTCAACCCATCTCATATCACTGACTATGGGCTTCTTGTCCAGGAGCACAGTCTCATAGAAATCCTACTACTCCTTTGTATGCAACCTATGTCCACATCAGTCCTCCTCCTGGTGGCATATGGGTCTGTCTGCCTCCATAGCCTGAGACCTGCATCCTTCCTTAGCTTCATGTTTTTAGCCACAGGATGTGTATCATCATGATCTAGGATATTGGGCTTCAGTTTTCTAAGCACTTGGGCTTCTTCTTCTTCCACTTCAGGCACTGGGGCCTTGTTCTTCTCAGCAGCTGGTATGTTCCTAGTTGATCTCTTGGGTGCTGCAAGCTTAGAAGCTTGAGCAGCAGCAGCAGCCTTGGGGCAGTCTTGGGCTTTGATGGAGCAGCCCCTGACTTGATGGCATCCCCCATCAACTTCTGGGTTTTGGAAGGAGGTGCAATGGGCTCTCCTCCTCCTCTTTATCAAATGAATGCTTCTCAACCTCAACCATTGGATCAACAAGCTTGCACCATCTTCCTCTTTTCCTTTCCTTCTTGTGCTTTCCTCCAGTAGCCTCTTTTTCACTTGGTTCAGCTGTGGCTTGAGTTGAGGCTCTGGCTTTTGACATTGGGATTCTTCTGGCTGGTACCTTCTTCTTCATACCTGGCTTGGTTGAAGCTGTTGTGCCAAACTCTTTCTTGATAACCTTTTTCTTTGAGGTGATTCCTCATCAACCATAAAGTCTTCATCCTCTGAATCAGACGTTCTCTTCTTCCTGTGCCTGGTTGCAGCCTTAGGCAGGTTGCTAGGAGTACTTCTGCTCCCATCATCATAGCTATTAGAGGGACTAGTGCAGTCACTCAAGTGAACCTGTTCCTCAGACCTGTTTTGGCTGTCATTTTTGTCAGACATGGCTGAAAGCTGAAGGCTGACCCTGTGAACAGATATAGTTGAGATAGAGTGGATGAGCATCACAAAGTGCAGAGATTTTGCAAAACAAATGAGTCAAAAAACTTAGTTTTAGTTTTCTACATAAGTCATTTCGGAGCTACCGATTTGTTAAACTCGGTGACACTAAAGCAACATTAGAGTCTAAACTAGTGAAATCGGTCAGACCGAGTCACAGTTTGGTGACTCCGAGATCGCTAGGGTTTCATTGAGAGTTGACCTCGGTCACACGGATTGTAAGTTTTGGTCATACCGAAAATCACAAGTGCAATGGCCTGGGCCAAATCGGTGAGACCAATTTCTACAACTCGGTCGGTTCAAGATGAGTTTGGCGGAAACTTAACCCTAAGTTTTCGAATCAAAACTAATCTAAAGGGTTTTTTGATTAGATAGAAGTATCTCAATGTGGTAAGATTCGTGGAATTGACCTATGTGCAGGAATCAGAGGTAAAGATTGCACAAAGGGGTCGAGTTCATACCCTAACTCGGCGGTGAACTCGCTACGGTGACAACAGTGGCGAAGATTCCGTTGACAGCGACGGAGACCAGCGGCAGGAGGTCACTGGCGACGGAGGAGACGATTAGGAGACCTTGAGTCGGCAGAGCTGGACAGGCGCGGGCGAAGGTTTCGAAGAAATTTCCAAAATTTGACCTATGGGTATATATATCCACACCTTGTCGGTATGACCGAGTTGAGCAACTCGGTGAGACCGAAATGTTCAAATCGGTTGCACTGAGATTAAAACCTAGATCAACTCAATGAACTCGGTATGACCGAAAGGAATGAATCGGTCAAACAGAAATACATCAAGAGGTTTTGGAAGTTTAAGTCTATGACGAATCGGGGACTCTGAGTGCTCCTCACCCAAAGGGTTCGAATCTGACTTGATCAACCTTTGTGATGTAACATGAATAGAGTTCGAGACAAGAAAAGCATATATAGCTAGAGGGGGTACTTAGGCAATCTTGTCCATCCATTTGGCAAAAGAAAAGACCAAACAATCAAAGCAACAAATGGATGTCCTCGAATGAAGAAAATTATGCAACCAACATGCTCACACAATAAGATAGCAAATTAAATATGTGGCAAAGCATGCACGAACACTCTAGCATCTATCAAGCAATTGGCGATGACTAGGTCATCTATATATGAGTATATTGACCTAGGAGTCAAATGAGAACATTTGATCATAGGTCATACTCATCGTTTAAGCACAAGTGGGGTTACCACTTTTACATAAAGCATTGTTGTGTTCACACCATTAGAATTGCTTTAGCTCAATTCTTAGAGTAAAGCTCCCCCTAGATGTGATATCCCCTTTTAGAGGGATGAACTAACCTTGGGTTTTGTTGATGATAACTTCATGTAGATGTTGAAGATGTGGATGCTCAATGTTGATGTGGATCATTTGGAGCAATCCATTGGAGTGAGTTGCACTTTCAATACCTACATGGGTTAGTCCCACAAGGAACAAACAAGGATATCCATAGACATAGAGTGAAGTACACACAAGATGATGTCCATGAAAGCATTAGATTACCTTGTCCCTTGACTTACTAACAAGAGGGTTTGTGACTCCTTGAACTAGTGCATGATGTGGAAGTTGATTGCACCTGTCCTTGCCAATATGAATATGAGTGAAGTATGTTGGCGGAGTCACCCTCAAGAACTATCTAGTTCTTTTTCTTCGGGATACACATCATCTTGATGGGAATCCTCGGGGCTGTAGATGTACTTGATGAAGTAGAACTTGAGGTAGTCTTGGGAACCCACTTGACCAAGGCCTTTGGAGCTTCTTCAAATGCATCAATCTCCTCTTGAAGCTTGTCCTTGCCTTTTAGCTTGTGGTCTTGTGGTGGAAGATCATCTTGAGCTTGTGTCCCCTTGAAGGAAGTAGGATCATACTTCTCTTGTTGAGAGACAAACTTCGTCTTGGGGTATTGATCTTCTTCCCATTCAACTCCATTGGCATTGAACTTTCATTCAAAACCAACACCTTGATTCTTCCGATGCCTTCCTTGCTTGCGTACAATTTCCTCAAATTGCTTACTTCCGGCAAGGCTCTTGTAAACACCTTTCTCTATAATTCCCTTCAATAAGCTATTTTCTTGCTCAAGTGTAAATTGTCTAAGAGAATCATTAGTGGAATCAAGAGAACTACTAGAAGCAACAATATTGGATTTAGCATGATTGTTGTTACTACTAGAAGAAGAATCTTTCTTACTCTTGTTGCTAGATTTTACTTGTGGCATGTAACTAGACAAGAGTAAACGCTTGGCAATGTAAGGAGAACTTTTCTTCCGAAGATCATCATTGATAGCTTTTAAGAACCCATGCTCTTGCTCTAGGTTGAGCTTCTCGAAGCGTAGCTTCTCATGAGCTTTTAAAAGTTCTTGATGATCTTCTAAAGTAGTTTCATGAGCTAACTTAAGAGTGTTTAGTTCTTTAGTTAGACGCTCAATCTCCTTCTTATCATTGTCATTTGTTTCATCTTGATTAGCATGATTAATAGCAGTTTCATCATAATTTTCATCACTAGCATTGTCAACAAGTAACTCGTCATAACCTAGCAAATCATCTTCATCACTATTGAAATCAATATACTCGGGGTGTGATACCTTGGGGCCTTTAGCCATGAAGCATCTTCCAATTCCTTCATTTGGTGAGTCAAATATGTCATAGGAGTTGGTTGACACAAGTGCAAGACCGACAAGACCTCTATCTTGAGTATATTCGGAGTCGGAGTGATAACTTCTCTCGGAGTGATGGTCGGAGTCAGAACCTGATACCCATTCACCAACATGAGCTTGATGTCTTCGTTTTATGTAGCTCCTTGATGACCTGCCCTTCCTTTCCGAATCCTTGCTTCTGCGAGAGGTTCTTTGTTCATAACAATCATCTCTACTCATTCTCTCTCTTGGAGGTGATTCTTCTCTTCTAGTTCTTCTTTTAGGTGAGTCTTCTTTTCTATTGTATGCGGTCGTACACTCATTGGAGTAGTGTCCGGGTCTTCCACAATTGTAGCAATTACGTTCATGACTAGAAGATCTTTTGTCATGGTAGGATCTTGACTTGGAGCTTCCCTCTTTGCTTCTGCTCTTGTAGAATTTGTTGCAGCTCTTCACCATTAAGCTCAATTCCTCATTGAAGACTTGTTTTTCACTTGATGTGGCAGGAGCATCACATGAGGCTTTATAAGCACCACTAGACTTGTTATGAAGCTCTTCTTTATCCTTGAGTGACATCTCATGAGCAACAATTCTTCCAATGACTTCCGATCTTTGTAATTTGGCATCATTTGGATCAATGTGCACACGGTATCACTTGTAGGTCAAGTAGTCTAATCACCCCCACTATGGAAATCAAGGCAGATGGAGACTAAAGCTCTGATACCACTTGTAGGATCGAAAGTATGTCTAGAGGGGGGTGATTAGACTACTTGACCAAATAAAAATCTAGCCTTTTCCCAATTTTAAGTCTTGGCAGATTTTAGCAACTTAACACAAGTTAAGCAATCAACCTGCACATGCAATTCTAAGAGTATAGCAGAGGAATGTAAATCATTGCATATGAAGGTAAAGGGGAGGAGTTTGGAGGGAGCAAACTCAATGTAGACACGGAGATTTTTGGCGTGGTTTCGATAGGTGATGCTATCGTACATCCACGTTGATGGAGACTTCAACCCACAAAGGGTAAAGGTTGTGCGAGTCCACGGAGGTCTCCACCCACGAAGGGTCCACGAAGAAGCAATATTGTCTATCCCACCATGTTCATCGCCCACGAAGGACTTGCCTCACTTGGGTAGATCTTCACGAAGTAGGCGATCTTCTTGCCCTTACAAACTCCTTGGTTCAACTCCACAATCTCGATGGAGGTTCCCAAGTGACACCTAACCAATCTAGAAGACACCACTCTCCAAAAGGTAACAGATGGTGTGTTGATGATGAACTCCTTGCTCTTGTGCTTCAAATGATAGTCTCCCCAACACTAAACTCTCTCTCACAGATTTGGATATGGTGGAAAGATGATTTGAATGGAAAGCAACTTGGGGAAGGCTAGAGATCAAGATTATTGTGGTTGGATTGGAATGTCTTGGTCTCAACAGATGAGTAGGTGGTTCTCTCTCAGAAAATGAGTAGTGGAAGTGTAGGCACGTTCTGATGGCTCTCTCTCAAATAGAGAAGGGGGTGGAGGGGTACATATAGCCTCCACACAAAACCTAATCATTACACACAATTTACCAAACTCAGTGGGACCGAATAGTGAAACTTGGTGAGTCCGACCTGGTTCAAAATGTGAATGTTAGGCTTTTCGGTGGGACCGACAATACCAACTCGGTGAGACCGATGCGCTAGGGTTAGGGCAAAACCTCATCTCAGTGAGACCGATCACATGAACTTGGTAAGACCAATTTCAGTAATAAGCAAACAGAGACTTGGTCAGGCAAACTCGGTGGGACCGATCGCTCATTTCGGTTAGACCAAAATGTTACGAAAAGGAAACAGAGAATTTGCACTGCGAACTTGGTGGGACCGATCGCTCATCTCGGTTAGACCAAACTGATTAGGGTTTCTGGCTATGGCTATGTCAAGTGAACTCGGTGGCGCCGGATAAATCAAATCAGTGGAGCCGAGTTTGACTTTAGGTTTAGGACATATGTGGAAATGAGAAAGTGGATGAGGGTTTTTGGAGCATATCACTGAGCATTTTGAGCAAGCAAGCCATTAAGCAACACCTCATACCCTTTTAATAGTATTGGCTTTTCCTATGGACTCAATGTAATCTTGGATCACTAAAATGAAAATGTAGAGTCTTGAGCTTTTGCCAATATGTTTCCTTAGCATTTTGAGGGGTCCACATCTCTAGTCCATGTCATACCAATCATTGAACTTTCTGAAACATTGGTCTTGAATAAATATTAGTTCAATGAGCTATATGTTGTTATGAATTACCAAAACCACCCAGGGATTAGTTGCACTTTCACCGGCGCTATTTGGTTGCGAAAGCAAAAGAAAAGTACATGACATCAGATCATTCTTTCAGGCTTTCTTTTTACTACTTCTGTGTAACCCGTGAATTCTGACCTTGTTGGCCTTCCCCTCATTGCTCATAATGCACTTTCGTTCTGTGAACTTGAAAACCAAATGGGATTAAATGTACTCATGTCAGATTGGTTAATGTAAATCTTTACTTGTAAAGTTCTTATCTTCGGGAAGTTTTTGCTTCCTTACTAAGAAACTGCATTATTTGCCCTACTCTGAAACTACATTATCTGCTTGAATTTTGCAGATCTCATTGGTTTAATTACTGGTATTACAGACCATCCGCCTCTTACTGGTAATGCCTGAGAACCAAGGCGCCAAATCTTCATTACAGACAGACAGTACGTCTTCTTGCTACATCGTCACAACATGCACTTTTTATAACTAATAGAACCCATAGAATCCAATGATTGTGGAAACTATGCCAGAAGCGCACATCTGTTATAATTTGGGGGCGCTTTATAGATCCTTTTGATGCATTTTTATATGGCATAACATCAGCCATCCCGAAGAAAATTATTTTGTTCCCCGTCGTCTCATGATAGAGAAGTACATGCACTTATTTATTTCCAACATGGACTAGAGGACTGAATGTGTATCATTTGTAGGAAAGCAATACCTGCACTTATTTATTTCCAACATGGACATGTTGTTTTCTTAATGGTAAGCAAACACCTTATGACCTTTACTACGTAATTGATGGAAAATATCTTATGGTAGCACTAAATCTGCCATTAAAGTCTCTTTTTTCTTTGTTATTTCATTTTTTGGTGCATTCCTAGCCCCACAAATACTTTGTACTATGTGCAACAGCGTATCTTTATAGTCTACTTTTCATCATGTAAAAATAGTTGGCCTTCGGCCATGGAGACATGCTCTTCATTTCCAACAACATATTTTAATAGGAAAAAAAATTGTTCTTGCCACTCTAGATTTTGCCAATTTTTCTTATGCCACTCTAGATTTTGACATTTCACTTTTGCCACTCTTAGCTTTTGACAATTATCACAATTGCCATTTTGTGGCAAAAGCAAATTAATTTTATTTCATTTTTGCCACTCTTATCTTTGACAATTATCATAATTGCCACTCTGAAAATTTTGCTTTTGCCACGGGAATGACAATTGTGATAATTGTCAAAAACTAAGAGTGGCAAAAGTGAAATTTTAAAATCTAGAGTGGCACAAGAAAAATTGGCAAAATCTAGAGTGATAAAAATAAAAATTTCCCATTTTCATAGCAGGGGTGGAATTCATATTGGCTTTTAGGCCAAGAATTATATTTTTCATATGACTTATACTTGCCTCCATGTTTCTCTCTCATATTTGGCCTAATTTATTTTCTCAGGTCCTGAATAAATTGGTAGTGAGCTTAGTGCCAGAAAATAACAGTCTTAGGGTTTGTAGGGTGGAGGTGGAGCATCACAAGAAAGGTTTTTGTTTCTACACATCTGCATGATGTGGTGTTTCCTTCGTATGATTTATTTCGTAATCTTAATTTACTACGAAATATTCACTGGACCCATGCTGCATAACAAATACACACAGAAAGTAGGTTCAAGTTTCTGAACTGAACTACCAATCTTTGTCTTAGTAAACAATTTCATAAGAATTGCAATTTTCCTATTCTTGTTAGATCTATATAAATTTGCAGCATGTTGTTCCAACCATTCTTTGGTGGAACTCATTGTTCTAAACTGAATTCTATAGAGTCTGTAATATGAACGAACATGTCAAGTTTGATTGTTCGATGCAATAATTTAGCTGGCAAATATTTGAAGGGACTCTTCCATTCTTACTTCACTAAACTATTGTTTTAATAGGAAACTTCTACAGTGTTAGTATATTTGGAGCTTGGGCCGAGTAGAAATCCATGCGCCACCGCAAGGACAAGAGTCAGATTTAATTAATTGTATTTGCGAGATTTGGCTTTCCCTTTTTGTTTCCCTAGTCATCTGACATGTTTTGTCACTTACATTTTCTTCTATGGTTGTGTGATTATTGTACTTTGGGATGTAATGTGCACTTCTGGTAGTTATTATAAATTCCTCGTGTATTGACATGTCTTTCAAATTCTTGACATCTGCACTAATGGCCTAAACCTGCATGCCAGGCTCCCTCAGAGTATTTTTGTTGTTGTACAATTTTCAAGCGCCACCTTCCAAAAAAAAATTGTGTATAATTGATAGGTTTGGCACTTATGTGAATGTGAGTTTAACCCACCACTCTGGTTCAGCATGGATGCTACACTTCATATTTTTCTTGTTGTCTATAAGCTTCGCCAAGAAAGGATTAAGAGAGAATTTGCATTGACAATGATAGATTGATTGGCTAAGTATTACTTTTCGTACTACTATGTCCTCAATATGAACTTTCAGGATATTAGTTAAACCATAAAATAATCATAAACATTTTATTTTTAATAGGGAATGAGTTCTTTTGACTTTCCCATGCATTGATATTTACAGTTGAAGCTACAACTAATTTCTACCATGAAATAGGTAGAAAGTCGCATAAATTGATTTGTAAGCTAATGATTGGTTGGTCTAATGTTTATTCCCTAAACTAAAGCAATTGAAACTATACGAGTATCATTTCCACTTTTCCTGTATGTCGATGATTTTTGTCATGCTTGGGATTTAGTGCCTTGTGCCTTGTAGGATAGGACATCTTATTCTAAAATGTCAGTTATTGCCATCCAACTGTAGATTGTTGTCATGATTGAAGATGATTACCGATAGGAGCACTTGTTGGGGCCTATCACCCAACATGGTCATGCACGAGTTGCTTTCTGGGAGCTTGCTCATGTACAAGAGCTTTATCATTGTCGGCGAAGTCTTCACTAGATCGCCAATGTCTATCCTAAATTTCTTTGGTGGCGATAATTTGGAGAGTGACCAATGGCACTTAGATGGATGATTTACTTTGTTGTGAAGATGATGATACACATAAGATGGGTGAAGGATGGTAAGAAGATGATGAGCATCTGATGGTGATATGCTTGTTGGTCTGAACGAGCATATATTATGTCAGTATGTTCTTGGAGATTTCATATCCCTATTTTGATGCTTTGTTTTGGACTTTACTTTATCTTCTTTTCTTGAGTAATGTAAGCGGTACTTAATTGACTTTTTGATGTGGCGAGAATCCTATATGCAGAGCTTCCGATAGTTCACTATGTACACTTGTTTGATGATTCTGTAATGACTTATGTTAAAAGTGCTACATGTGAGGAGCACAATGTTGCTAATTTTCTTTTTTATGTTTCTTGGCCCCCTCCTCTCTTTGATCTGTAAGGACACAATGGATAAGGTGCGACAATCTTTTAAGGTCAGTAGGCGACACTTAAGACACACACATTCTTGAAAAAAAAGACTAGGACACATGTTCGTGGATTACAAGATGATCATATAATTTTATCTATGCATAAAGTACTACATTTATGTCTAAATCTCTATAAAGGGGAGTTGGTAGCGCCGCCTACACCTATGTTTTTCCTCCCATGCCCCATTTCTTCTTTGGTTTTATGTTTCTTTTAGTAATCTCAATTGATGGCGCACAAAGCAAAAATCAACGTAAATAGAGCAACTTGAAATAATCTAAACCAAATCATAATTTACCAAAACCACATCATGAATTAACTCAGTCAATTCAAATCTTATCAAAATTTCAACTAAATCGAAACTTTCCTTGCTTTACATTAGTTCAAAACTTTTCTTGCCTTCTACTACTCATACCCCAGTCAAATTAAATCTTACCAAATAAAAAATATGATGTATGTATTTATTATTAATCTTTATTTTTTTGAATATTATTAAATCTCTATTATCTATCTAGTTACTAAGCTCCCATGATTTCCTGGCCTCTGGTGGCTTGGGGTTGTGGAGGGCATTTCTAGGCCCGGACCCTCCCTTTTTTCTGCTTGACATTAAAGACACGACGTTTAGCCTTGCAGTACCCCTTGCCGCTATACCACATGTTGCATAGTCAATAATTAACAACTCAATTTACTGCAAGCAACGCTTAACGCTGCATTAATGCTTAATTAAATAAGAAAACAACATATTATCTTATGATTATGAGCCAATTTATAAACCGGTCAGGAGGATGCCTCACCAGACAAAAGTGCTCTGCCTGCGTACTATACCAGTAAAATCGCGCCTTGTGCCTTTAGAGCATCTCCAATAGAAGATGTAGATGAAAAAAGTAACTAACTTTTGCATATTCGATGTTCAAAAAGTCACCTCCAACAGATGATGTAGATATAAAAAGTTTACATCACCTGGGCCAAGTGATGTAAAATACAACATCTAGAGATGCAAATTTGCATCTCCACGCCAGCCTCTGTTCATTTCTTTTTTTCCCACCGCACATCTTCTTCCTCTTGCCGCCCGTCGCACTACCGCAGCCGTCGGCCAAGCCACCGCACCACACCGCCGTTGCCCCGCGCTAGATCTGGCCACCAACCACCCTCGTCGCCGGTTCCGCGGCTCCACACATCGGCCGCCTCAAATCAGGCCCGATTCGCCACCGCCATCGCGGCTTGATTCTCCACCACCGTCGTCGGATTCGCCACCACAAAGCCCCCATCCCGAGCTCCCACCCCACCACCTCCAAGCCCCCGCCCCGAGTCCCCCCACCTCCGTCGCCCGATTCACCAACGCCGCCGCCACTCGATTCTCCACTGTCGCCGCCTGATTCGACGCTGCGAAGCCCCCGCCCTGAGCCCCCCACCTCCGTCGCCCTATTCGCCAACACCGCCACCACTCGATTCTCCATCGTCGCCGCCTGATTCGATGCTGCGAAGCCCCCGCCCCGAGCCCCAATCTGCCGCCGCCCGACACCAAGCCCCCGCCCCAAGCCCCCACCGCACGGTGCTAGCCACCAAGCCACCACCCCGAGCCCTCACCCCACTACCGCCGCCCAGATTCGACCGCCGTGCCGCCGCCGCCGCCGCCCCGTCATCGACATGCCGTCGAAGAAGATCATGAAGAGAAGACGAGGTTCTTCGGCATGCAGGCGAAGCTGTCCTGCAACTTCGACATGGAGTTCTATGATGAGGGACGCCACTTTTTGCTCGGCACATACTCCACCACTGACGAGGCCGCCCGTGCTTACATTGGAAGCAAGGAGTCAATGGGAAACATACAGAAAGTTAGCAATTTACTCTCTTGCATAGATTTACCATTCTATTCTTCCAATTTTGTAATATTCCATGTAATAATCATTGAGCGTCAAAATTAAGCTCGGGCATATTGAACGAAGCTCACACAAAAATTGTTCATTAATTTCGCTAGACAGACACTTTTTATAACAATTTTTATAACAATATTTAAACATGATTGTCACTGCTATATAGCTCAATTAAATGACAATTACACACAGCAAGTCAACCAATTAAAATAGACTGCGTACAAAATAAACATCGAGGACTTAGCCCACGACCAAAGAATAGGCGCGGCAAAGCGCGCCTCATGCTCTAGTCCATACTATTCCCCACAGTTAAAGGAAGTCCATATGTCGTGTTCGTTCGATTCGCTTCGTAAAACCACCTATCAATCCAAGGAAAAAAATCACCCCCTCGCTCGAGACCCCCCCCCCCCAATGCAAAAAATGAGTTAAAAACCAAAGGGGAAAGTGGAAACCCACACATGCCGATTGCACCCTCGATTCCTCGAGCAGCCTCTTTGGATGGGAAAGTGATGCCGACGAGCAGGGCATGGTCGATGGTGGCCGTCACGGTGTTTTTTGAGGGAGAGAGAGGAATTCGTGACCTCACAACTAAAGAAGTAGAAGCTCTGGCCGAGGTTGACCACACAAGATTTGTGAGGGAATTTACCGGCACACTCGAAATAAAGCAACTCGACTGGAATTTCGACATAGCTAGATGGCAACGTTTATTTCCGTATGGTATTCCAAGGAGCATAGATGGGTAAATTTATATATTTCATTATCATAGCATTCAGAATACAAGCATTTATTTTTTATCACAATATCCAAGATAATATTAATGGACGTGGCTATAGAGCGCCGCGACGCCCGTTAGTTGTCCAGAACCCTCCATATTAGGAAAATGATGTGACATGTCATCTTAACCTAAAAAAAGAAAGTATGCGGTCTCACATTGTCAGGTTACCTCAGCCGAGAGACCACGTGCAATTATTTGTAGTTTCAAAAAATTTAAAAAGTCATAACTTTTGATTCGAGTGTCGGAATTTAGATCCGTTTTCACTATTGGGTTTCTCGCGACGAGTTCTTCAAAACTAGATCCCATATGAGTAGGTTTTGACAAACTTTTTTTCCGAGCAACTTTATGTGCTACAGAGGCAACTTCAGTTCTATAGGAAAGCAACTCTTTTTTTCCCTCTACCTATCAGCGGAGGATCCTTCTAAGTTGGTTACCATGACTACCAATTAACTAATTTGACCTCTAAATTTCCTACTATAAGGACACTCAATCACGCCAAATGTCGGGATCGGCCTCTCTAGACACCTTTAACCATTCAATGATGCTCACCTAATTTGTTTGAACAAGTCAGTACGTCCGAAATCCTCCAAACCGAACAACGAGGCGACGTTCTCAAGGCCCCTCAGCCTCCATTGCTCCCTCCAACATCAAGTTGGATCCTATCTCCTAAGACACAGGAGGAGAAAATCCGTCAAGTAGTTTCGATCGTACCAAGGGATCCCACCCAGAGGAGATAAATTATTGACGCATCTCTATGACACAAACTTGAAAGGTATCTAAAACATTTACATATTGGCCAAGTTATGATCTTGGTAATATTTATGTTCATGAGGATTGGGCAACTGGATACATGATTTTAGACAAATGTATGGTTGATTGTGGGCAACCGGATACATGGTTTTAGACAACTGTATGTTTGATTGTGGGCAACTGGAAACATGGTTTTAGAGAACTATATGGTTGGTTGTGGGCAACTAGATACATGGTTTTAGGCAACAATATCGTTGATTGTGGGCAACCAGATACATGGTTTTAGACAACTGTATGGTTGATCATGGGCAACTGGATACATAATTTAGACAACTGTATGGTTGATTGTGGGCAACTGGATACATGGTTTTAGGCAAAAAGTATCGTTGATTGTAGGCAACGATGACACCTGAAAAAGGTTGGGAGGGACCTCACCATACCTTCAGTCACCACGCTAGACAGGAAAACACCTGTGCGCGATTTGTGCCAAATCGAATGGCTTGGGATGGTGCGCTCGACATCTTCAATTATTGCAGCAGCACTAATAAGCATTTGGGGACAACTTATATGTGAATTTAGTGAACAAGATAGTCATGTGAGGCAGCTTATAATGACTTCTCGTTGATAGGCAATCATAGTAGGCAAACTAAGAAGAAATTGCTTTTCTATAGCACTAAAGTTGCCTTTTTAGCACCCAAAGTTACTCAAAACAGAAAGTTTGTCGAAACATTTCCATATGAGATCTACTTTTGAAGAACTCGTCGCGAGAAACCCAACTGTGAAAACGAATCTAAATTTCGATACTTGAATAAAAAATTATGGCTTTTTAAAACTTTATTAAGCCCGAATAAATGCACGTACATATCCTTTCTTGACTGAATTGTGTAAAGTAGGCACGTCGACGAGATCCCGAACACTTACTTTCCTTTTTCGTAGTATAATGACGACACAGAATGCTAATTACTATTTTTGTAGGTGAGTTTTTTATCGTGTACTGCATGCGCTCGCGACGTCCGAACAGCGCAGCTGCACTTTGAAGCATTTAGGAATATTAATTTAGAAAATTGTAGGGATGTGTCTGGGGTGAAAGAGTGAAAGGGTCGGATGTGGTGAGAGAGTAGCTAAGGTCAGAATAAGGCTGGGCAGGTAAGTCCAAAAAACTAAATAGACAACATTCCTAACCGTGCGAGAATTTCTTAAGTGCATTAAGTGAAATTTAATTTGTAATACATTTTTAGTTGAATAATCGCTCTGTATGTATAAATCGTCAAATTGCTTTTTTAATCAATTTACATTGCAAGTGAAGTGGACTTCAATTATTACATAATTGTGCCCATGTTATCTTTTCTCTACATGTGAAATTTAACATGCATTATGTTTATATAACTTCAGCAAAATATTTTAAAAGCCCGTGGCAATGCATGGGCATTCTATTAATTGTTGTAAAATCATGCTATTTTGAAAGTTAAATAAAAGGAAAAGGAAAAGAAACTACCACACTGTATCTGATTTGCTTATTATTGGAAATTTTATTTGGTGCCGGTGCCAAAGGTCGGTTCAAAAGCTCCCGCGGGGCTGGCTTGTCTACTATAGTCTAGGGTTTTGCCCGCAAACCCCAATTCCAGTCCCCGTCCCAGTCCCAATCCTAATCCCGCCCCCACCAGCGGAGCGGCGTAGCCGCCGCCTCGGCCGCCCTCGGCGCCCGCGCCGGAGAGCCGGCGACGATGGCGAACCGCACGGACCCCCTGGCCCGGAGCATCCACGGCACCAACCCTCAGAACCTGGTGGAGAAGATCGTGCGGGCCAAGATCTACCAGAGCAACTACTGGAAGGAGCAGTGCTTCGGCCTCACGGCGGAGACCCTCGTCGACAAGGCGATGGAGCTCGACCACACCGGCGGCACGCACGGCGGCAACCGCAGGCCGACCCCCTTCCTCTGCCTCGCCCTCAAGATGCTCCAGATCCAACCCGACAAGGAAATCGTCGTCGAGTTCATCAAGAACGAGGACTACAAGTAATAATTTCCCCTTTAACGTAGTCGTCGATTCCGTCCTCTACCTCTAGCTGCTTCTTGTAGGCATTGAACTGACAAATCGATGGTCTTCTTCTTGTTGTTTCTGCTCCAGGTATGTCCGGGTTCTCGGGGCGTTCTACCTGCGCCTCACTGGCACCGTCGCCGACGTTTACCAGTACCTCGAGCCGCTCTACAACGACTACCGCAAGATTAGGCAAAAGCTCAGCGATGGAAGTATGCACTCCAAATTTTATCCCATATTGTTACTTATGCTGGTAGCTAGCTAGGTGTATGAGATGTCAGATTTGGGGGTATGCGGTTATTTTTACTCATTTGATCATCTGTATTCGTTTCAGAATTCACGCTGACACACGTTGACGAATTCATTGACGAGCTCCTGACCAAGGACTATAGCTGCGACACTGCCCTCCCCCGCATTCAGAAAAGGTTTGATTTCTCTGTCCCAAACTCTGCCGTGCAGTTGAAATTTATCTTGTTTGCGACATCTGCATCTACCCTGCCATCTGCTACTGCTCAATTTCTCGCTGATGTTTTGAGACTAGTGACATCTTAAAAAGATAGTTACCCCTTTTGAGATTGAAGTTGTTCACTGTTCTCTCTGTGTTAAAGATTGGAGTTGTTGATTGTTCTCTCTCTGTTAAACACATAGTTGTCATGTATGTTTCAGTAATATGTTTTTGGTTTAGAGATATTTTCTTTTGACCACTAGTCAGTAATCTTAAATACAGGTTCGCCTCTTGATGTGTTCCAGATGCTTCACAAATTCATTTTTATGGATATTTTCAACAGATGGATCCTTGAAGCTTCTGGAACTCTAGAACCTAGAAGAAGTGCCCTTGAAGACGATTTTGAGGAAGAGGAGGAAGATAAGGAGGATGGACAGCCAATGGACGTAGATGAGCCTAACACTCGTGAAAAGGTGAGCATACTTGCCAAATGATCTAAATCAATCCACCTAATTTGTTGACCAGAGGTGTTGACTTGTTTTAACGTGTTAACAGGACCATCTTCGTGGAAGGAGCCCCACCAAAGAACGGGACAGGGAAAGGGAGAGGGACAGAGACAGGAAACACGAAAGGCATCACAGGTATCTGCTATATATGAATTGCTTGTTACGTAGATGGTTTGTCAACGACTTATCTATTGTTTCTTGAAATGCATCTGTACTGCTCTTGTGCTTAAGGAAGAATCAGGTGTGAGCTGATTGGTTAATATTCATCGGATGCCAAGTTTTTAGTACTCTGTTTACTGTGTGCTTTGGGAGTTCAGGCCAAAGATGTTCTGTTTTCTTATTGGTTAAGGGCCCAGAAGTAACCTATGTTTCACTGATTTTACATTGATAAATGTTAGTGACGTCATGCTTAAGACATAGTATTAACTTAGAAAATGTATACTTAGAAGCCCTAAGCATTTTGCTATCTTGGTTTTGGTAACTGTAGAAGGAAAATTACCACATCTGTGTAAGCTATCCTTTTCATACATTACGTGACTCAATTACACAAGACCAACAAGCAGAGCAAGAGCTTCTGGGGCAGCCATGCACGAGCAGGTTCACTTGTCTTGTATCACTGCACAAGACTGAAACAGTGACTTTCTCTCTTTAGCTTCTTTTGATATTGTATTACTTTTAGTTATAGAGATTGTACTGGAAGCTGTTGCTGTATCATTGCAGCGTTGCATTGCATATTTGCGCACTTAGTACTTACTGCCATGGCATGTTAATGTCAAGAGCCATTGGTTGATGAGCTGCTTCCTACAGTGAATGTTTGTGGCCCTGCCAGGTTTCTCTGCACTGATAGTGTGCAGTTGAGAAGTATGATGTGCCAAACAGATTTAAAATCACAAACTGGTCCAAATTTGAACTTTTCGCTTATTGAAATTTGCTATCTTATTCGGATTTATGTTAAACTTTATCACATCCTCCCATTTTTCTGCCGCTTACAACCTTTTGAGTTTTTGAAATGAAGAGCTCTTGCTTGTTTTTGTGTCTGCTTTTATAAAAACATGTAAGAAGCCTGTTTTAATTGTGTCTAAAATGTATAGAGCCCGATAGAATTTTGTAGCAGTGCCAGATGGGTTTGCCAACGAGTTATTGTAAGTGTTTCCCCCAAAGCTTAATGTGCCTAGCATGCATATTGCTCTTGCATGAAAGTAAAAATCAGATAAGAGCCAAAGGAGCTTATATTCATTTCCGGCAAGTTTTGAGTATGATGTTGATTTACATGCTCTTTGAGAGTTGAAGTCACTGATGTTCTATTTCTTCTTCTTACTGTTTAAGGGCATAGAAGTAATCTCATTTTTTTTTCATGTTGATACATCATACATATTAGTGATGTCATGCTAAGCCACGTCAATTTGGAAAATATATACTAAATTAGAAGCCATAAGCATTTTGCTATCTTGGTTTTGGCAACTAGATTATATCCAAAATGCAAATAATCTGAGAGCAGAAATTGCAAATCATTGGAAAGTATGCAATGTAAAAATGCTAAGAAGGCCAGAGAGCAGTGCAGGAGCTTTTATTATAGTTGTTTAATGCTGGAGATCATACTGGAAGTTGATGCTGTAGCATTGCAGTTGCATTGCATACTAGAGTTACTGCCATGGCTTGTTAATGTCAAGAGCCATTGGTAGGCAAGCTGCTTCCTATAGTGAATAATCATGGCTCTGCCAGGTTTCTCTGCACTGATAGTGTGCAGTGAGAAGTATGATGGACCAAACAGATACTCCCTCCGTCCCATAATATAAGAACGTTTTTGACACTACACTAGTGTAAAAAACGTTCTTATATTATGAGACAGAGGGAGTAGTTCTTATCCACAGTGGTTCAAATTTGAACATTTTGTTTATCGGTTTTGTTGCTCTTGTTTAGTCCATGTTAAGAAGCCTTTCTTTCATGTATAAATGTATAGAACCTGATATAATTGCATAGCTAAGCTTGATGCTCTGCCCAGATAAGATCAGTTTCTCTGTTCTAGAGATTTGTTTGTTCATAACCAAATGAAGAAAAGGATTCGGTTATTTTTGGAAACTCATTTTTTTAAGGATGTATTGAGATACTGCCTAAGGGTTTAACTTCGGATTATGTCATAAAGAAGTGTAATATTTTTTTGACAGCTGGTCATGTTCATTAGCTGTGCACAAGTGTACGATGTTCTTAACATTGAGCTACTTTCTAAGTTCAGTAAACTACAGTTATTGTTATGGCTTCCCCTTAAGCATCTGTGTGAACTTTTGCCCATTTTATAGCCTGTAATTTTGTAGACTTATTGTTTGAGAAAATAAACTCATATGGTGGAGACTACTGTAGGTGCTTGCGTAAAAGTAATTATGTGGGTCAAAATATTTTATCAGAGTTGGACAGATTTGTTTTAGGAATGGAAACCTGACAGATGTTCAAATGTGATAAGATCTTAAAAAAGTACCTGCTTTGTAGACATATCTTTCTGAAGGTACCAGGTCCATTTGATTGTCATGTAAATGGATTTGATTATTTGGCTAGAGGTCTTTCATAGGTATGGGGAATGGGGGCAATTGCTGAATAACTATTGATCCCTTGTTTCTCAGCATGTCCTGTCTATGGTTTTGAGGTGCTGACATGTGATTAAATGATCTGTAGTTTCTCAGCATGTTCATTCTGTGGTTTGATGAGGTTACTGAATGAAAACTTGGTGTGATGTTTCTCTGTGATACATGCACTAGCTATCAGTGTGTGGATTTGGTCTCTAGATAATGACTGCCTGTGCCTTTTGATCTTTGTTTTTCCAGGGACCGAGATCATGACAGAGATCGGGATCACGACAGGGACTATGGAAGAGGCCGGGAAAGAGATCGAGACAGAGATAGAGGCCGTGAAAGAGATAGAGAGAGGGATAGGGAACGAGACCGTCACCGCATCCGAGATGACGACTACAACCGAGATCGAGACCGGGATGGCAGGGAAAGGGAACGCCGGGACAGAGACCGTGGCAGGCACAGGAGCCGCTCAAGGAGCAGAAGCCGGGATCGGCGTGAAAGAGACCGTGAAGTGGGAGAGCTCCGTAAGAGGCGTGGCCGTGGTAGTGCCAGTCCTCCTCGAGGGCGTGCCGAGGATGGTCCGAGGGAGGAGCCTAAGAAGAGAAAGGAAAAGAAAGAGAAGAAGGGCAGCGGGAACGGTCCAGATCCTAATGATCCAGAGATTATAGAGATGAACAAGCTGCGTGCATCGATAGGGTTGGGACCACTGAAGTAGTGGTACATTGCTGTAATGTATTTTGAAGCTCCAAGCTTAAAACCAACAGAGGATTAGTTAGCATTTCTCTTTTAGCACTGCAAGCTTGTCAAAATACACTGTAATGTAACACTGCAAGCTTTTCTGGCTCTACCTTCCGGGGTCTTTTTTGCATTTTTCTTGAGAGACACAGTGAAGGCTGGTGAAGGAAAGCATTTGATTTCAACTGTATTGTGTTGACAAAATCGACTAGATATTTCTGTTCAAGAATTTGTCATATTTTAGTGAATAAGCTGCATCCTGTGCAATAATCGTGCCAAGATGAGATGTGCAATAAGCTGCATTTTGACCATGTTATTGGTCAACTGTGTCATACAATTTCATACTTGGCTGATGAGATGTGGAGATATTTAATGATTGCTTCATACTTAGCTGACAAGATGTTGGATACATATAAGATCGTTTATAGATCACGTATAAATGATCTTATATTTCTTTACAGGTACTCCCTCCGTTCTAAAATAGATGACTCAAATTTGTACTAACTTTAATACAAAGTTAGTATAAAGTTGGGTCAAATATTTTGAAATGGAGGGAGTAGTATATTCCATGATGCCGATTGAAAACAATGTAACCATTAAAATACATCCCTTGAGCGTTAAGGCTCCAAGCAGAAAATGAAAATGTGATGGATAGCGAATTGAACATATAAACCTTCCTAGCCTACCCGCATAACTGGGGCATCGCTCGCGCTCGCCACTTTTGACCGCCCGATCGAGCTACCACAATACCGTCCGCTTTTTCTCACTTTTGTGCTTGTTGAACATATAAACCTTCCTAGCCTACCCGCATAACTGGGCATCGCTCGCGCTCGCCACTTTTGACCGCCCGATCAATTTCTTGGCTGCTGGCATTTGATCAACCGTCCGCTTTTTCTCACTTTTGCGCTTGCTTCACGAGAGAATGACAGGTGGGGTTCGTAGCCGTGGGGTCGCAAGATTAACGTGAGTTTTCTTTAAATCTTGGTACGCGAAGTCTGGGTCGCGTGCTCGCCAATCGCGATCCAGGGTAAAAGGAACCCTAGGCCCACGAGCCAATCTCGCGGCCGTCTCCCTCGCTTCCTCCGCAGCCTCGCAGCCGCCTCCCCCGCTCCCTCCGCACCGCAGCCGCCCTCCACAGCCCGCAGCCGCCTTCCCCGCTCCCTCTGCACCTAGCCCCCCGCTCCCCTCCTTCTCTACTCTGCTCTCCACTATGCCGCCTCCTCCTCTCTCACTTTTCTCTCCGGCGGCGGTGCCAAAGAAGGCGCACACGGGCGGTGGATCCGTGCCGGAGAAGAGCTGCGGGACTGCGCTTCGGTCGTGGTGGGGTGCAGCCGCGGGGAAGACGAACTTGGTCCGCCGCCCGTCTTCACCTTCTCGCCGCGACCTTGCTGCCTCCATGGCCAAACACACGTATTTTTTTTTTCTGTCCCTCCATGGCGCTCGTTGCCGGCGGCATCTCTCTTTTCCCCCTTACCCTCCCTTTTTATCTACCTGCTGTTGCTCATCCTCCAATCTCTTAAATTCAGACAGGCTGGACGCAACGCACACGGTCTAGGAAGGCCACGACATGACTAGATATTTGCTTGCTTGGTTTAGTCGCTTGTAATCAGTGTACATGCATGTGACTTGTCCATGTTAGCTTTTGTTTTTGCAGATTATCGGTTATTTTTTGTGTTCGAACTTTTTTTGTGTTCTTTTATTATCAATTGTAGGTGCTGCTTCTATCTTCTGGAAGTTAACAGCATTTTTCCTTGTAAAATCCTCACACCAGGCTGTCATTGACAAGGAAAGGAGAGGAGACTACTTGAAGAAAACGTCCAGGTTTGTCGTCATTATATAGTGTAGCTGGAGCATTCATGCGGAACACTTGTATGACAAAGGTTACTGGGTGTTAACAGGTTGGGCCACATATCACAGATGGAATTCAGGATTGGATCGAATGCGTGGCGATAAAGCTGGTTGACGGTAAACAAGGGACTCCTGATGTTTGTGTGATAGTTTCGTTGGAACTATAGGTAAACAAGATAATTTCATGTGTAGCACAGCTTGCAATGCAGCACACTTAAAGCATACATGTGGAAGTGTGCAGTTCCTTCGGATGTTCCCATAGCTATGTAAGTCTGCCCAGTGCAGGGACAAAATCTTTTCTCACCGCGCATAATGACAGTGGCACTCTTGATGAGGGGATATTGAATCAATGCATTTTATTGAAGCATTAGGTCAATTTTCATACCGTGTAGGTCAGTAAAGACCAGCTCTTCCCTAAATGTCTATATCTATTTTGGCATTTGCTTGCTTTTACACATTTAGCTTCCTTATTCTGAGTTGTAGGACCTGGAAATTTTTGCCTCGTCCATGTCAGCCTTGTTCCAGTACTAAATGTAGTTGGTGAGCAGGTATGTTTTACTCATTTGAACAATGAGCTAAGATAATGAGAAGTTGCTGCAATGCTTGCAGTTCTATTGAGGTCCATGTCATGTGGTATTACTATATGCTAAATAGGCACTTTTTGCAAAGAAATATAAGTACGTTCTTGAAAAACCATTTTTCTGAATGATATGAACTATGAAAGTGTAATTGTACTTTGTAGTAGTTTCTGCTGAGATGCAATTTGGCTTAGGCAAAGTGGCATTCGTTATTATAGTAAAAATGGAAAGAGGTTACGAACATAGAAAATATTGAATTATTGACGGATCTCTCAAAACAGTCTCAGCTGGTTGTAGGTTGTTTGGTGAGGTTGCAGCTTGCAGGTTGCTGAGTTTCTCCTCTCTGCTTGTTGGTTTTCTTTGATTAGTAGAACAAGTAGCACACCACGTGTTTGTGAAAATGCTTCTCACAGATGAAACTTTTTGTGTGCCTAGACCTGCCTTCTTTCTTAGGAGAATATGCTTGCTGAGACATTATGGTCTAAATTTCATAAATAAGTTCGTGCATTTCTTTTCCTGGGTTCATTTAGGTATCTAGAACGTGTGTTCCTTATGTGTTTCTGTCATTGTGTGATGGTATTTATGTATTTAACTTTTTGGAACTTTGTTTCAAGATTTGCATAGAGCGGACCACCTTGCAACAGTGTTGGGTTATATAACCCATGGTTTCTTCATGATTCGACTTTATTATCAGATCCATGCAAGAGGTAACTAATCTGTACCATTTCTTTCTTTTCTATCATTGGTATTTGCTTACAGGGATATGCAAGCAAGACCTATTTTGGTTGGCATAGTTATGCTAGGAAGTGGAGTCGGAGATTATGCCTACGCCATTAATCAGTACACTATGAAATAAATGAAACATCATGTGTTTTTCTAGCAGACCCAAAATAGCAAACTTAGTGAAGATCCTAAAAACAACAATGGAATGATTTGCAAGGAAATCTAACCAACCAAACAAACATAACCAAACTTGCCTCATTTTATAGCGTTTAGATAATGTACAACATTGTATTGGTATTGTACAACTATTTATTGGGTAGGTTAGCATGAAAACAACATAGTGCTGATTTCGTTTACATTACAATTTATTTGATTCACAGAACCCGGGTAGCATGATTTTGGCAGGAGAAAGGAGGATTATCATTTCTAGAGGTTGATTTTTTTTTTCTTTTTATGAATGGCAAATGCTAAATTCTGTTACCATGAATTAGAAATTATAATCCTCTAGCTATCCAGTGTTAGAGGATTATCCTTTAGCATTTCTACTGAATATCAAATATCAGTTAGGGCTTACCATTCTACATTTCTACTGAATATCAAATATCAATTAGTACTTGTTGCATAAAATAAATTAGTATTTACCATTCTACGTTCCTCCTGAATATTAGTATCACATGTTTATACTAATTTTCCAACCAGGGGAACTCCAGTTCCGAAAAGTTTATACTCACCAGTGAGCTATTCCCAGTAGAAATTACTGGACAGGAGCAAAATTCTTTTTCAAGATCATGTTAGTATATTTTAATAATAGAACCATAGGCTACACCAAACAGATTGGATAGTTTTGATTTTGTTGTGTGGTTGTGCTTGCGATCCAGGTGAGTTGAGCTACAGCTTGGTTGGAGATGTTGGTGCGGTTCAAGAGGCCCGCTGGGTTCACCCTTTTCAAGGTTCTAAACCAGGGCAAGCTCAACAAGGTCGAGGTGAGTGCTCGCCGCCACCTCAGCTCCTGGTGTGGTTTGGATTACTTGCGTTTAATCTGATCTCTACCTGTTTCATGGACCGACAGAACTTTGTGTTCATCTTTGTTTGTAGGATCTATGGAAGGAGTTCACGACTCGGACTCGACGAGAAAGTTTTGTGCTTCATTTTTTTTATGGCAAAATAACTTCTCTTTTTGAAACAATTAGTACGTCATATATCTATCACATTATAATAGAGTAAGTCAACAAAATCCCTTTTATTTGAATGAACAAGAATCCGTTGTGTGCTGCTGAGCTATGTGCCCCTTTTCCAAATGTTAGAAAGGTTATCTTAGTTGTCACATAGAAGTTGGTTTGGGCTTCTAGGCTCATTTGATGTTTGCATGACTTATTTGAACCCGATGCCGGCCTCACCGGCATCCTGAGGTGACACAGCGACGGCCATGCTCGACACCCTCTTTCGCGACTTGACGACAGCCTAGCGTCATAGGCAGCTCATCGGTGGTCCAGCGGATGGCGACCCATTTGGGTGGGTGACGACGACCGCAGCTGGTGCACAAGCTCACACTCCACCAGTCCGTACTCAACTCTTCGTCTCGGTATGAGCCCCTTGCAGCCTGTTTGAAGTTTTCTCTTTTTCCCCTTCTCCATTTTTTGACCTGGTTCTGCTCGGGTGCATGCAGGGTGCGGACTGAGAGTTGGATGCTCTGTGCCAGGATATGAAAGTTTTGTGACCATTGTTGTGCCAGCTGTGAGGTATAATGCTAATTGGGCTTGTGAATTTATTGTGTCTTGGAATGGATTGCCGAATTGTTCGGGTTTTCTCAGTATGTAGTTTCTTTTATTTATTTTTTATTCTTATAATTCAGTGGTCCTTGATTGCAACCTGGTGTCATCCTGTTCCTACTCACATGTTACAGTAGTGCACGAGCTGACAGGGAAGAAATCTTGGTTTCAAAGTTCTCTCTGTCCGTGGCCAACTGAGTCGGGTCTACTTAACTTTGCTATCTGACAGATATAGCTATTTTATTTTCACATTCAATTAGGCAATCTTTTGAGGAGGTTAAAATGAGTTATATTTTGGGCATGCTTGATGGCTATTTTTATGTTGTGTCATGTTAGTAGTGTTCTTTATTTGTTTATGGGTCAGATTGTTTGTTTGGTCTTATGGTTTAGATGTTTGTCCTCACAGTTTTGATATGTTTATATAGTACTTTTGGAATGGGATATGATTCTTTTTGGGTTTTTTAGTTTACGCATTCGTTCTAAGAATCTTGATATCTGGCTGTGTTGTTGTAGATTTGTAAAAAAAATTCTTGGGATCCATCTATTCAACCATGTTGGAGTAGGCTATATGATCTTTTTAGTTCTGACCACATATGCTTCTTCCTTGGTCTGTTCACCAAGGTTTGCTCCCTTCCTTTCTCACTGTTGATGCATTAGCTTTGTTTCATTATACTCTTACGATGCTCTGCATCTGTGATGATCCACCACCAACTGAGGTATATAAATAAGCTGTGTTTCCTACATTTGTGCTGATCCACACAACTTGCTGGTCTCCAATTTATTTCTTTTCTGACCATCTGCATTTGTGTATGTAGTCATGGACACCGACTTAAAAAATGAACAATGCTACCCCTTCAGCTGCAGGTGCAGGGTACTATGTCTGGACTTGGCTTTTGATTTCAATTCGTCTTGCTTTTTTGTACTAAATCTTTGATTCGTGCTTTTTCTCTTTTCAATAGTAAATCATCTTGCAATACCCATGGTGCCACACGTGTTTTATTCACCAATCCTGTCAAGAGAAATTAAAATCAAGACGCCGATTAGCTTAGCCTTGGGCTGCTCCTTTTCTGCCTTCTGTTTCCTGTATACACCCATCTTTCTTTGATGTACCTAAATTTCTTTTTGTTGTGTTAGGTTGACAGTGACAGTAGATGGAGCTTCTCTGACCGCTACTGAAGACACCGCTGAACAGCTTAACCAGACAAAGACAAAGTGCTATTATGTAGGCATGGTTTAAAAACTATAGCCTTTGGCTGGTCAAGTAGCCTTGCCAAAGCGTTTGTGTAATCTCTACAAGTGGTATGAAGCAAATTCTATGTATATAACACACACGATGCAGATAATAATTATATAGAAGCAGAGAATCAACCTTGCTAGAGCGTTTGTCAAATCTCTACTCAAGTAGCCTTGCCAAACTTTATCTGTTGTGTTCTTTACATGTTGTTTCAGTACATTCTCTAGCGTAAATTTCCTTTTCAGTCAAGCAAAGTTTTCTTGACAATTTTTTTTGAACTTAAGTTTTCTTTCATGAAGTTCACTTATAGTCGCTCACTAGGCTCGGTATCAGTTGATGACAGACACCCCGTTGTGGCCTCTCCTGAATCAGCGAATGATGTGGTGATACACTCACCCCCAATATCCACAAATATGGCTTGATATATATATATATATATATATATATATATATACAACCCCTTTTCACTGGTTAGGCCTAGCCCAACAAACGTCAGTGGGCCACATGAGCTCCGTGTGAAATCTATAGCATTTGATCTGAGATAAATAGTTAGGTTCTTTTACTCATCATAGAGCATCCAACATAGCAAAAACCGAAAAGACCTTTAAACCATGCCTATATACCATATCATGCAGATTCTCGGTTTTTATTAGTTTCACATGCTAAGGTATATAATTTGAATTATTACCCTCAGTGCTTGCTAAAACTCGAAGTTTCTAACAAATGCAAAGACTTCTGTTATAAAAGGTTTAGAATCATTACCCTTGATGCTTGAATTTGGACCTTGCACCTTACTTGGGTAACATAGAGCCAAATGACACATTGTCCAAATACACGTTCAAAACACTTCGGGTTTGACATGGTCTCCATCCTTGATCAAACATAAAGTTACTAAAAAAGGCAAATATTTTCAACGCAAACATGGTTTTAAATGGGTCTCTGCGCCATTTGGCGCACCGGGTCATCTAGTTCCCTAACAAAAAGAAAAAAGGAATCGCCGTCACTGTGCTATAGTACTAAAATGAGATCTTTTGGTGAAGCTTCTGTGGCTGTAGTCTTGAGCAACACATCGTCCGTATCACAGTAGGTCGGCGTAGAGAACAGACACTAAGTACACCACTCTTCGATTACTTGTCAACGGACTTCAAAACCTCCCAGCTCAGCCGCATGTGTAGCGGCAATGGAGCAACGAAGCTGAGCTTCTCGAGACCCGAGAAATCATGATCGGCGTCTTCAGACTGCAACCCTTGGACGGCAGCTGAGATATCAGGGAGCATCATCTGCTTGCAGTGCAGATGCAACTGAGGCTGCTCCTCCGCGACGCTCCCGCCACCCAGGACAAGACCAAAGGGAAGCCTCTGCTTCCTGAGCAGTTCCTTGTCGACTGTTTGCGGCACAGGGAGAGGTGTCCAGTCCTGGTGCGCTTGACGCCCGTACTTGTAGTCCCCTACGATCGGTGTTCCGAGAACCTCTGCACAGTGGACTCGGAGCTGGGCGGGTTTTCAGGAGAAATCAGGTTTTGTCGTGGTGAGTGTGATTATGATACTTCGTAAGATCTTTGTTCAGAGATTGAAATTACCTGATGCTTTCTTCCGGTAAGAGGAAATAGTTCCAACCAAGTGAACCCTACAATCATTAGCAAACCCCAATGATATAGAATGATGATGGTTAATACTTAACACTCCATGTCATATTGGCATTCCTTTTCTTCTTACACTACCGGTCATACCGATTGCGTTATGGTACTGAATTATCTCATAAGTTCAGAAGAACTTGAGATCTTAACATAACACTGCTACCAGTAATTTACTTTGTGAAAGAAGAAGTAACGTTTGTTTTTTCAACAGACAAGATTGCTGTTTGCCTACCTTGGGGGCAAGATTCAATCACTCTGTATTCTGTCAAAGCATCCTGAACAGACGTAGTATTTGGACCAGCTCTAACAGTCAGACGCTCAGACTTGCCATCTTGTAATAAAACCTGCAAAAGGAGACCTCCATAAAATAGTACTCCATCCGCTGATTTCTACGTGGCACCCATGCCGTTTAAGATTATAACCTTTTAATTTTTTTCTCGAGAAAACGCAAATGGCTTTTGCGTTTCATTGCATTGGAAAGAGAGGGTATTTACATCCTCCTAGGAGGCAGTGTTTACACGCACACAACAGAGGCTCAGTGCACATCCCAGGATGATGGCAAAACGACCCTGAGCCCTTGAGCTCCAGCCTTTGCCCAACATCTGGTCTCGTCTTTAATCCTGTCTACAAGCTCATTCAGCGATGGGTTCACATGGTCGAAAACACACGCATTTCTATGCTTCCAGATCATCCACGGCACCAAAAGTGCCACAGATTTGAGCGCCTTGCGGAGCGCTGGCGGTGTGGATTCCTTTGCGTGCAGCCACCAATCCATGAGCGAGCCGTCATGCTCGGGCGCCGGCGCCGGCAAGCGCAACCAAGATAAGACCTCATGCCATGTCTGCTTAGTGAATGGGCATGTGAGCGTCAGGTGCCCGACCGTCTCCGGTTCCTGATCGCACAGAAGGCACCGCGGGTGGTGTTGCAGGCCACGACGTGCAAGTCTCTCCGCGGTCCAGCAGCGATCTTGACATGCCAGCCAGTGGAAGAACTTCACCTTGGGCGGTGCCCAGCTCCTCCAGATGAGCCTCCAGGAGTGGCAGCCCGTCGTACCCTGGAAAGTTGCCCGGTAGCAAGACTGGGCGGTGTAGACGCCGTTGGCTGTCCAGCTCCAGAGCAGCCTGTCCGGCTCATTGGACAGCTCGACATGCTGCACTAAGTGCCAGAGCTGAAGGTACTGTCCAATCTCTGGGAGGCCTAGCGAGCCATGGATGTCACGCGCCCAGCTATTGCCAGCCAGGGCCTCCGCCACCGTTCTCGATTTTTGGCGTTGCTTGGGGATGCACTTGAGGAGCCTGGGCGCGAGCTCACGGACGGATTGGCCGCCAAGCCAGCGATCCTCCCAGAACAGGGCTGTCCTGCCGTCCCCAATGGCCATGGTCGTGGATGCATAAAAGAGCGCGCGCTCTTCCGTTGTAAATTGCAGGTCCAGCCCCTGCCAAGCTCGATTTGTGTCCGTGCGCGTGAGCCATAGCCAGCGCAGCCGAAGCGATAGCCCCGTGCGCTCGAGGTCCCGGATGCCAAGGCCGCCATATTCAAGCGGGCGGCAAACCCTGCGCCAGTTGACGTGGCAATGTCCACCGTGGGTGTTCGCGCGGCCGGCCCAAAGAAACCTGCGCTGAATCTTCTCTAATTGCTTCAGGGTTTTCTTTGGGGGCGCAAGCGCTAGCAGTTGATGGATCGGTATTGCATTAAGCACCGATTTGACGAGCGCTAGCCGTCCCGCTTTGTTCATCAGCCAAGCTTTCCAGGAAGGGAGCCGGCCCGCCACCGCGTCGACGAGGGGTTGCAGCTGTGCTGCGGATGGGCGGCGAGTGGAGAGCGGGATGCCCAGGTAAGTTACCGGCAGGGCCACGACGGGGCACCCGAGCGGCTCCAGCAGCCCCTCTCCGTAGTCGCCGTCGTGAAGGACCATGGCTGAGCTCTTGGCGTAGTTCACTCGGAGCCCAGAAGCCGTACCGAACACGTCCAGGATGCCTTTGACAGCGACAATCTCCTCGGTAGTGGCATGGCAGAACAACATCACATCATCGGCGTAAAGAGAGATCGCCGGAATGGCTCGTCGGGGATGCAGCTGCTGAAGGATGCCGGTCTGTAGGGCGTGTCGCATCAGCCTCCCAAGGGTGTCCACCGCTAGCACGAAGAGTTGTGGGGAGGTGGAGTCACCTTGTCGTAGGCCGCGGCGGTGCCAGATTGGCGGGCCGGGAACTCCATTGACCATGACCCGCGTGCTTGCCGAGGAGAGCAGAATGGCCATCCACTCCCGGAATCGGTCCCCAAATCCATACTGGCGCAGCACCTCAAAGAGGAAGGGCTACGAGATGGAGTCGAAGGCGCGTGTGAGGTCAAGCTTGAGCATGATCCTGGGTGCGCCAAGTTGGTGCAGCATCTTGAGGGATTGCCGGACTAGGACGAAGTTATCATGGAGGCTGCGCCCGGCAATGAATGCGTTTTGGTTGCGGCTTACAAGGGTATCAAGCTTGGGAGCGAGGCGCAATGACAGGACCTTCGAGAAGATCTTGGCCACAATGTGGATCAGGCAGATCGGCCGGTAGTCACCGAGCGTGTGGGCGTCCGCGCGCTTAGGCAACAGGGTCAGCAGCGCTTGGTTAAGCTTGCTGAACCCGCGGCCGCGCAGCGTGTAAAGCAGTTCAAAAACGTCCCATATGTCATGGCGGATGATGCTCCAGCAGGCGCGCAGAAACTCCGCGGTGAAGCCATCCGGTCTAGGCGCTTTGCGCGCCGGCATGCGTTTGACCGCCTCCCAAATCTCCTCCTGGCTGAAGGGCGCGTCTAGGCATGCTAGGTCGCCGGGCTCAATGAGCTGGGAGAGGTCCAGCGTGTGCGCCCGGTCCACAGCGGTGCCCACCAGGCCATCAAAATGCGAAAACGCTGCGTTGGCCATTTCCTCATGAACCGTGAGCACATGCCCTTCAACGGCAAGGCCGTATATGCGGTTCTTCTGTCGCCGGTAGGAGCATTGCCGGTGGAAGAAGCTCGTGTTGGCGTCGCCGTCCTTGAGAGACGCGATACGGGCGCGCTGCCTAGCGATTGTGCGCTCCATGGATGCCATGCCGAGGTAGGCGAGCTTGAGCTGCTTGCGGAGCCATTCCTCCGGAGGAGAGAGCGCCCGGTCCTCCCGTGCTTTGTCGAAGCGTAAGATCAGCTCGCGGGATATGGCCAGCTTTTCCCATATGTTGCCCGTGGACTTGGCGCTCCAACTCGATAGGCGTCGAGCGGTGGCCTGGAGACGCTTGACCAGCCGCCGGAATGGGTCGTCGTCATGCGCGGAGCTCCAAGCCGCGGCAACGGTGTCGTGGAAGCCGTCAAGCCTAAGCCAATAGTCCTCAAAGTGGAAACGCTTGTGCGCCACCGGCATGGGGGAGCAATCCAGCAGCAGCGGACAGTGGTCCGACACGACCGAAGCAAGGCACCGGAGATGGCATTCGCCGTGCGCGTCCTCCCAGTCCGATGTGCAAAGGACGCGGTCAAGGTGCACTAGCGTGGGCGGCGATTGCTCATTCGACCACGTGAAGCGACGCCCGTTGAGATAAATCTCCTTCAAGGCGAGGTCGTTGATGGCGCGGCGAAACCTTCCCATCATGCGCCGGTGCAGGCCACCCATGTTTTTGTCCTCCGTGCGGTATATGAGGTTGAAATCCCCACATAGCATCCATGGGCCTGGGCATGCCGCCCGAATATCGCGCAGCTTGCGGAGGAACAAAATTTTGTCCGCGTCGTCTTGGGGTCCGTAGACCGTCGTCAGCCACCACGGCGTCCCAGAGACCACGGATACCTTGGCCGTGAGCGCATTCTGGGTGAGCAACGGGTCGGAGATCGTGACAGCCCTGCTCTTCCAGGCTAGGAGGATACCGCCCCGCGTGCCATCGGCCGGCAGGTACGTGTAGTCGTCAAACTCTGAGCCGAGAATGTCAAGCACAATGGACGAGTAGATCAAAGCCATCTTAGTTTCCTGAAGACATACAATGGAGGCTCCGGTAGTGCCCAGCAGAGAGCGGATAGCACAACGTCGTGCACGCGAGTTGAGGCCGCGTACGTTCCAAACCGCGATTTTTAGTCCGTGATCCATGAACAAGAGGTCGACGATGGATGGCCGGCGGATCTAGCTGTCACCGGCAACGGCCGTGCGCGTGGGGGAGGCGAAGCACGCTGGGATCTCCCGATCAACCAGGGCAGCGATGGCCTTCAGCACGGATAAGGGGATTGGTGCCGCGAACATGTCGTCGTAGGCCTTCATCTCGGTGGCTGTGATCTTTTGGTTGGTGCCTACAATCCCCAGAGTGCTTCAGCCGTCGGCGGCGCCGCCACGGGTGTGGCCGCAGGCGCGAAGCGTCCTCGCCGTGGGGCAAAGTTGAGGGGACGACGTGGCCGCTTCCCGGGAGTCGGCAGCGCCGCGCTGATGTGCTTCGTGGCCGCGGCCAGAAACTCGCCAAGCGTCCAAGCCTGCTGTGTGGTTGCGCGGCTGCGAGATCGCCGCATCGTGATCGGCGGCGAAGCGAATCGTCCAGATGCCGGAGAGCGGGGTTCAGGTGCAGGCGATCGCTGATCAGTGTTGGGCGCCGGCGTGGAGGATCCCCGGGGTCGCTGCAGGATCGAAACTGTCCTCTGGGCCTCGGCCTCCTGTGCCCCAGCGGCAACTGGCCCGGCAACAGCCTCCAAGGGAGACGTGGCTGGGGATTCAGGCTCAGCGTGGAGCGGCCCAGCCCCGTTTGGCCCAATTGGCCCGGTAGTAGCCATGCAGGGAGGAGAAACCACGGTCGCGGGCGCAGAAGCGGTTTGGGCGCCAGTCGTTGCGGCTCCTCCCGCCAGCGCCGCAGAAGTGGGGTCTGGGAACAGTGCTGACTGGTCAGCGAGGATTCCTGGGCCCGTTGGAGCGACAGGAGTAGGCGTAGCGCTGCTTTGCCCCGACAAGGCGGCAGGTGATCCTGGTCGCTCAGAAGCCACAGGCTCCACAGGCTGTGAGTCTGGGACCTGGCTCAAAAGGGCAAGATCCCGACACGGGGATGGATCAGCGGCGACAGCGGTGGGATCCACGGAATCGTCCTCGGGATCGTGGGGGGAACCCGATTTTGAACTGCCCGGGCCTTCTGGCTCCTCAGCGACCAATTTTGACCAACAATTTCTCCAGCAATGTATAGGTTTCATGGTACAAAAGTTACACCATCAAATTTATATTTTGAAGTACTTCTAAAAAAAAACACTCGGCCCTCTGGGAAAGAAACCCGAAGGCATTGCTTTTTAGGTCGAGGAAAGGTCCTGAACACCGGCTCCACCCGCTACGGTGACGCAATTGGTGATCTGAAACGCATGGAGGAAAAACTAAGCGAGGGGCCTTTTCTGTGAGAACCAGGGTATGGGCCCTGGTTGGCAGCCCCACACCTGGAGGTCTTACCACTAAGCTAGACGCATGTTATCTCGAAGTACTTCTCATGTAGTGACAATTTTGCCATTATTAAACAATCCAACAATATATCATACACGAAACTAATGGTCATTACAGCCATGCGAAGCTAAACCACACTTTATATAAATAAAGGGATACAAATCACAATAATGATCAAGGTATTGGATGAACAAACGACGTGGGAAATAACAAAGAGTTCTGAGCATGAGATAGATAAAAGGATATGTGACAGAGGAACACCCAACTTGCGGAAAGAGGAAACTGCCCCATACTCCTGTACTTTACTAAGGTCACAATCTCCCACCTACACTATGCAATTTGGTAAATACCCAATGTGAACTTCTACCCAAAAAGGCTCCACGCCCTGCTTTATAGATAAAGCACACGACATACAACAATCCAACCGAAACGGAGGTCCACAACAAGAAAAAACAGGGGTACACACCTGTCTATACTTGAATCACCTGCCTACACTCAATTCATTTTATATTATTTTAAAGTAAAACAAATCTATATCTTAACTTAAGGAGGAAAAAGAGACCATGTCTTCTTGTTAAGTACTAGTAAATATCTATTGTATCTACTTGAACGCATGGTTGTTTCTGGTTACATCTCTTGTCAGTGAAGTTGGATGCTTCAAAACTACAAAGAAGATTTTTGCAAAATAGAAACAGCAAGGGAACAGCAACGTATATTCTTACAAACCTTCGCAAGTGGAGCGGACAGTAAACCCTTGGGATGTCTAGGTGTTCCCATAACAAGTGCAACATATTTTCGTTGTAATACTTGTTGAGTACCCTTCAATATAAAATATATGAATATCAAGATAAGTACATGAATAACATGCAGCTGCATTATATATAATATGGTGCGAAATTCAATGGGAACACTGAAAAACACAGTAAAAGTTACACTGAACTTACATCAGCTAAAGCATCAGCAGTTTTCTCACGAAAGATAGCATGCAAAATGGAAGCGCTAAGTTGAGTTCTACCCAGAACAAGGACGCCGCTACAATCCCTGTCAAGTCTGTGGACCTGAAAAGCAAATGAGGGCATCAACGAACATGCAACTCTACGTATATCAACACAAACAAGTTGTTTATTCAAATATAGCAATTTTCTGCTAGTGTAGGTACTACAAATGGAAAGAGATCTTGAATAATTATACAAAATATATCACTCATCGGAAGTATATATTACAGTCTTAATTTAAATGAAAAACATGAATTGCCAATGGAGAATTAAAAGTTTATTAGAATTGTTCACTGAGTTCAGACCTTGACAAATACAAATTCAGTCCTTAGCAGCACAACACTGCCCTAATCATTATCTTCTCAGAAAGTACTTACACCTCAATGACAATTGATTCTATACTCACAGCAATGACAATTGATTCTATACTCCCTCAGAAAGTACTCTTTTTTTCCAAACGAAGGAGATACAACAGGCAAAACTTCCATGTTTACAGGTTTCGCTACAAGGAGAAACAACTGAACTGTACCGAACTCACCAGGCGAGGTGCATCAGAAGAATTTTCTTCAAACATAGGCGCCAGCACATCTATACTGTTTTTTATGCCAACACCACCCTCCAAGTAGAGAAACAAGAAAAGCTTTATTATGCACTGCAAAATCTTATGAAACATCAGGCAAAAAATAAGCCTGCATAAAGTCACCTACTTGAACTGGCATTCCAGGGGGTTTGTTTACCACAATGATGGCTTTGTCCTGAAAGAATTCCAAACACCAAAGGATATTATTTACCACCCAAATCAATTAACATAATCTTTTAAATACAAAAATAAATCAAGACCTTGTAAATCTCAAGGCTACGTAAAAAATCAATCTCATTCCTGTTATCAAGTTTCCTGGTCTTCTCAGCAACAGAAGATTCTTGAATATTAACAGGTAAAAAAAGGGTATCACCAGGCACTAGGTGATCTTTCGCTGAAACCTTCAACAATGAAAACAAAGTCACAAACTGCCAGAGAGCACTCAGGACCAATTAAAATACGTGCTCTCTTATCTCATCAGGCATGGTACCAACTAAGATTTACAATGCTATATAATCTCATCCCACATTCTACAGTGGTACCACAAATGTACTCTGCAGTAAACAAAACCAAAACACAGAGCACATGTCAAGGAAGAATCAGGCCATGTAGTATGGGACAATGTGATATGATGGATGCAGAAATACTGGAAATACACCATCATATGGAGAAGGCAGGCCAAAAAGGGAAAGCCGAGGCTCAACGAATTCTTTCATATTTACCCGAGCGACCATACAACAAAGGGTATGAACACTGTATGTCTGGTTCCAGTAATGACAGAAGTATGAATGCGAATGACTGATACATTGGGTTTTAGTGTTTTACATTATCCATGTGTCATTATCTGGTCATGTCGACTGTAGTGGTCACATTGCATCTTACAAACAATGGTAAGAAGTTACCAAGTTTCTCAGTTAAGTATTACGTGAAAAATAGGTGCTGTTCAAATTTAGCATTATTCATGTATTGGACTGATAAGTGTGTATGTGTCTGCAAACCGGAAAAGTACGAGTATAATGAACTATAAATGATACAACACAAATATTTCTAATTTAGATTACTAGGTATATCTAATTCACGCATTATATTCGTTACCCTTCTCAACCGGAACTGCTCAGCACTAGCATCTGTGGAAGACGTCTCAGCAGTCACAGCATTCTTCTTAACCTGTCAGTCACCAAACACAATTAAGATCTTCTTAATAAAAGTTTTAATTTTATAACGCTCATGGAGAAAAATAACTTATATCACAGTAGTGGTTCAAAAAGCAGCTTGCGGTATTTAAAATTAAAAACATAGTAGATTGCTAATCTCCTGCAGTTTTAACATGCATTTCCTAAACAGAAACCTGTTCTAGATTGTTCTTAACCAAGATTAAGAAAAAAACTTAAGTACCTCAGACCTACAAACAGTATCCAGCAAGAACGCCTCATGTTCTTGCATGAATGCTCAGTTCACAAAGAAACTCTGCCTGCACAGTTTTCCACCACCTCAAGTATATATTGGTGGTAACAAAACGGGAACGCTTTGCTCTTTGGCAAATGTGTGCATCAGCAATTGTTTATATTTTTAAATAATTCTTCCTGCAGTTATATCTAAATAATTCTAGTAACATTTCTAACACCTGAGGTTCTAAAAAATGTTGATGGCATGATGACGTTTTTCTAAATGTTGGTATATGAATCTCTCGGTTTAATAAAGAAGCATGCCATTTTAAATTAAAAGAGGAAACATACTTCCAAACAAATATATGAATCATAGACAGTGTGCAGTGTATTATTTCAAGAATGCTGAGATGATAACAATATCATTCATCATCTGGTAGTTTCCGAGTCCAAGTGCATGCACACAAGGGCCAAACTTACATCCGGTAGGAAAAACTAAAAATATCTGTTCATCAGATACCCAATCTATTCATGAACCACCAAGTGAAACCTTAACCGCTTGCTTCGTTTGGAAGTGCAACAATTAAAAAAAAATGCAAAGAAGACATAGCACACCACACAATTGCTGGAGCCATCCTTCCAGCCAACAAGCTAGAGAAACTAAGACTGCAGTGTTGCCTAACACGAGTCATCTCAGTTCCGATTATAGAACTGGATTTTGATGTAAGTAGGGTATTCTGTTGACAATAACTCCAACGATTGTGTTTCCTTCATTAGTCCGAGGTTCTGGATAAATAAGGTCTTTTTGCATGCAAGTGCAGAAATTCAACTCAGCGACCACACAATAGGAGCGAGCAATTAGACAATTGTGTAAGCATCAGGCGTTAACCAACTCCTTTTATTCCATAAGAGGAAGCAATTCGGTGGCACATTTGGTCGAGCATGTCGTGCTCACCTTGCGGAGGCGGAAGAGCTTCTGCACCAGCGAGGCCGGCAGGTGGGGGCAGCATCGCCGGACCCATCTGATCGCGGTGGAGTTGGAGCTCCCTTCTATCTCATCTCCTCCCTGCCCTCGAAAAATGGCTCTCGCGGCGGCGGCGGCATCGACTGGCGTGAACGGCGGGAGCTCCATCCAGCGGTTCTTGTTCCCCTTGTCCGGCCGTCCGCTCTCCTCGCCGGTAGCGTCTAGAGCGTCCTGCCTCGCTGCTGCGGTGGCTAGGCCGGCGTACGGTTGCTGCAGCCTTGCAACCGCGCCGGCGGCCGCCAGCCTTCGGAGTAAGAGGAGCGCCGCCATTCTCGTTGTCATTCAGAGCCGAGAAAGACCGGGTGCCTTTTCTCCTTGTCCGTGGGTCTTCCTAGCCGTCGGATCCATCTGTACGCATCAAACCAGCCTCCGAATGTTACTTCCCGCCCCCCAAAAAAAAAACAATATTTGCGTGAAATGTTTATATTTTACAGCACGCAAGACATAGTGATTGAATTGCTCCCTGATTTTTGACATTTTTTTAAAAAGGAGGTTAAACCCCCGGCCTCTGCATCAATCGATGCATGCAACCATCTTTATTAATTATTTCACAAAGGTTTAACAAGAACATATACCAAATCACCCGAAGCCACCACTCACACCTACAAATTCAATAATTAGGAGTGCTATCACTCCCCATATCTAAAACCATTGTTGTCGCCGATACATCCACATAGCGTATCAGGACTAACAACCGGTGCAGCAGACCTAAAGCGCATACCACATGCACACGTTTTTCCACCACGGTGCCCAACGGCGCCACCGCCTTGCGCTTGTCCGTTCAGACGCGAAGACTCTGGAAGATCTGTCGTGCGTAGCACCTGCCAACCAGGCATGACTCAGCGTAGCACATGTCGGCCATGCATGACTTGACAGCTCCACCGAAGCTCCATAAAAGACGGAGCCGCTCCACCTCCTGCCTGTGTCTTCCAGCGCTGCTCCACAAACGATGCTCCTAGGAGAGAAACGACACCGCAATACCGCCATCGTCCGATCTGGAACCATCCTAGGGTTTTCCCCGAAGCAGTGCCCATCACCAGCAACCGTCAAGGACCCACACAGTGCCCACCACCACTCAGCCCTTAAGGCGACGCCTTCAGGAAGGTGATGGCGTCAAGGACGCCGCCGCCGCCCACCGGAGTTAGGGTTTTCACCCGAGAGGCGGAGAAGGGGAAATGAAGGAGCAGACATAGACCGACGTCTCCAAGAAGAAAAGCGACGCCCTTGAACGTCGGCGGCGGCGCGGCCGGCCGGGGCCGACCAAGGGGTTTTCCCCAATCTGGATCTCCTCCACTAGCTTCACCCGCGGCCAGGGTCCCGGTAACCACGCCGACACCATCAGGAACCCGCAGTAGAGAAGCCCACCGACCAGGGCCGGATGACTGGGGCCAGATCTGGCGCTAGAACCCATCGCCCGCGCGCACCGGCTGCAGAACAAGCCGACCCCGACAACGCTGGCCATAGATCTAGCCACACCCAGATCCGTCGCGCCGACGACCACCTCCACTCGCCAGACCGGAGAACCACCCCGGACGCGCAGCCAGGCGCCGGCGACACGAAGGGCCGCCACCACCCACAGCAGGACGAATTTGGGCAGGGGGCGCCCAGATCCGCCGCCACTGCACGCCATGGCTGGCCACCACACTGCCCCGACAGCCATGGAGGCGTAGCCTTGCCGAAAAGCCCCGAAGCCGCCGTTCCAACTTCCTATCTCCGCCACCACGCCTGGTGCCCAGGGTCGCCGTCGCGCATAGCCTGAGTCCGCCGGACGAGCTCGCCGGCTTCCTTGAGCAGCGGCGGAGAAGGGTGGGTCGGCGGTGGTTGCGGCTGCGGCTAGGGTTCGCCCGAGCCGCCCCCCTGGGGGCAGCGCGAGCGCGTGATTAGATGTGTACGTACCCTCTCGTTTCGATATCGAGATAATGAATGTAAAATAATAAGAATAAAATGCACCTCCTAAAACTGAGGTGTGTCAGTTTAGTCCTATAATTTAAAAAATGCAGTTTTGGGTCCCTAACACTATTAACGTTATGTCAGTTTAGCCATATAATTTCAAAACTGCAATTTTGGATGCTAAAACTATGTAAGTTTGTTCATCTCAGGTCCTAAGCTTGCATGTTCAGCATCTATGATGCATTTTTTTCTTCAAATGGGCCCTTTTATATGTGTTTACTCATACGCTTCCACGTTGTAGCGGTGTTGCAACCTATACGCCCATCACCTGTGTGGCCATGAGCTGCAAGACAACCTCATTGAGAGGTTTGGCACGGTCGCCGGGGAGACCCCGAGCCAATCGGGATGGAGGATGACATCCCTCTCCCTTGGCATGGCCGCTGGGTGACCCCGAGCCAATCGGGATCACTACTAGGAAAAGGGCTATAGATAGGACTGATTTTAATGACGCACCAGGTAAGTAGTGCGCCACTACTATATACTAATAGCGCACCGGTTGCTCGTGCGCCATTAGTGTGGAAGACACTAATGGCGCACCGTGCTCACGGTGCGCGAACTAGTAATGGCGCACGACCAAGACAGTGCGCCATTAGTATATACTTTTTTTTACTTTTTTGCAAACCTACTAATGGCGCACTATGCCAAAGCCCAGTCGTGTTTATACCCGAAGCCAAATCCAAGACCGCGGGCGCAAACGTCACCGCGAAAAATGAGCCATGGGTACTGGCTTCCCAAGTGGACCAATGCTTCTTCATTACCGACCCGCCAAAGCCCAGTCGTGTTGTCGTGAGGAGAGGCAAAAGGAAGATCATCGGAATGGATGGAGTAGCCAATGAGCAAGACTTCGACAAGTACGGTGACCCGAAGATCGAACATGACGACGAGGATGAAGTAGCAGCACACACCACAGGAAGAAGCAGGACCACCCTACCTAAAGGACGTCCGTTCCACAAAAGAACTCCATTTGCGAAAAAGAAGGGCAAGAAGATATGTGAACAGATAGCTAGCTAAGATCGATTGTATTTAAATCGTAGTCTTCATTTCTCGATTGTATTTCATGGGAACTTTTTGATATCATGAATATTTTTAAATTTCATGGGCACTTTTTGAATTCATGAGGACACTTGATCTCGATCCCCCTCCATCTCGATCTCAATTCCCCCTCCATCTCGATCTCGATCCCCGCACCCTCCCCCGCTCCACCGCCGCCGCCGATGATATTTTCAAGTAAGAAATTTGAACATATTTTTTAAAAAATTATTACTGTTTTTATAAAAAATATTACTGTTATGATTTAAACAAGTTTGAACATATTTAAACACAAATAAATATAAAAAACAGCATTTAAAATGCATAAAAAAATATTGGGGAGCCTAGGAATCGAACCCAGGACCTCCTGGTGTGTGTGTTGCATGCTGACCAATCGGGCTAGTGGGTGGGTTCTATTGTAGATAGGGTTAGGTTGTAGATATGGTTAGTGGGCTAGATTAAAACAAAATTCTAATGGCGCACCGAGGGGTGGTGCGCCATTAGAATAGTCATACTTATGGCGCACGACTGGACGGTGCGCCATTAGAACCCTCCCCCTAGCTATCCTCCCTCCCTCTCACCAGATCCCCTTCGACCCTCTCTCTCTCGCCACCAGATCCACCCGCGCGCTGCCCCGACCCATGCCGCCGCCGCCCCCAGTCAGCCCCTGCCCTGCCCTCCATCATCGTCTGCTCCCAATCCACCCCCTCCCTCGCCTTCACCGCACCCACCCACCCCCTCCCTCGCCTTCCCAGCCCTCGAGCTCCACCGTGCGAGGCGACAGGCAAGGCGGCGGGCAGAATCTGCTTCAACACCGGGCCGGCGAGTCGCGGAACCAAGGCGCGATGGCGCTCGACCCCTCCACCCCCCCTCCACCTCTTCTTCCTCGGGTCGCCGCTGTCTTCCCCAACTTCGGCCACCTCTGTTGCTACTAAGCTGTCGCAGGGCCTCCTTGCGCCTCCCCGGTGAGCTCCGCCTCCTCTCCCCTCTTCCTTCTCGCGTGCCAAGAAATGCATAGCAATTATTTGCTTCACTTAGTCATTGATGGTCATTCAGTATGAAATTACAACCTGCAGGTATTGGTTGGAATGTGTAACTACAATTTACAGGGGAAATGTTTGCAGTTAAGTTATGTGGTTGGAAAGATCATGTGTCATTAGAAACTTGGAAGCTAAAAACATTGCGATCCTCACCATAAGGATGATTATATCTTCCATGCCTGAATAGCTCTGCCTAAATAATAAATAGATAAAGGTAAAACTAAACCATGCTCAGCGATGAGATGATGTCAACTGACAACCAAAGCAAACTTGTTCATCATTACAAAAGCAAACTTGTTCAACATAACAAAAGCAAATTTGTTCAACATAACAAAAGCAAACTTGTCCAACCACATAACTACAAACTGAGACATAGTAGTAGGGGTCATCCCAATACCACAAACAACTCAATATCCCCAATAGTAGGGGCCATCCCAATGATCCTCCGCCTCTTGCCAGAGCTCCAAACCTTCTTTGGTGATTTCGATTTTCTTCCATGCCTCGTAGGTGACGTACGCATCTTTCGCGGCGTACTCGATGAGCTTGTTTGGCAGTGGGCTGTCCCCCCATAGTAGGTGGTCCGAATTCTTGTCGATCTTCTGCTTCATTTTTGAGTAGGATGGGTGGATGAGGCTGGCTGCAAACTCAGCCAAAGACTGCCACTTCTTTCCCTTGTTTGGAACTCTCCATTTGCGCTGCAAGTCGACGTACTTGTCGGGGTTGATCTCCAAACTAGACAACTTCAGCTTCTTCTTGTCGCCTCTAATGCAGAAGCCAACAAAGGTGTACAGCTTCTTCTCCTGCAGGAGCGGGCCGAGTTCCTTGGGCCTGCATCAAATTAATCTGGTGCATCAAATTCATCTACTTCAAAAACTTCAGAAACTACAGAATTATAATGGGTTCAGTTGAAGCAAAATTCAGTTAAAATAGCATCTTCAGTTCTGACCAAAATTCAGTTAAAACAGTATGATCACAACAACTACTAAATGATCACAACAACTACAAGACAACATTCTGTATGATCAAAACAGCAAGCATAACATCTCAATGATGTATTTTTTGCAATCTTTTGCATTACAAGACAACATTCATAACAGCTACTAAATGATCACAAAAACTTGTAGACAACATTCTATATGATCACCAAAAAACTACTAATTAGACAGAAACTTCATAACTTCAGAACTAGTATTGCATCTACTTCAGAACTTCAGAACTATTGCATCTACTTCAGAAACTTCAAAAACTTCAGAAACTACTAATTAAAACGAAACTTCAGAACTTCAGAAACTTCATAACTTCAGAACTAGTATTGCATCTACTTCAGAACTTCAGAACTATTGCATCTACTTCAGAAACTTCAAAAACTTCAAAAACTTCAGAAACTACTAATTAAAACGAAACTTCAGAACTTCAGAAACTTCAGAACTTCAGAACTAGTATTGCATCTACTTCAGAACTTCATAACTATTGCATCTACTTCAGCAACTACTAATTAGACAGAAACTTCAGAACTGGATGTTTTTACCATTTGGTTGCCGCGGTGATGTGGTATACCAGGACGAGATCCTCCACGCATAACTGCAGAACTGCAGCAATTTGCGGAGGTTTGTCTTCCCTGGTATACTCGACATCAACGCCGATATTCTGAGAAAGCATGCCGCCGAGCCTCCTCCTCATCTTGCGGATCATCTTGTCGGCTTCGTCTGGATTGCTGGTGCATACGACATCCAGCGGCTCCTTCAGGTGGATATCAACCTTGAGCGGCACGGTGTAGTCCCGCTTCTGCCCGGGGACCGGAACGTCGTCGTCGACCACCAGCGGCTCCTTGCCAGACGCCTCACCACGGTGATGCTTGGCAGACGGAGAGGAGTTGCTCCACGATGCCTCCGCCATTCTCTTGGCAGACGGAGGGGAGTTGCTCCATGATTCCTCCGCCATTGCCCTCCTGGCCAGCGATGGTGGAGGCAGAGGGGAGTTGCTTGATGCTGGAGGCAGAGGAAGGTAGAGGGAGGAAGATGGAGTGGCAATGGAATGAGGAGGGAGGCAGAGGGAGGAAGATGGAGCGGCAATGGAATAGGAGGGGAGTTACCTGGACGTGGGAAGAAAACCCCCTCTACGTCGTGGGGAGTTGCCAGTGGAGGGGAGACGTGGGGAGTTGCCTTGAAAACTCAAACGTCCTGCCCTTTGGAGGGGAGACGTGGGCCCTCGAAAACTCCAGAGGGGATACATGGGCCCTCCTGTTTCAGAAACGTCCAGGAGGGGAGACGTGGGCCCTCCTGTTTCTGAAAACTACACCTATATCTGACGAAACTGAAGGTGTTCTTCAGCAGCTGATTAAAATTCAGTTAACAACAACATCAGTAAAATTCAGTTAATTAACTGAAGAAGAGAAGAGAGAAAGTAGAGAGCAAGAGGAGTACTTGCATTAACTGAAACGTTTTACTTTAAACTTGCATGCATTCTTTGCTTGTTTATATTCATTCTTGTAAACTGAACATGCTCATCTATCTATCTATCTATCTATCTACCTGCTTAAGTATGTATGTATGCATTGTATTTTATTTCCTTTGGAAAGTAAAGTTTATTTCCTGGCTGGCTGGCTGGCATGATGGCTCATGGATCCCTCAGCTGCAGCTACAGTTGGAGCTCAATCTGATCTCATCTGAAATGAATCTATAAACACAGAGTGTAGTTAATTACATAGTAGCAGAAATAGTTGCTGGATGCAGTTACTTGCATGGGCCTGGCTGATGAAGAAAAACTTTATATATATTCATACTGATGTTGACTCTATAAATCATATTTATTGGACATGTTTTATGTGTTGATCCATCAATTGATCACATTGAGAAAGACCATCGTGTCTCCGACCATTTTGCAAAGGTCGTGTCTCCGACCATCGTGTCGTGATGAATTTGCAGGTACCCCGAGAGGCCCTTGAGTTTGTCGGAATGTTGATTAACTTCCGTTCCGGTAAATTCGGGTACTCCATATGTCCTATTTTCAGCAAAGGTCATGCTGAAATTTTCCGTGAATTTTAGCATGACTTTGCTAAAAATATGACATATGGGGTACTTGCGACTAATGCATGGGCCGGGGTATCTTAGTACTTAGTTAAGTAGGATCAACTGCCCCACCATTCTTGCTGCATTAAACCATAGGTGGCAATAGAGCCAAGTGATTAGGCCCAACTTAGAATTCTCCTTAGCATCGATAAACCCTAGATGATAAACCCAACATAGGTGGCAATAGAGCCAAGTGATTAGTGCCAAGTGATTAGGCCCAACCTAGGGTGCCTCGGCATCGATAAACCCTAAATGATGAAAACTTAACTTGTCTGCCCCGGATGTCTCGGTGTCGATGAGAACCTAAATGATGTACGCTTAGGCTTTTAGGGTGCCTCGGCGTCGACAAATCCTAAATGATGAAAGCTTAGGCTTTTAGGGTGCCTCGGTGTCGACAAACCCTAAATGATGAGACCATGATCTTGTTCCTTGACAATAACCAACTTTTTGACCAAACTTTTTTCCTATTTAGAGCGAAACATGGCCCACAACGATGAGGCTGGTGGTTCGGGCGGCAAGCAATTCTGGGAGCTGTCCCAGGAGACGGAGGAACAACCTCACCGCTATGAGGACGCCGCGGAAGACACCGATCCTGATTACACAACCCCTAGTGGCGTCGGGGATGACACCACTGATGGTGCCGCCGAGGATGCCACCACTGATGATGGCGGCGCACACACAGATGGCAGCCAATCGAAGAAGCAAAGGAAGGATCGGCGTCCGAATGCGCTCCGCACCGTCAAGGAGGAATTCACTCAAGTACAAGGGTAAGGTTCCCGGAGTCTACGACGACTGGGAGGAGTGTCGGAGACAGGTTCACCGTTTTAGCGGTAACAGTTACAAAGGGTACACCACTAGGGCGGAGGCCGAATCTAGATATGCCCGCTATCTAGCGGGAGAGAGGAGGGAGCGTTGGAGGAACCGGATGAGGACCAGTTTGATTGCGATGATGCTCATCGTGATGACCACAACTCTCTTTTATGTGATGGTAGTTTAGATGATCGATATCGACTTGTAATGTGAAGACAAACTCGATACTCGCGGTCTTGAGACTTGTAATGTTTTATCTTTGTTCGGTCTTTTGAATTCGGAGACTAATATGATGATTGTATTCGGAGACTAATCTTCTATTGTATTCGATGAATCTGATGTCGCTGTGTGCTGCTGTCTATATTCTGTCCAATAATATATTTTGTAACCTGTGCAAAAATCAGAAAAGCAAAAAAACAAACAAACAAACAAATATTCATACTAATGGCGCATCAAGGCAAAGTACGCCATTAGTATGCCAAAGGATACTAATGGCGCATCAAGGCAGAGTGCGCCATTAGTGTGACAAAGCACATGGTTACATATGACCCCCCGGGAGGCATACTAATGGCGCATGGAGTTACACACTAATGGCGCACTGCCAGGTGCGCCATTAGTATACCAGATACTAATGGCGCACCAGTGGTGCGCCATTAGTAAAAAATTCTAATGGCGTGCTACTAATGGCGCACCGGTAGTGCGCCATTAGTAGGCAAAACCGATGCGCCATTAGTAGGCCTTTTCCTATTAGTGGATGGAAGACGCCATACCTCTCTCTCATGACATCGTCGTTGCCCCAACACCCTTGTCATAGAGCTGGTCGTGCAAGTTGTTGTTGGGCATGAGTATGGCCACGTGGGACTCAAAACCGCAGTTTCAAAGTTATAGGACTAAACTTACACACCTCCAATAGTTTTAGGGCCTAAAACTATAGTTTTAAAGTTACAGGACTAAACTGACACACCTACAATAGTTTAGGGTCTAAAGCTGCAGTTTCAAAGTTATAAAACTGAAGTGACACACGTTTAATAATTTTTGGACTTACGATGCATTTTACTCTCGAGTTGTACCCTCTCTATGAAAAAAGCAATTGCATTGGTTTACACTGCCTTTCAGTAACGATTTAGGCCACTTAAGTTGCAGAATTGCTTAATGCCTAGTCTACTAACTCTTTTTTACTAGAAATACAATACAAAATAGACGCTAGCATACTCGCATGCCCATTCATTCATATGAACATGAAAATTTGAGTCGACGGATCTTGAGATTGACGAAGTGACGAGAAATGTCTTGTACTAGTAGACAACCACACTATAGGGACACATCATAACACCATTTCGACGATTTTATTATGCAGTTATGTGATTCTAGTAACTTCAGGGAGGATTTTTGCAGAATTTCCTGTATTAGCCGAGGCGCACAAAACGTCGCGTGCTCAACATGCGAGCACATGGTCAACCCTCTCGAACGCGATCAGAGAAGTTAATGGACTAGTCCATATCATTCTGCAACTTAGTGGACTAAGTGATTTTGTGGTACAAGTTCCCGTGTCTCTAGTGCAATTACCTCTAAAAAAGTATGTACAGTTCCTTTTCTTTTCTGGAGTGCGTACTATATTAATACACAGGAGGAACCAATGGCCACACAAGTGATTGCACAACCCAGCAAGCTTATATACAGGTTCATACTACATTATTTCTTGAGATGTACAATCTCATAATATACATAAATAATGGCACTGTCAATCGTAAATCCAGAAAAGAAAAGAACTGTACATCTGTATTACACACACCAGCGTGGAGTCCTAGTAGCTACTGTGCAATGATCCATTTGCCCTAAGGCGAAGGAACCGCATCAGGTCGACATAAACATCATCTTTGGCCTTCACGCTCATGACGAAATCAATGTGGCCGTAGCCACCAATGTACATCAGCTCTGGCGTAGATCTCAGCTCTTTGACCGTACGCTCAACATCGGTGACATCAGCCAATGCATCAAGACCACCGTATCCCATCCACATTGGCAGTGATTCCGGTATGCTGCTTAGGTCAAACGGAGGGGGTGACAGCCGACCGTAACGCCTTAGGTTTCCCAACAATCCGTAGTCATACCTTGCGAAAGTGCCTTTCCTGATCACTGCATAGACGAAATAAAATCCCTGCTTTAAGATGACTGGAAAGACTGTTCTAATTAGCCAGTAATTATTTCTGCAAGCAACACTCATGCTTTCAGAAATGAGCTAAATTCAATATCATAGCAACAAAGGAAGTTGTATGCTCAACTAACGAAACAGTCATAATTTTAGCAGCAAAGCAACTGCAACTAATGAAACTCTGTAGAGTTGCCTTAGTTAATTCATACTGTTTGGTACTTTGATGCTGGTCCAAGCACAAAGTAAATAGCAGTTGGGTTGATACTAACGAACTTGGATGGTATTCAAGTGAACTGAAAGCTTTTAATGCTACGTACCATAACTGGGAATCTTTTAGTAGTGCATAAGAGCATCTTCAACAGAGGCGCTATATAAGCCGCGCGCTGGGAAAGATGCCTATATAGCGCGCGCGCGACCAAAAACAACGCTCCAGCAGAAGCTGTAAAATAGAGCACGCACAAAAACGGAGCTGTAAATTTAGCGCACGCGGGCTGCGGGGCTGCAAATTTAGGGCGCCGGCTTGTGCGTGCGGGCAGCTGCATGTGGGGCCGCCAGGTTGGGCGCCGTGTTTTTGTGCGTCTGGTAAACCTCCCATGCGCAAAAACACTATTTCAGCGCTGCAAAAAAAATTTAGCGTGCCGCGCTACCATGCGTCTGTTGGAGATGCTCTAACCAATTTCTCAATTTGGAATTTTGCTTGTTGCTATTTGATGCTATGCATCATAACTGGGAATCTTTTAGTGGTGCATAACCAATTTCTCAATTTGGAATTGTGCTTGAGCTCATAGCAACAGGTACTCTTGTGAGGTTTTTTCCAGATAAAATGATAAATAAATAATAACCTTTCTCTACCGTGGACTAAAGTGAATGGTAGAAGTATGCCATATTTTCGTTATCATCCATCAACTTCTCAGCTGTGCTGAGCTGATCTTTATAAACTATTCTCCTAACAGTACCCAATCAACTTCGTACCTCAAACTGGTACAAACGCATATCCTAATCAAGTGTTAAGTTTACTAGCTACTCGACCATGTCTGAACAGTTGGGGAAGCGATTGAAATCCTCACCATTGGTTGTGCAAATCTACATCATCCAATGGTCTTGGAGATTATACATCCACCATCACAGCTATGAGATGGCAGATGGGAAGAGTCCTGGGTTACTGATACATGCTTGGACAATAATGGTCCATGGAGGGAATTCTATGCGATGCCACTCTAGAAACCACTCTTTCAAATTCCTACAGCTATAAATCAATTAACTTGCCTGCATTCTACACTTTTAAGATTATGGAGATGAATGCCCATCAGAAAGATCAAAAGTGCTTGCATGCAAGCGCAAGTGCATAACATATTCAAAAGGATTGAAGAAATGGAGGCTGATGTATGCACTGTTTGCAACTCTCAGTTATAAACTACTCCCTCCGTATCGAAATATAAGACGTTTTTGTAGGCTGTACAGAGGTAGTACAAAGTAAGGGAATATAATGTTCCAAGACATATTGTCTAAACAACTTAAGAATTAGACATGAGAAAACGTACTCTGAAAAAGATGATGCAAATTTTTAGTTGATGATGGATGAGGTTCATACTCCAAGTAATGGTCAATCCGCGATCCATTGAAGCAACAATTTTCCCCTGAAAAAAGTAAATGAATTAAATCAAAACAACAAGAAATTAAGAATGCAGTTCAAATATACCACAGCATAAGCAGTCAGCACAGCTAAAATGTGTTAGTTCATTCATCAACATCCCTTATGATGTGATCTATTTAGATCTTAAATAGGTAATTCTATTCGTGTGCATTTCCAATGAAGAGAGACACTAACTTAGAACAGACAGTTCAACTTTGTTTCAGGATGTAAACTTGTGTGCCACTATCAGAAGTACCATGGCATGTGAATTCTACTATTACTGAAACTTGAAACAGAAAGTTAACTTGGCGGTGGCTCAAATATGCCACAGCATAAGCAGCCAGCACAGCTAAATTGTGTTAGTTCATTCATCTACATCCATGATGTTGTGATCCATCTAGATAATTAAATGGGTAATTATATCTCAGTTCTAATAAAAAAGGATACTACTAGCTTAGAACAAACAGTTTGACTTTGCTTTGAGATGTAAAACTTGTGTGCCACTATCAGAAGTATCATGGAATGTGAATTCTACAATTACTGAAACTCAAAATAGAAATTTAACTGCACTCTTGAAATTAAACTCAAAACTGAGAATGTCAGTACTCTAATTGGATGAGAGCAGACCCCCGATAAAAGTTCAAGCATAACCTGGCATGCACAGGAACTGGTCTAGGCTCCACAAATTAACATAACATTGTTGACATGCCTTTTAAACACCTAATCTTGCAATCCATCACCATTGCCATCAAATCTGTCTGTGTGATAATATATGGTGCATTATTACGACATCGAATCTGTCCGTGATAATCCACCATCATCATCTGGAAGCAGCGAACGCTGCTGCCTTCAACAGTGACAAACCCGGCATCGTTATGCTGGTAGACAAAGGCAAGTTTGTAGGGTAAGGCAGGTGTGACTGGCCTACAGGTGTCATCACCGGCGGAGCTTACCGCTTAAGGCGTGGTTCGTGTTCTGGGTGTTTCAGTCTATTCAAAGGCCCGTTGACATATTACTTTTTCTATCTATCGAGTTATCAGACACAAGACTATTGCATTTTCTCAAGATAAAAATTGTGAGCACAAATGCCTTACAAGCTCAGTAGCTTATAATATACACAGTTTCAGTATCTGGATTATTCGGGAATGGTTATGTTCTAGTGCATATAAAATGTGTGTTTGGACAACAGAACAGTAGAACTCAAGCAATATCAAATTTAGGCCAATCTCATCTTTTCTTTATAGCAAGTAAAAATCTATAACAAATCCGAAAGAAACAATATAATACCTGTTATCGAAGACAGCAAATTGTTGCAGTCCACATGTCCATCATCGCATATAGAATCTACTATTTGAACTCCCATATCGCTGTTCATCGAGTTGGACAATTACAATTACACCCAAAGAGAAAAAAAGGAAGGCTCGGGAAAGAAGTGCCATACCTCCGGAAGTTCAGCTGATGGAAGCCCATGGTAAGAAGCATCTATGTCAAAGCTCACCATAAGTCAGTTTGGAAGTTATGGCATTTATTTGGTGGATTTATTCAAAGAATAGTAAAGCACCTGGTCAAGATGCATGCCAACTGCTCTGAGAACAAAACTAGCACTAACATGATCAAGGTAAGAAATTGGACAAAGAAGTGCAGCAGCGCTAATCATCTTTGTGATTTCAGGCAATGTAAAAGCAGCCAAACCCATAATAGTTCCCTACAAGAAAAGGAAAATATTTATTATCACAAATTTTTGGATTCACAACAAACATTTCTCAATCGAACCCCAAACAGCTTACCTGTGAATGCCCCACATACAAAATTTTGGACTGCCTAACTGTATACACGTAGCTCAACATTGCCAGAAGATCATATTCAGCAAGCTCTTGCCAGCTCCAATCCCAGAAAAGCTGCAAAGCTCCCACAGGATTTGGTCAGAATCAAAGAGTAGAACTAGTTTGTAGTTGCTGAGCTGTGTTGTGCTGTCCGCACAATGAAATCTAGTTACATACAGGAACTTTACTAACTGCATTTATTATGGCTAGAATGTGCTTACAACTGTATATCCAAAACTAGAAAAAGCTTCGGAAAAGCTCACCGCTGACAAGCGAGCCTAAACCATAGGGACCATGGACAGGTCAGGAAGCACATTATGATCTGTATTTGTGTCTTAAAGCACCAAAAGCAGGCATGTTATGCAATTTCATCCACAATTTCAATAATGAAAATCTTCCGAGTAACTTCCAGGTTCTATAGAGGTCAACTCAAATTATTTTTGCTACCATGCAATTGGGTGAATGATCAAATCAGAAGACTTACTGTACATACCCAATTCATTCCTTGTTTGCAGAAAGTGGTGTTCATTATGTAACTTCCTATAGAGTATACTCACCTTATCATGCACAGTGAAAGTTGAATGGCCTTTACTCCAACGTGTTCCACGAACATTTCCAATCCAAACATCGAAGCCATTATCAGCAAGGATATATCCAAGCGACTGTTCAACAGAATTTATGAACCATGTGTCTCCTCCCTGTCAAGGATATAGATAAAGCAAAAACATTTAAAAATAGAGGCTGATGCGATTGAGCAGTGATTATGGCAATTGAAGTTTGAAGATAAGAACTGCATTATCTAATGAAACATCCAGGTATGGAACAAATTGCAACTGTAACACGATATAATCAAAAGCTAAGTAAAGATGGCTGTAATGAGAAAGAACCTGAAAAAGACCATGTTGAAGAAAAACTGGAGGTCCAGTATTGTCTGCAACTCCATTTTTGCCATGTGGAATATGCTGAAGAGACAGAAGAAAGCCATCGTTTGTTTCAACCTAAAAAGGCAAAAAAATTAGGATCCATATACAAAAGAGTGCCAGCTACTCTACATGTCAGTAACAGGGGGAGCTTTCTGTTACAATTCATACTTGATGAACTTTAAAAGCAGGAATGGAAGGAAAAGAAGGACATTAAGTTTTTAGAAAAGGTTCATGGCGTTTGGCAAAATTCCTTCAAGACTAATTGATATAAATACACGTACACATTAGTTTTGGCCAGCGAGAAGCTCTCACTATAGGATATTAATAGTGTTTTAAATCGAAATATCAAGACCCCTCTTTCTTCCCTCTGGCGTCACCGTGCGCAGAAGCGCCACCACCATGTACCATGTGGTACCAGGATGATTGTGCAGTCAATGATTTGTCAATAGTTGGTTACATTATCGCAAGACATCTGTGCTAAAGAAATGAACCTGCAAGCGGGTATTTGCACCATAGAATGGTGTCAGCAAGTCGGAGCCATATCACAAGCCAGCTTTAGTGGAAGTATGTTTACTCAAGATGGATGTGACAATGCCTACTGTAGAGCTGTGTCCTGAAACTAGGAATCGAAGAAGAGGAGTGTAAGCACAGTCAGCCAGTACGCTTGTCTTTTGCTTGGAGTTGAAACAAAGGATATGGGCTACTACTTTGCCTGAGAGTAGTAAAGGAGCTCCATGACACAAGTAATTGCTGCTCCAGTTGACACACTCTTACATTTGTTGCTTTTTTTTTCCTACGACGATTGCATTTTCTTCTCTTGGAGCGGGACTTGAGAAACACACTTTGGTGGCTCTACACAAGCCCAACTGGGACCAAAATAGTATCTCAGCCATTTCATTTTCACCTGGCAAGAAAACAGAAGGACACTGCCGTGTGAATGCACGCAAGCCTACGTACGGACACAGAATAATTCGGCTCTCCCCGATCTACCTTGGTTGCTAGGCTAGCTGTTCGATTACTATCCGGAGACAATCGTGGCTTAACTCCATACGGATAAGTCAACGAGTAAACAACCCTCCCTCCCCCCTTCCATTCGCTTCGCTGGGGGAAATGGTTGAAATTGGTACAAGAAGCACGAGAGTAATCACCAGTGGAGGAACCGAGAGGGGAGGGATGGGAGGAAGAGGAAGATGTGTAGTACTCCATATACTAGCAGCAGGGAACGTACGTACGGTGTGCTCGGTGCACGGGTAGCCCAGCGGCAGGAGCAGCTGCCCGCAGAGTCCGCCGCCGCCGTCGCCGCGCGGCACGGCGTGGCGGAGGGCGGAGGAGGCGTGGGCCGCGCCGGAAACGCAGGAGCAGAGGAGGAGGAGGAGGGTCAGAGCGAGCGCGGCGGCGGCACCTCCTCCCGGGACCGCCATCTCCGCCGGTCGGGAGTCGGGAGGGCGGAAGCGGCGGGTCGAGGGCAGTTGGCATTACCCACGCAACACGAGCGAGATTATACTAGTACTACAAAATGTTTTATTTGGGCACCCGCACGGTTTTTGTTTCGGGAATGGCTAGCACTTTTTCATCTCTTGTCAGTCGCCGCCCGCAGCCGGCACCACCTCACCGCCCCGCCTTCCCGGAAACCACTCCTCATCGCTGGTCCGGTACCGCACCGGCCATCCCTCTAGGCCCCCCGCGCCGAGCTTTTTCTCCGGTGAATTCCCACGCGACCGCCCACCACCGCGCCCCCCACCGCCGGCGACCACTGCCCCCGCCCTGAACACTAAGATAGATAGTGAGGTAGCCTCTCCGGCGAGCCCCCCTCCCCTCCCCGCTGCGACTGGTGACGATGACATGTACCTAGGGTAGGGTCTTAGGCCTGACCTACATGCCCTTTTCAAGGACATCACAGAAGAGGCCAAGGCCTACAAGGTTTAACAGAAGATACCGACTGAAATCCTCATGAAGTGCAATCCACTCGACAAACGATTCCACTCAGATATCCCAATTCCACTCGACCGTCGTTATGTCACTGGAAGACAAGAATCCACTCGAAAGACAGAAGGCCTAAGGTCACCTGTAGATAGCAACGGCCGGTCATTCCCTCCGCCACCATAAAGGTCATTAAACATAGGCGTTACCAGTAACGTACATGACTTTACTCCCTCATTGCACCCTTGCGTAACTGAGGACGATGAGGGGTCGGCGCACTCTATATAAGCCACCCCTCCCCTCTGGCACAAGGGTTCGCACCCCCTTAACTCAACACTCCAATCAACAAGCCTCCATGGCACCGAGACGTAGGGTTGTTACCTCCTTCGAGAGGGGCCTGAACTCATAAAACCGAGTGTACAACTTCGGCGTAGCTAGGACTCTGCCCTCTCCTACGTACCCCCTATCTATACTGTCAGATCTGTTCCCACGATAGTTGGCGCCCACCGTGGGGCAGGCGTCTTAGCAACTTCCGGCGAGGTTGCGATCTTCGATTTCCTTCGACATGGTTTCCGGTGGTGGATTGTCTCTAGGCCGCGAGATCCGTCTCGGCGCGCTCGCCTTCATCGCCGATGATTCGGCCTGGCTTCAGGAGGCCCCCCTCGACGTCGAGGCACTCCCTATTCATGGGGTAGCGCACTTTCGCGCGAGTGCCTGCGGCATCCTCCTACGGCAGTCGTCGAGTCAGTATCGGTCGGCTCCCATGGCGTCTTCGCTTCCCACGGCCCGTCGCCGCAAGAAATCCGGTCGCTCGCGGCTCTAGCGGTTGGGCGAAGCACGCGGTGGCTCGTCAGTCGGACACACCTCAAATTGCGGCAATCGAGCCCGGTGAGTCCCTTTATGGCATGTTCGATCTATCGACTGGCCACTCGGATACCCTTTCTTAGTGCGAAAGCAACGACCCTGCGCCGGAGGTCCTCATGGTTGGTTCACAGCGCAACCCATCGGGGTTTCCCTGTGGTGCGGGTGGTAGCGGCGGTCCGTCGCGCGACAATGACGCATACCATCCAGAAGCCCTCACTGCAGAGCAGAGGGAGAAGTTGAAGCGCAGACATGATCAGGCCTTGGAAGCTCTCCAGACCCCCGTCGTCGGGGAGATCCCCGAGGCTCGGGCCTTGGAGGTTGCGCGCGTAGCCACTCTGGCTGAGCGTGCACGCTTGGAGGATCTTCAGCAAGCACTCAACGACCGCGCTCGCAGACATATTCCCAGTTCCAGTCGACGGCATCGGCAATTGTTTCCGACTGGACCTCAGGATGAGTGTCCGATATACCGAACTCCGATCCAGAATGTTGCAGCAGATGCGCGTATTGCAGATTCAATCTAGCCGTCCTGTTCCGAAGCTGGAAGAGGCTTACAACAGATTAGGGCGCTGCTCAAGGAGGTCGGGGAGCAGAACTTAGATGTTTCTCAATCATGCAATAGGATTCACAGCAGGTCAGTCGTGGCAGACATAGTTCAGTCGGCACAAAGCCCGAGATCGCCTCCGTGGCGTGAAGATCGTGGTTATCGCCAGGACCAGCACCTGCGACGAGGCCACGGGTAGTTTGACCCTCGATACCACCGTGATGACCGCCATCGTGTGCCTACGCCCCCTCCAAGGGGTGGTTCGTATGCGCCCCGGCGGTATGATGACAGGCGTCCATACGGCGACGAGCGGAGGATCCTAGTCGACCCCCGAGAGCCCGGGTTTGATGCAAGGTCAGTCCTTGTGCAGGGCCTGGTTGACAGAGGCAGAGCTCACAAAGAAGGTTTGGACAGAGATTACCTGAGTGGGAACAGAGCGTATGTCTCTGGACCCGAGTGTTTCAGTAGAGCCATACGAGCTGCTGAGATTCCTCCCAACTTTAGATTGGCTGCAGGAGTAAGCAAGTTTACAGGCGAGTCAAAGCCAAACACGTGGTTGGAGGATTACTGAGTGGCAGTGCAGATTGGTGGTGGCAATGATGAGGTAGCCATGAAGCATTTGCCCTTGATGCTTGAAGGCTCAGCTAGGGCCTGGTTGAATCAGTTGGCTCCTGCCAGCATATTTTGTTGGGAAGACTTGGCCCAAGTGTTTATCAAGACATTTGAAGGCACTTGCAAGCGTCCCGCTGGGTTGTCTGGGTTGCAACATTGTGTCCAGAAGCCGAACAAAACTTTGAGGGATTACATCTAGCGATGGACTACACTTCACCATCTGGCGGAGAATGTTTCAGAGCACCAAGTAGTCTGCGCTTTCAAGGAAGGCGTATGGTATAGAGAGCTCACACTGAAATTTGGTCGCTCCGGGGCCATGACTCTGAATCGGATGATGGAAATAGCCACTCGGTACGCCAATGGTGAAGAGGAGGTCCAACTCTATAATGGCAAGGGGAAGACAGTCAACCCCGATGCTAGAGGCGGAAATCCTAGTTGGAAGCAGAAACGCAAGGCTAAAGCCGCAGGCCAGGCTGAAGCTGCAGTGATGAATACCCAAGGGAAGTTCAAGGGAAAGCCCAAAGGACAATGGGTACCCAAGAAGATGAAGGATTGGTCAGGCCAGGATGTCCTCGATTTATCGTGTCCCATTCACACGAAGAAGGATGAGGAAGGCAACTTGATTGTGCCTAAACACACCACTCGACAATGCAGAATCCTTATCCAGCAGTTCCGTCAAGGGCAGTAGAGTGAGAAAAGCTCTGATAAGGATGAAGATGAAGAAAAGGCAGATTATTACCCGAAGGTCAATGCAACTTTGATGATTTTTGTTGACGTTGAGAGCAAAAGTTGACTGAAAGTCATCAATAGAGAGGTGAACATGGTTGCTCCGGCAACTACAACATACCTCAAGTGGTCAAAGACTCCTATCACCTTCGATCAGTTGGATCACCCAGCTCACGTTGCTACCTCCGGGCGACAAGCTTTGGTGGTCGACCTAGTGGTTGGAGGCACTCGATTGTGTAAAGTTCTCATGGATGGTGGCAGTGGATTGAACATTCTGTATGCAGAAACCCTCCAGGGGATGGGCATTATGATGTCCCGACTCAGTGAGAGCAACATGCAGTTCCACGGGGTCATACCAGGGAAGAAGGCGAAATCACTCGGGCAGATTGCTCTAGATGTGGTTTTCGGTGATTCAAAGAATTTTTGCAAGGAAAAGTTGACATTTGAAGTGGTAGATTTCCACAGTGCCTATCATGTTATCCTGGGCAGGCCGACGTATGCTCGTTTAATGTCCCGTCCATGTTACGTGTATCTCAAGCCGAAGATGCCTGGGCCTAAAGGTGTGATCATGGTCACTGAGAACAGACAGAGAGCAGAGGAGTGCCTCCAAAAGGGGTCCAAGATCGCTGATGAGAAAATGGCAGTGGTTGAACTGGAAGAATACAAGAAGAATGCAGATCTGAGTGATTTGCTCCGTTCCAAGAAGCCTGCTTCAGAGTTTGCATTTCAGTCGGCCGATGAGATGAAACCAGTTCACATTCACTCGGAAGATCCCACAGCTGCTCCGACCCACATCTCAACGACACTCGACAGCAAATAGGAAGCCACGCTCATCTAGTTCCTCCGTGAGAACTGGAACATCTTCGCATGGAAACCATTAGACATGCCAGGTGTACCCAGGGGACTGGCTAAGCACCGTTTGCGTGTCGACCCTAAAGTTAAACCTATCAAGGAACATCTTCGTCGGTCCGCCTCGGAGAATAGGAAGGCGATTAGCGAGGAAGTGGCTCGGCTCTTGGCAGCTGAGTTCATCCGTGAGATATACCACTCCAAGTGGCTCGCCAACGTCATCATGGTTCCCAAGAAATATAAGTCGCTTTGTATGTGCATTGACTTCAAGCATATCAACCAGGCCTGCCTGAAAGATCATTTTCCGCTCCCCCGCATCGATCAGATAGTCAACTCGACTGCGGGGTGTGAGCGTTTGTCTTTTCTAGATGCATATTCCAGATACCGTCAGATCCGACTGTTCAGGCTAGATGAAATAACAACAACCTTCATCGCCCCATTCGGGTGTTTTTGCTATGTCATCATGCCTTTTGGTCTAAAAACGCTGGGGCCACATTCATGCACATGATTCAGAAGTGCCTGCTCACTCAGATCAGTTGGAATGTGGAGGCGTATATGGATGATACCGTGGTGAAGTCACGCAAAGGTTCCAACCCGCTGACTGATCTTGCTGAAACCTTCGCCAATCTGAGAAGGTATGACATTAAGTTGAATCCGTCTTCAGAGTACCCAGTGGAAAGTTACTCGGTTTTCTTGTTTCTGAACGAGGGATAGATGCTAACCCCGAGAAAATTGGTGAAATTCTCCAAATGAAACGCCCTGTGCGTGTGCATGACGTTCAGAAGCTCACAGGTTATCTTGCTGCATTGAGTCAATTTATTTCATGTCTCGGTGAGAAGGCGCTGCCTCTTTACTGACTGATGAAAAAGTCCGATACATTTGAGTGGACTCCCGAAGCCGAAGCAACATTTTTAGAGCTCAAAGCCCTACTTTCCACCCAACCGGTGCTTGCTGCTCCGAACAGCAAAGAGCCTCTAGTCTTATATATCGCAGCTATAGGTCAAATTATCAGCACAGTGCTCATTGTCGAGCGAGAGGAAGAAGGCAAAGCCTATAAATTTCAACGTTCAGTGTATTATATCTCCGAAGTCTTGACTCCATCCAAGCAGAGGTATCCACATTACCAGAAGCTTGTTTATGGAATTTACTTGACTTTAAAGAAAGTTGCATATTATTTCCAAGACCACTCGATTTTAGTCGTTAGTGATACTCCTTTGTCTGAAATCATGAACAATCGGGATGCAACCGGTCGAGTGGCTAAGTGGGTAATTGAACTTCTCCCTCTGGATATCAAGATTGAAGCAAAGAAGGCGATCCAATCTCAAGCGCTCATAGATTTCTTGGCTGAATGGATTGAGCAACAACGGCCGACTCAAGTTCACCCAGAACACTAGACTATGTTTTTTGATGGATCTAAGATGTTGAATGGCTCTGGTGCCGGAGTAGTCCTGGTGTCCCTAAGAGGTGATAAAATCAGTTATGTCCTCCAGATTCACTTTGATTCCTCCAATAACAAAGCTGAGTATGAAGCACTTCTCTACGGGTTGCGTATTGCCATTTCACTTGGCGTCCGTCGCCTGATGGTCTACCGTGACTCGGATTTGGTGGTCAATCAAGTGATGAAGGAGTGGGATGTCAGAAACCCTGCCATGACTGGATATTGTAACGTAGTAAGGAAGTTGGATAAAAAGTTTGAGGGTTTGGAGCTCCACCATATTCCCCGAATCAAGAATCAAGCAGTCGACGATCTGGCAAAAATAGGTTCCACTCGGAAACCTATCCCTAGCAATGTGTTTCTTGAGCATCTCCATTCCCCATGAGTGAAAAAAGATCCCTTTACTGAAGAACCTCCCCAAGTAATAAGTCTTTCCAATCCGACTGAAATCCATATACCAGCAGTTATTGATTTGGTTATGGAGATCCTGGTGATCACCCCCGACAGGACAGTGCCATACATTGCGTATCTTGTCGGGCAGGAGCTTCCAGAAGATGAAGTTGAAGCACATCAGATTGTCTGCAGGTCCAAGGCTTTCACAGTGATTAATGGACAGTTCTATAGAGAGAGTGTTACTGGCGTGGCTCGACGTTGTATTTCTCCAAAAGAGGGCACTACAAAAAAAGACACATCCGTGACATTTTCGGTCGAACGATTTTTTTGGCATACTTATGATACTTCTATGACGATAATTGTGACAAAACCCGGTATCATCATAGATGTGGTGGGCTCCTACTTCTATGACAAAAAATCATGACAGAAAATGGGCTTTTCGTCCTGGGCGGGCCGGAGACGCAGCTGCATGACATTCTTTGGGTCGTCCATGACGGAAAAAACCATGGGGTGTTCCCGGTTACGATGGGTGGTCGGGGCCGAGAGATGCACGGAGCGTGTTTCTCTCGTACACGCATGCCGCATGGGTGCAAGGCGTTGGGCTCTAACTGAACCCAAGCGAGGCGTTCGCCTACTGAACTCGAGCGATTGCACTGCAGGCTACGCGTTACTGAACCCGAGCGATCGATCGATGGCTGTTAACTGAACCCGATCAAGCGATTCCTTCACTACTGCTGCTAACTGAAGCCGATCGATGCTGCCTCTGGATGAACAGTGAGCATTGGTGGGGGGTGGATGAATAGTTCCCGGTGGGGGTTGGATGAACAAGACCCCGTGGTAGTAGAGGCTGTTGCCGCTGGATGAACAAGACCCCGATCGAGCCGGTTGGGGTGGATGAACAGGACCCCGTGGAGGGCTAGATGAACAGGACCCCATGGAGGGCTGGTTGAACAATAGCCGGTGGAGGGCTGGATGAACAGTAGCCCGTGGAGGGGTGGTTGAACAGGACCCCCTGGAGACGGCTGGTTGAATAGTAGCTGGTGGAGAGCGCGCGGTGGAGGCTGGATAAACAGGAGCCCGTGGATGAACAGTCGCAGGTGGAGGCAGAAAGAGGTCGACGGTGGATGAACAATAGCCTGTGGAGGCTGGAGGAGGTCGACGGTGGAGATGAACAGTATCCCGTGGAGTCCTGTTTTGCGGTACACCACACCCCTGCCGATGAACAGGACCCCCCTTTCTACCATAGCACTCCAACACAAGTCCGTTTCCTCCGTTTTGCGGTACGCCACACCCCTCCCGATCAATAGGACCCCGTTTTGACTATAGGAGGTCCAAGTCCAACAGAAGTCCGTTTCCTCTGTTTTGCGATACGCCAGACCCCTCCAGATGAACAAGATCCCGTTTCGACCGTGGCCAGTCAAACACAAGGCCGTTTCCTCCGTTCTGCGGTACACCAGGCCTCGTTTCCTTCGGCTGTTCCGTCCAAGCCCTCCCGATGAACATGATGACGCATTTCGTTCTGACCCAGCCGGTTGGCTCCCCATGAACACGACGACGCAGTTTCTCCGTTCTGACCCACCCATGTACATGATCCCTGGCCGTACGTATGTGCGAGTAGGCGTTCGAGACCCCGCCCGTATGTACGTATGTGGCCGTATTTACTTTCTTGCACCCTGGCCGCTATATGTACGTGTACATGCTATGTGCGCGCCTCTACTACGACACGTGCGCGCCTCTACATCGACCAGTATGTACATACACATTCGCGACCAGAATGACAACGCTACGTACGCTTCGACCAGGTGGGTCCCGACCGTCAGGCACTTCCTCGCGTGCGAAGATGTAGGTGGTGGGTCCCAGCAGTCAGGGGGGCGAATCGTTTTTTTTGCCCGTAATATGGATGCACTTCCTTGCGTGCGAAGATGTAGCTGGTGGGTCCTAGCAGTCAGGGGGGAAACATTTTTTTTCGCAAAATACAGTGGCCCGTCCGGTGGGTCCCTGCTGTCAGGTGGATGAATAATTATTTTGCGCGTAATAAGGAGCCAAGTCCTTGCGGCTGCCGTGGACACAGCTGTCAGCCTCTCCATGTACAGTACTCTTCCAATGGAAGTCGTTCCTTGACCACGTTGACCACGCTGATGACCCACAAGTATAGGGGATCTACCGTAGTCGTTTCGGTAAGTAAGAGTGTCGAACCCAACGAGGAGCAGAAGGAAATGACAAGCGGTTTTCAGTAAGGTATTATCTGGAAGCACTGAAATTGTAGGTAATAGATAGTTTTGTGATAAGGTAATTTGTAACGAGTAACAAGCTATAAAAGTAAATAAGGTGCAGCAAGGTGGCCCAATCCTTTTTATAGCAAAGGACAAGCCTGGACAACTTTTTATAATGAGAAAAGCGCTCCCGAGGACACATGGGAATTATCATCAAGCTAGTTTCATAACGCTCATATGATTCGCGTTCGGTACTTTGATAATTTGATATGTGGGTGGACCGGTGCTTGGGTACTGCCCTTACTTGGACAAGCATCCTACTTATGATTAACCCCTATTGCAAGCATCCGCAACTACAAAAGAAGTATTAAGGTAAACCTAACCACATCATGAAACATATGGATCCAAATCAGCCCCTTACGAAGCAACGCATAAACTAGGGTTTAAGCTTCTGTCACTCTAGCAACCCATCATCTACTTATTACTTCCCAATGCCTTCCTCTAGGCCCAAATAATGGTGAAGTGTCATGTAGTCGACGTTCACATAACACCACTAGAGGAGAGACAACATATATCTCATCAAAATATTGAACGAATACCAAATTCACATGACTACTAATAGCAAGACTTCACCCATGTCCTCAGGAACGAACGTAACTACTCACAAAGCATATTCATGTTCATAATCAGAAGGGTAATAATATGCATAAAGGATCTGAACATATGATCTTTCACCAAGTAAACCAATTAGCATCAACTACAAGGAGTAATCAACACTACTAGCAACCCACAGGTACCAATTTGTGGTTTTGATACAAGATTGGATACAAAAGATGAACTAGGGTTTGGAGAGGAGATGGTGCTGATGAATATGTTGATGGAGATTGACCCTCTCCCGATGAGAGGATCGTTGGTGATGATTTCCCCCTCCCAGAGGGAAGTTTCCCTGGCAGAACAGCTCTGCCGGAGCCCTAGATTGGTTCCGCCAAGGTTCCGCCTCGTGGCGGCGGAGTTTCGTCTCGTGAGTTTGCCTCTGATTTTTTTCAGGATAAAACACCTCATATAGCAGAAGATGGGCACCGGGGGGTCACCAGGGGGCCCAGGAGACAGGGGGCGCGCCCTGTAGGGGGGGGGGCCCACCCTCCTGGCCAGGGTGTGGGCCCCCTCAGGTACTTTCTTTGCCCAATAATTCTTATTAAATCCAAAAATGACTTTCGTGGAGTTGCGGGACTTTTGGAGCTGTGCAAAATAGGTTTCCAATATTTGCTCCTTTTCCAGCCAGAATCACCGCTGCCGGCATCCCCCCTCTTCATGGTAAACCTTGTAAAATAAGAGAGAATAGCCATAAGTATTGTGACATAACATGAAATAACAGCCCATAATGCAATAAATATTGATATAAAAGCATGATGCAAAATGGACGTATCAACTCCCCCAAGCTTAGACCTCGCTTGTCCTCAAGCTGAAGCCGAAATCGAAAAATATTTCCACATGTTTAGAGATAGAGGTGTCGATAATTATAAAATACGGACATGAGGGCATCATGATCATTCTTATAACAGCAACATATATAGATTTTGTCATATGATTGTTATGCTCAAGTAACAATTGATTCACAATGTCAAGTATGGAACATAAACTTCATTGGAAACTAACAAACTATAATCTTAATCATTGAAGCAATTGCAATTTATCATAACATCAGAAAGAGTCAAAAATAGAGCTTTTCACCAAGTCCACATACTCAACTATCATATAGTCTTCTACAATTGCTAACACTCATGCAATACTTATGGTTCTGGAGTTTTAATCGGACACTGAGAAAGATAGGGGCTTATAATATTGCCTCCCAACGTATTCACCTTTAGGTGATGTCAACAATAATAATTCATGCTAACGAACATCCAATTGGATATATATATCAGGATCTTTCTAACATGAGGTGCTTGCCAAAGGATAAAATGAAAAAAAAGGAAAGGTGGAGATTACCTTGAGTCTTGCATAAAGTAAAAGACATAAAGTAGAAGATAGGCCCTTCACAAAGGGAAGCAGAGGTTGTCATGCGCCTTTAAGGTTGGATACACAAAATCTTAGTGCGAAAGAACGTCACTTTATATTGCCACTTGTATATGGACCTTTATTATGCAGTCCGTCGCTTTTATTGCTTCCATAACAAGCTCGTATAAAGTATATTTTCTCCGTACTAATAAGTCATGCATATTTAGAGAGCAATTTTATTGCTTGCACCGATGACAACTTACTTGAAGGATCTTACTCAATCCATAGGTAGATATGATGGACTCTCATGGCAAAACTGGGTTTAAGGATATTTAGAAGCACAAGTAGTATCTCTACTTGGTGCTAGGAATTTGGGCTAGCATGAGGGGGAAAGGCAAGCTCAACATGTTTGAATGATCCATGACAATATACTTTAACTGAGATGCGAGAAAACATAAACCATTACACTGTCTTCCTTGTCCAACATCAACTCTTTAGCATGTCATACTTTAATGAGTGCTCACAATCATAAAAGATGTCCAAGATAGTATATTTATATGTGAAAACCTCTCTTTCCTTATTACTTCCTATTAATTGCAACGATGACCAAAACTAAGTTTATCAATTCTCAATAACTTTTAAGCCTCATACTTTCTATGTGTGAAGTCATTACTATCCATAAGATCAATATGAACTTTTTTATTCTTTCTATTTTTTTTCTCAAGATCAGAGAAAGATAGCAAAGCCCTTTGACTCAACACTAATCTTTATTATAAATAACTCACAGACTCGATTACATAGAGATCACAAAGCAAAACTCAAAACTAATTCATACCAAGACTTCAATCTACTAGATCAAGATATTACTAAAAGGATCGAACTAAGTAAAACGGTAAAGATAGGAGTGTGATGGTTATACGATACCGGGGCACCTCCCCTAAGCTTGGCAGTTGCTAAGGGGAGTGCCAATACCCATGTGATTAAGTCCTCGGAGGTGATGAAGGTGGTGATGATGACGGTGGATAATCACACATCGAGCGTAAAAGCTCCTCCAACTTGCGGATAATGCCCTTGAGTCCGACGATATGATCCTTCAACAAAATATTTTCCTGTGTGAGATACTTGTTCTGTATGCGAGCCAACTCAATCATCTTGAAAGCTTCAATCTCAGTCGGGGTAAAGAGATTAGGAAGAGGTTGAGGGATGTCTTCTTCTTTTGCCACCGGAGCTTGATCCTCCATGACCTTCTTGATCCCTTCATCCCTGTTGATCTCCTCCGGTTCTTCTCTTTTCAGCTCTATCTTCAATAGCCAAGCATCCTTGTCTTCATTGTTGGAGGAGGGTGACGTCATGATGCTCTAGATCTGTCTGAAAAATAGCTCGAAACAAAGACAGAAGATTTTTGCATGATACGGTGGTCAAAACCTTAGGGAGATTATATAATGAATTTTTACCGACCAAAATACGTAACGTGCAAGAAAACGGAGTCCGGGAGGCACACGAGGTGTCCACGAGACAGGGGGCGCGCCCTTTAGGGGGGGGCCTCCACCCTCGTGGATGCTCGTGTCCTTCCCGGATTACTTCTTTCTTCCATAAATTCTTAAATATTCCAAAATGAAGAAAAAATGCTATTAGAATTATTTTGGAGTCGGTTTACTTACCGTACCACATACCTATTCCTTTTCGGAGTCTGAAACGTTCTGGAAAGTGTCCCTTATGTATTCCTCCAGGGTTACGGTTTCAATAATATTTGTTTCAACATTAATATGATTACCTGAGATATAATGTTTGATTCTTTGACCATTCACCATCCTCGGACTTGTGCCTTCGAAGTTGTCGATTTTTATGGCACCGGAATGATAGACCTCCTCGATAACGTAAGGACCTTCCCATTTAGAGAGAAGTTTTCCTGCAAAAAATCTTAAACGAGAGTTGAATAGCAACACATAATCACCTACATTAAATTCTCGCTTTTGTATCCTTTTGTCATGCCATCTTTTAACTTTTTCTTTAAATAGCTTGGCATTTTCATATGCTTGGGTTCTCCATTCATCAAGTGAGCTAATGCCAAATAACCTTTTCTCACTGGCAAGTTTAAAATCATAGTTGAGCTCTTTAATGGCCCAATATGCCTTATGTTCAAGTTCAAGAGGTAAGTGACATGCTTTTCCATAAACCATCTTAAACGGAGACATACCCATAGGATTTTTATATGCAGTTCTATATGCCCATAATGCATCATCAAGTTTCTTGGACCAATTCTTTCTGGATCTATTAATAGTCTTTTGCAAAATTAATTTGAGCTCTCTATTACTCAACTCTACTTGACCACTAGACTGTGGGTGATAAGGAGATGCGATTCTACGATTAACATCATACTTAGCAAGCATTTTACGGAAAGCACCATGAATAAAATGTGAACCACCATCAATCATAAGATGTCTAGGGACTCCAAACCTCGGAAAAATTACTTCTTTAAGCATCTTAATAGAGGTGTTATGATCAGCACTACTAGTTGGAATAGCTTCTACCCACTTAGTAACGTAATCAACAACAACTAAAATATGTGTATATCCATTAGAGGCAGGAAAAGGTCCCATATAATCAAAGCCCCAAATATCAAATGGTTCAATAACAAGACAATAATTCATAGGAATTTCTTGACGTCTACTAATATTACCAATTCTTTGACATTCATCACAAGACAAAACAAACTTACGAGCATCTTTGAAGAGAGTAGGCCAGTAAAAACCAGATTGCAATACCTTATGTGCAGTTCTGTCTCCAGCGTGGTGTTCTCCATATGATTCAGAGTGACACTTGCGTAGGATCTGTTCCTGTTCATGCTCAGGTACACAACGTCTAATAACACCATCTACTCCTTCTTTATATAGGTGTGGGTCATCCCAGAAGTAATGTCTTAAATCATGAAAGAAATTTTTCTTTTGCTGGTATGTGAAACTAGGTGGTATAAATTTAGCAACAATGTAATTAGCATAATCAGCATACCATGGAGCAGTACGAGAAGCGTTAATGACTGCTAATTGTTCATTAGGAAAGCTATCATCAATAGGTAGTGGGTCATCAAGAACATTCTCTAGCCTAGACAAGTTGTCCGCAACGGGGTTCTCAGCTCCCTTTCTATCAATAATATGCAAATCAAATTCTTGGAGCAAGAGAACCCATCTAATAAGTCTAGGTTTAGCATCTTTCTTTTCCATAAGATATTTAATAGCAGCATGATTAGTGTGAATAGTAACTTTAGAATCAACAATGTAAGGTCTGAACTTATCACAAGCAAATAGAACTGCTAAGAATTCTTTTTCAGTAGTAGCATAATTTCTCTGGGCAGAATCAAGAGTTTTACTAGCATATTGAATAACATTTAATTTCTTATCAACTCTCTGCCCTAGAACAACACCTACAGCATAATCACTAGCATCACACATAATTTTAAAAGGTAAATTCCAATCAGGTGGCTGAACAACGGGTGTAGTGATCAAAGCTTTCTTAAGTATTTCAAATGCTTCTACACAATCATTATCAAAGACAAACGGAATATCTTTTTGCAATAAATTAGTCAGAGGCCTAGAGATTTTAGAAAAGTCCTTAATGAACCTCCTATAAAAACCGGCACGACCAAGGAAACTTCTTATACCTTTAATGTCCTTGGGACATGGCATCTTTTTAATAGCATCAACTTTAGCTTTATCAACTTCAATACCTCTTTCAGAAACTTTATGCCCCAAGACAATGCCTTCATTAACCATAAAGTGACACTTTTCCCAATTTAGGACGAGACTAGTGTCTTCACATCTCTGCAAAACTCGATCAAGGTTGCCCAAGCAATCATCAAAAGAGGATCCATAAACGGAGAAGTCATCCATGAACACCTCACAAATATTTTCACAAAAGTCAGAGAATATAGCCATCATGCATCTTTGAAAGGTAGTAGGTGCATTGCATAAACCAAAAGGCATACGTCTATAAGCAAATGTACCGAAAGGGCAAGTAAAAGTAGTTTTTGATTGATCTTTCGCTGACACAGGTATTTGAGAGAAACCAGAATAACCATCTAGAAAGCAGAAATGTGTATGTTTGGATAGTCTTTCTAGCATTTGGTCAATAAAAGGTAAAGTGTAATGATCTTTCTTAGTGGCTTTATTTAACTTACGGAAATCAATTACCATCCTATAACCTATAATAATTCTTTGTGGAATTAATTCATCTTTATCATTAGGAACAACAATAATGCCTCCCTTTTTAGGGACACAATGGATATGGCTTTCCCATTCACTATCAGCAACGGGATAAATTATACCTGCCTCAAGGAGCTTTAATATCTCCTTTCTTACCACTTCTTTCATCTTAGGGTTTAATCGTCGTTGAGGATCCCTAACCGGTTTGGTGTCTTTCTCCACTTTTATTTTGTGCTGGCATAGAGTAGGACTAATGCCCTTAAGATCATCCAGAGTATATCCAATAGCAGCACGATGCTTCTTCGGAGTTTTCAATAATCTTTCCTCTTCCTGTTCTGAAAGGTTAGCACTAATAATAACAGGATATATCTTCTTTTCATCAAGATAAGCATATTTAAGATTATCAGGTAATGGTTTTAGCTCAAACATGGGACCACCCTTGGGTGGAGGAGGATCCCCTAGGATTTCAACAGGTAAGTTGTGTTTCAAGATAGGCACCTGCTGAAGGAATACTTCGTCTATTTCCCTTCTTTCATTCATAAACATATCATTTTCATGCTCTAGCAAATATCGTTCTAACGGATCAGTAGGAGGCACGGCAATAGAAGAAAGACCAATTATTTCATATTTACTAGGTAATTCTTTATCACGGGGTTGTCTATGAAATTTAGCAAAATTAAACTCATGAGTCATATCATCCAAGCCAATCGTAACAACATCCTTTTCACAATCAATCCTAGCATTAACAGTATTCAAGAAGGGTCTACCAAATATAATGGGACAAAAGTCATCTTGTGGGGAACCAAGAACAAGAAAATCAGCAGGGTATTTGACTTTCCCACACAAGACTTCAACATCTCTAACAATCCCAACTGGTTTAATAGTATCTCTATTGGCAAGCTTAATTGTAACATCAATATCTTCCAACTCAACGGGTGTAATATCGTGCATAATTTCTTTAAGTCATAGAGTATTGCACTAGCACTAGCACCCATATCACATAAACCATGATAACAATGATCTCCTATTTTAACAGAAATAATAGGCATGCCTACAACAGTTCTATGTATCTTAGCATCTGGTTTAACTATATTAGCAGTTTCACCACAGAAGTAAATAACAAGCCCATTTATATTATCATCCAGGAGATCTTTAACCATAGCAATACTAGGTTCAACTTTAATTTGCTCAGGAGGTGTATAAGTTCTAGTATTACTCTTATGAACAACAGTTGAAGCTTTAGCATGATCCTTCATTCTAACAGGAAAAGAAGGTTTCTCAACATAAGTAGTAGGAACAATACGATCATTATAAGTGATAGTCTTTTCTTCAACAGTAATAGGTGCAACTACTTTTACTTCAATGGGAGGATTATATTTAAACCACTTCTCCTTAGGGAGATCAACGTGAGCAGCAAAAGATTCACAGAAAGAAGCTACTATCTCATAATCAAGTCCATATTTAGCGCTAAATCAATGAAAAGCATCGGTATACATAAAAGATTTAACACAATCAAACTTAGGTGTTATACCTGACTCCTTACCATCGTCGGAACCCCAATCTTCAGAGTTGCATTTAATTCTTTCCAATAAGTCCCACTTGAATTCATTAGTCTTCAGCATATAAGAACCAACACAGGAAGTATCGAGCATGGTGCGATCATTGAGAGAAAGCCGAGCATAAATTTTTTGAATAATCATTTCTCTTGAGAGCTCATGATTGGGGTATGAATATAACATTGACTTAAGCCTCCCCCAAGCTTGAGCGATGATTTCTCCTTTGCGAGGCCATAAATTATATATGTAATTACGATCACGGTGAACAAGATGCATAGGATAGAACTTCTGGTGAAATTCCAACTTCAATCGTTTATAGTTCCAAGATCCCGTATCATCACATAGCCTATACCATGTCAATGCATCTCCCTTCAAAGATAAAGGGAAGACCTTCCTCTTAACAACATCATCGGGAATACCTACAAGCTTAAATAATCCACAAACTTCATCCACAAAGATAAGGTGTAAATCGGGATGCAATGTTCCATCTCCTGCAAAAGGATTAGCTAGTAGTTTCTCTATCATACCCGAAGGAATTTCAAAGTAAACATTTTCAGTAGGTTCAGTAGGTTGAGGAGCAACTCTTTGCTCTACTGGTCGGGGTGAAGATACCCCAAACAAGCCCCTCAAAGGATTAGTTTCCATAGTAACAAGTGACAGAAAATTTCAGCACACTATATAAATGTTTCCTTACCAAGTTCCACTCACCAAAGGCGCTTCACTCCCTGGCAACGACGCCAGAAAAGAGTCTTGATGACCCACAAGTATAGGGGATCTATCGTAGTCCTTTCGATAAGTAAGAATGTCGAACCCAGCGAGGAGCAGAAGGAAATGACAAGCGGTTTTCAGTAAGGTATTCTCTGCGGGCACTGAAATTGTAGGTAATATATAGTTTTGTGATAAGGTAATTTGTAATGAGTAACAAGCAATGAAAGTAAATAAGGTGCAGCAAGGTTGCCCAATCCTTTTTGTAGCAGAGGACAAGCCTGGACAACTTCTTATAATGAGAAAAGCGCTCCCGAGGACACATGGGAATTATCGTCAAGCTAGTTTCATCATGCTCATATGATTCGCGTTCGGTACTTTGATAATTTGATATGTGGGTGGACCGGTGCTTGGGTACTACCCTTACTTGGACAAGCATCCCACTTATGATTAACCCCTATTGCAAGCATCCGCAACTACCAAAGAAGTATTAAGGCAAACCTAACCACAACATGAAACATATGGATCCAAATCAGCCCCTTACGAAGCAACGCATAAACTAGGGTTTAAGCTTCTGTCACTCTAGCAACCCATCATCTACTTATTACTTCCAAATGCTTTCCTCTAGGCCCAAATAATGGTGAAGTGTCATGTAGTCGACGTTCACATAACACCACTAGAGGAGAGACAACATACATCTCATCAAAATATCGAACGAATACCAAATTCACATGACTACTAATAGCAAGACTTCACCCATGTCCTCAGGAACGAACGTAACTACTCACAAAGCATATTCATGTTCATAATCAGAGGGGTAATAATATGCATAAATGACCTGAACATATGATCTTCCACCAAGTAAACCAATTAGCATCAACTACAAGGAGTAATCAACACTACTAGCAACCCACAGGTACCAATTTGTGGTTTTGATACAAGATTGGATACAATAGATGAACTAGGGTTTGGGGAGGAGATGGTGCTGATGAAGATGTTTATGGAGATTGACCCCCTCCCAATGAGAGGATCGTTGGTGATGATTTCCCCCTCCCGGAGGGAAGTTTCCCCGGCAGAACAACTCTACCGGAGGCCTAGATTGGTTCCGCCAAGGTTCTGCCTCGTGGCGGCGGAGTTTTGTCTCGTGAGCTTGCCTCTGATTTTTTTCAGGATAAAACACCTCATATAGCAGAAGATGGGCACCGGGGGGCCACCAGGGGGCCCAGGAGACAGGGGGCGTGCCCTGTAGGGGGGGCATCTTCCTGGCCAGGGTGTGGCCCCCCTCGGGTACTTTCTTTGCACAATAATTCTTATTAAATCCAAAAATGACTTTCGTGGAGTTGCGGGACTTTTGGAGCCGTGCAGAATAGGTTTGCAATATTTGCTCCTTTTCCAGCCAGAATCACCGCTGCCGGCATTCCCCCTCTTCATGGTAAACCTTGTAAAATAAGAGAGAATAGCCATAAGTATTGTGACATAACGTGAAATAACAACCCATAATGCAATAAATATTGATATAAAAGCATGATGCAAAATGGACGTATCACATGCCACGCCGAGAGCACCAGGGCGGTGGACGACGGCGAGGCCTAGGAAGGGGACGGCGCGGAACCAGGGAAGACGCGATAGTGGATGCCCACACGGAGAGGAGTACGATGATTCACTGGTTCGGCTGTGGTGTGAGGCTACCGTCACTGCAGAATAACAGGGGGTGTGGGTGAATAGAGGGATGGCCTGGCCGACGGTAGGAGTAGTAGGGGGCGGTGAGGCCTCCACGGCATCACAACCGACCACGGGAGGCAGGAGCACGCGGCATGACCGGCGCTAGTTTCGGCAGCTGGAGCAAGAAGACCAGAGGTTGAAGAAGCACTACGGCCGTTGGATGGACATCGTATGGTCACTAGAGCTAGAATCGTTCATATTGACTAAGTTGACAAAGCCCTCCATCCCCGTCAACTTAGTTGGCCCACAAGGACGCCTCCTACTATGGTGGGTCCCAGCTAGTAGGGGGTATTCATTTTTTTGTGCGTAATAAGGAGGCACTTCCTTGCGTGTGAAGATATAGCTGGTGGGTCCGACCTGTCAGCGGGGGGGACATTTTTTTCATGAAATACAGAGGCCCTTCCGTTGGGTCCCAACTGTCAGGTGGAGGAATCATTATTTTGCACGTAATAAGGAGGCATTTCCTTGTGTGCAGCCGTGGACCCAGGTGTCAGCCTCTCCACGCACAGTCTACTTCCGATGGTGTTGTTCGTTGACCACGTTGACCACTCCACGCCGAGCGCATCCAAGGTGGTGGACGACGGCGATGCCCCGGATAGCAACGAGCCGGAGATGGGAAGACGCGGGAGTAGAGTCACAGACGGAGAGGTTTACGAGGGTTAACTGGTTGTGGTGCAGTGTGGTTCGGTAGTCGGTGGAGAAGAACAGGAGGTATGGAGGGGTGGAAGGATGGCCTGGCCAACGCTGGAGTAGCGCTTCACAGCGAAGCGTGCTAAGCAGAGCTGCTAGCAGGAGGAGGCAGGAGGAGGTGGTCCCGGCGGTGCTGGAGGAAGAAGACGAGAGATTGAAGATGGATGCCGGTCGTTGGATGCAAATCCAATGGCTAACAATGTCAGAATCATTTGTTGACTAAGTTGACAACGACTTGTGTTGGCTTCGACCTATTGGCCCACATTTCAGCCTCAAAAAATGTGGCACGTATTCAACCCATTTTTTCAGAATTTACAGTCTTTTTTCCTGGTAAAATTTACAGTCAATTCGATCTCTTCTTTTAGAATTACAGTCTAGCTGGGCTAGGTGAACAAATAATGTAGCATCCATGCGTCCCATTTTTTTTAAAAGTACAGGCCATTTGCACTTTCTCGAAATACACGATTTTGCTGGGCTGATTCTAATTATAATGTTGGGTTGGGCGCAGCAATGTTATCAAAAAATAAACAGGGGTTAAGCATTTTTTTATAAATATATTTAATTAATAAGTGATTTATTATTATATTGGTCCTTAAATCTTACCAAGCTTTTGTACACAATCACAAGAATTTTCGTTGCCAAAAAAATCCAGGATTTTATTGTTAAGAAATTATTTTTATAAGTCAATAAGATGTGGGATATTGTTTTCTTATATATATATATATATATAAGTATCTGTTAAATATATGATGACAATAACAATAATATATAATAACATATAAAATAATTTAAATATATATAATATAGTTAGAAGGGAACCATAAGTTGGACCAGGCATTCCTATTCTTATATAGAAAAACAGAACAAACCTCTGCGTTTTCTTCAAAAAATACATAAATTGGGTTGTCGATGTTTCAGGAAAAATAAAACCTCGGATAGAAGGTTCATAGGTCGGTCGATACATGACGACCCTCAAGAAAATACAAACCGTCATGTCGTGGGTTGCGCATGTTAAAAAAGAAAGCCTAGACGGGGCAGCCCAAAACCCAGCTGATACTTGTTACCCAAGTGATAATAAATGATACCTGCCAGCTTCCCGGCTTCGTTGTGAATTTATCTCCTATAGTAACTACGTTGAAGCACCTAAAAAATGTAAGTATGTTGACAAACCTGTGGGCCCCCAACGTCAGCATAGCATTAGGAGGAAGTATTTTTTCGATGAGGCACTTGCTTGCGTACGACCATAGACCTGGTGGGTCCCGACTGTTCACATCTCCATGTACAGTCCTATCTAAATTCCTCTTGTTTGTTCAACATGTTCACAACGGCAGACGGCGGCGCCGCGACAAGCGCACAAAGGCGCAGGAGGAGATCCGACCACCTGAGGAAGTGCCTTATTAGTAATGAAAGTACTGAACTAGCCTAGTGGCCAAGTGACACTGCCCGACAGTTGTTCCGCCCGGGTTCGATTCCACCTGATGCAGGAAAAATATCTCCAATTTTTTTGCCTCTGCCTTTATTGACATGTAGGTCCCCATTGTCATCTATGCACACTATGTCCAACACTTGCCAAAACTTTGTCCCTCATTTTCTCTATTTTTCGCACACTCGACATTGTGTGGGCATTTTGAAAACAACATATCTTTTTGACTGTGCATCATATGAAGATGTGCTATACATGAATGTTGATTAGCATGATGTTAACTGGCCGATAGTTCCATTTTTGACCATGAATAAAACTTCCAACATGATGTTAACGCTGTTTGGAAAGGCCGTGTTAATATAAGTGCTCTGCCTCTGAAAGTTGCAGTTTCTTATCTGAAACTGAATTTGCAGTTTCTTATCTGAAACTGAAACTTGCAGTTTCTTATCTGAGAATCACATTGTCTGCACTCTTATACTACTATGAAACTACATTTTTTTAAGTGCTAAAAATAGATCTCTAGAATTCATAAAATACTTCATATGCTCAATACTGCAAATCTGAAATTCAAAAGACATTCACATCTGAAAGTACTCTCGAAATACACAACACAAAACACAATTCACAACCTGCAAATACTGACAACCCTAAGCTCCTCCTGACAATTCACAACCTGCCTGACTATTGGGCTGGGGGGGGGGGGCAGTCCCCTCCTATTCCTCGGCGGCAGACGACCGCCCCGTGAGACGATGTGAACGGTGAGGGAGAGGATGGCGGGGAAGCGTCATTGGGCCAACTGCTTTTCTCCTCGTGCAGTTGGGTTCGGTCAACGAAGACTCCACCAGCTCGCTATGGCACGACACCCTCACAAACGGCACCCTGTATATGCTCGATCCTTCAATCTCTGGTGGATGCTCCATCTGGGATCGATACTCCCACCACCGCTCCCTCACGATCAGATTCGGTGAATCTGTTTGCTCCATGGCCCAGAGGAGCAGCTCTATGTACTCCCACGCGACTCCCTCTGGGAGTATCGCCGCCTTTTCACTCTGTTGCAGATATTTGGCCATGGATGTCGCTGTCGCTGTTAGTTGGTCCTTGTTGTCAAACATGTATCTCCAACATCCTAGCTAGCTTCACAGGGTCGCCGTCTGTGATCCTCACGTATCGGTTGTACTCCTAAATCGATCTACTTCTCCACAGTATCTTCAATTGCCGGCGGTGGTTTTTGAATGGAAGAGGAGAGGAGGAGCGTTGGTTTTGGATTAGAACGGGAGAGGAGCGACACTGATTTTGGATTGGAATAGGAGAGGAGGGGCGGTGGTTTTGAAATGGAAGAGGAGAGGAGCAGTGCTGGATTTAGATTGAAACAGGAGAGGAGCGGCGATGGTTTAAGAGGAGAAGAGTGGAAGAGCGGCGCTAGTCTTGGAAGTATTTTTTTTTGCGTATTTTGGGTCAAAGTTTGACCATGTAGTGTATTTGACAAGCAAAATGTGACTGCATGTCACCAAAATTGTATCGTTTGGTTCATATCTGAATGTACTTTCAAATTATATTATTTTTGCAACATATAACATATATTTTATTTGTGAAAATCATGGTCAATTATGACCCAGAATAAAAGGGAGACTAGTTAATGTGGGGTCGCTTTCTTAATTGAAGGGTAAATTGATTTTGCTTTTGATCCAGTCACAGCGCGCCAGCCCTCTCGTTCGATCCTAAATCGCCGCCGCACGCTCCTCTCCCTCTTCTCCTTTGCAAAACCACCTCCTCTCCTCTCCATCATCTCCATTCCAAAACCACTGTCTCGCCTCTCCCTCTTCTCCATTGCAAAACCACCTCCTCTCCTCTCCATCATCTCCATTACAAAACCACTGTCTCGCCTCTCCATCTTCTCTATTGCAAGACCACCGTCTCTCCTCCCATATTCCAAAGCTAGCACCGGACCACTCAGAAGGACATCTATGAAGAGGATGCAGCAACGAATCAGGCAGATCGCCCGCGGCGACCAGACAAAGTTAGCCAAGTTGAAGGAGATCCTTACTTGGTTTAACAATGAGTGGGAGATTTCAAGGACGGTAAGGGCCATGTGGAAATGTATGCGAAAGAGCGAGACGACGGCGATGAGGGCGGCGATGTACTCCTCGGCGGCAGTCACGCTGCAGTCCTTCGAGTTCATCAAGTATCTCCTCTAGGCTATGGAGCAGACAGATTCGCCCGAGGCAAAAGTCAGATGGAGGTGGTGGGCGTACAGGTCGAAGGTCGAGCACCCAGAGGATAACGAATCAATTAAGTATGGTGTGCCGTTCGTGAGGGTGCAAAGCCAGCCGGAGCCACAGGAGTATTCGTTCTCCCACTGCAAGAGGAGGACGGATGGCGTGATATCCCTTCCCCGCCATTATCCACGGTTCCCTTGACGCTCGCCTTGTTTCAATGGCGACGGTAGGGTTTAAGGTAAGCTTCGCACTAACCTAATCTTCCATCTGCTCATGCTTACAATCAGTGTGACAGCTAATGAAAATCATGCTTACAATCAATCTCCGAGTACTACGCCAATCACCCTAAAATAGCTCTGGACCTTTGGGGCAAAGTTGTGACACTATGTACAAATAAAAAAAATAGATTGGTGCTTCTTTCAAAAAAGAGTACTCCCTAGAAAACTGCCAATATAAGCTACTAGTATTTGGTTAGAGGATTTGCTGCCGAGAAAGATCCATCCACAGAGAGCACCACACATCCCACTGGTGGTTGTGGATGCCAATGCATGCATGGAGCATGGTTGGTGTCGGTAATTTTTACTTGGCACACCTCGCACTCTGCATATATGTCGGTTCCATCCGTACAGTTATGCAATTCCACCAAAATGCAGCTGAATAACCCTGTTTGCACGGATAATGAAAAAGCGTGATTACATTATAGTGGCACTAATTGATGAAACATACACTAATAAATAGAAGAAAATATTGCGATAGTATCATAGTATGCCATGCTGCGAGGGCGAGATGGGCCCTGCGACGCCTCATACGGTATGCCTCATACTGAAAATCGTCCCAAGTCTCCCTGATACACCTTCTGCAAGTGATGAACATCAGTGTACAACGGTAGTACAAGGAGGGGCCTTGATACATTCAAATCTCTATTTTTGTGTAGATCAACTAAAATTAAGCACCCCAGTTTGCAGAAACGCTTAAACATTAACAATGGGACTAGTTGATGCAACGTACACTAACAAAGAGAAGCACTTTCTTTATCTACATTGGAAATGAAATGATAGAGAGGACACTCACTATATTTTAACTGTATTATTACTTCATTTTATCAGTGACACTAGGGTCGAGTAGGTGGAAAACGAGGTGTACCGTGCGTCGCAAGGATGGAGGCCGGGGGTGCTTAGACTGGGATGCTGAAGCTGACACTTTCAGTCCCTATCTTCCCCCTGCTGTTTCTGTGGTAGAATTTGGGTTGTAATCCAAACTTGGTCGAGCTGGTGTTGCGTCCCCTACCTGCCTAGCTTATGTGGCGAACTTGTCTCCTGCTAGTACTCAGTCCGTTCTAGTAGTAGTTGCATAACTGCATGTTTACACTGAGATGTTGTCAGATAATGGTTCTCTATGGTTGGGTTTCTTTAATGAAATCGGAGGAAACCCCCTCTTTCGATACATAAAAAAACAGTGGCACTAGCGGTGCCAAAACATTGCCTCAAATTAATAGTGCCACTAGATTAAGGTGCAAAATAATGTCATTACTGCTTTATCATGGCAGTGCCAAAACAGTAGCACAGGAGCAGGCTCAACATGCAGGATCTTTGGCAAACGGTCAGACCAAAAAGGAACATACCTCGTGATGGGAACCATATCTGTAGTCAATGCCATCGTATAAGGGATGACACCAGTCACCGACATGGATGATTCTATTCATGGGACCTTTTGGTGCAGTTCACCTAAAATGAAGCAATGTCCCATGAGCTAGCAGCTTCTTCTTCTTCTTTTTAAGAAAAGGGCTCCAGACCCGGTTCCATTTCCATCAGAAAACGAAACCCACAGAGCTTCTTCTTCATTAGTTGCAATAAAATTGAGCAACATCTAGGTTGGTTGTAAAGATCCTGGAATGTTCAACTATAATTTGGATATCATTTGTGCAATTCAACTAAGATCAAGCGTGAAATGTATATCTCCGTTTGCACAAAAAAGGTGGAAAGGATGGTGACTAACAAGTGATGAAACATGCATCAAATGAAAAGAAGCATGTTCCTTATCTGAATGTCAATCCTACAAGGACAGTAGCAATTTCTAAAGCAGCAGCATTGCTAGATATTAGTGTGGGCATTAGGATTAACTATGACAACCATTAAATACGACATTACTTTAATGGTACCATTGCTTCATTTTACCAGCAACATTACATTAACAGCTGCTACAGAGTTGGTATTTGGGCACGGGAGAGTAGGCGAACCAGGGCAGTTGCATTTCTAATGAAAAGAAGCGACTTATCTTAATGGGAAACTTTGCAGGACATGAAAAAAAGTGCCATTGATTCATATTACTAGAGGCATTACATTGAAAACAACACTGGTTTAATGTGTCCTTACTTTTAACACTGCGGCTGCTACATTTTACCAGTGGCATTACATAAGAGTGGCTCGGGGCAACAAACATCAGAACAAGATATCTGGGTTGGTCCCATTTTTGTTCGGTATAGCCACCTTGTACTGTGTGAGGCTAGCAAATCTAGTGCTGGACTTACTCTGTTGACTTGTCCCCCAGTCCCCACTTTCTTTCCTTTTTCAACCAATAGATTGGGTTTATATTGAGTTTTTATTGCGTTTCCCTTTATTTCCCTATTAGACCTAGAGACCAGTTGGATATCCAGTCTCTGCTACTTTTCGCCCCCATTATTTCCTCTTTCGACCAAGTCCTAGATTCAGGTAACAAATCTTCCCCCACCCCCACCCCCTTTCTTCCTTGTTTGAACCAAGTAGTACTAGATTCAAGTGCATGAACTAGTTTTACCTCTTAACAGTAAAAATTTAGGTGGTTTTCGAACAGTCGATCGATTCTATCTACGAGGGGCCCTGAGAAATGGTAAAAAAACACAAATGCAGCGACGTTAGGAGCTCGGGAAGTAGAGCAAGGCTGGCTTCGAAGGAAGTTATACCTGAGGGTGGATGTCGCTAGGTGGGCGGCAGGAGGCCAGATCTGCCCACACTGGAAGTGAGGAAGAAGGGGTCGGAGGCCCTCCCTAGACAGCGGTGCTTGAGAGAGAACGACAAGGCACGCTGATCGGGATGCACCGGCAGTGGGTAAGAGCCATCGCCGAGGATGACCGCATGAATGTTGCACCTTCTCACCTTCCCCGGCAGAGAGGATCCGGCTGGATCTTTGACCAGCAGTGAGCAGAGAGAGAGAGTGGCCACCGCTGTCGTGTTTAGATCTGGAGAGGACGAGACAGTGTGAAGAGAGCAACACTAGCAAGCAAGCGCGGAGGCTCCTACCTATATAGTGGAGTACTAGTTTTCTTTTGTCTACCGGAGCCGGCCTGACCCCGTCAATGACTGTCGAGAAGTCTTCATGCACGTGCCTCGGAGGCGTGGTTGTCATCATTTTGATCTGAAGCACCGGATTATAACATATAACACGAAAAAATGCCACATGACAAGAAATCATAACCTCACTGCCCAAAGGAGACAACATGAATCCCGACAGACAAACTAGACGAGGATCAAAGCTCAAATTAAGATAAACTCGTAGAAAAGGGGTCCGTCGATAGATGTCCTAATTAACATAGCCGACTTAACCTAGATGGCAGCCGAGTAGTCTTCGTGCATGTGCCCCCAATGACTAGCCCAACTCAGTTGTCGCTGTTTAACCCTCGCAGTGATCCGAAGCACATGACACCTAATTTTACGAGATGACAAAAAACCTTTTTTTAGATTTCTCACTAGAACTACAGCCCTATACAACACAACCTGCACGATATGTAGACGATAGCCAATCTAGGCATGTCTGCTGGAGTCTGGTCACATGCATGGACAAATTGGTCTTCCGTGTCTTGTAGGGATCGTCCAGGCACCAACTACGTACAACACTTCTCTAGTCCTATCGCTCGTCTTTCTCTTCTATTAACTCACCCGACTTGCGGGGCCAGGGAGTGTGCCTATGGTCGGTTCTCAATTGCGGTCCCACATGTGTGTGCAAATGCAATATGACGCATGTTCCATTTGGAGAGCGGCGTGCCAGACCGACCGACCGTCTGGGGTGCGATGCTAACGCGACGGGCGTGATGTATACTACGTACATGTGTACCGCCGTTTTCTTGAGGCTTTGCTCCATGGAGCAATCCATGGATACAAAATTAGTATACTGTACTATTTAAAAGTCAAGGGCAGGGCTTTTCCTGCACGGTATGCGGGGCAGTTCCATCCAGTTGGTTCGACAGAGACGCGAGAAGATGAGGGAGTAGGCTGCAGCAAATGTAGGGCTGTGTGATTTGACAGCGAGTTACTGTTGGACAGGTGGGGCCCCGTGATTTGACTTGCCATTATCATTTTAACTGAGGTGCTACGACTGGCGTGAGTCTCCTGATTCCTGACCACCTCCATACAGGTGCCTCTCCCAATGCTCCACCATGTAGAGGCTGGCTCTTGCATGAGAGCCCACTCCTCCACTTTTTCCTTGCCTCTTTCCTCCACATATATAGCCCACTATTGTACTTACTTGCTCCTACAGGTGTTAAGCCTGCCACATAGGCATAAAGTCTGATGTGGCAAGTTAATTAAGAAGAGAGAGACTAGTTTGGTGACCCAAGGAATAAACGGTGCTAAGCGCGTGTACCTAGGTGAAAAGACAATTTTGAGTCTATAGCTAATTAAATGAAGCAAACTTAGCAACAAAAAACTAAGCACCTATGCATTGGGGACTTGATTGCTAAGCCATTTAATGCCCTTAGCACCTCATCTAAGCACCATTTCATTGGAAGAGGTCACTCCTTGGCACATGCAATAAATACTACGAAGAAAGAGATAGAGAGAAGTAAAAAAATACTCTTATAGCCAACTTTATAGCTAACCTTGTTGTAGTATGAGTGACTAAGTGATGACTATGTATGACATGCCAACATCAGATAGCCTAACACACCGTGTTAAATCTCCAAGGGCGCGACCACGCGAGTGAGGCGATGGTCGTGGTAGGCGCGACCATGATATGGGCTGCCGACAGCCCTTGGATCTGAGATCGAACAGTCGCATGCTAAGTTGCTGAAAATTTGCAGAATAACCCTCCAAGATAGGATATTCACCCATAGGTCTAGAATCACGCCATGCAACTGTTCGATCTTAGATCCAAGGGCTCTCGGAAGCCCGTATCATGGGAGAATGGAAAGCTTTGTATCACCTGTAATTTTCCCGATGCTTGACATGACATCGAAAGCCATTTAATTGGGCGTCGAGTAGACATGACATCTAATTGGGCCCCCATAGTACTGTGCATGAATCCATTTATCCACTAGGCAAGCCACTACCCCGCCGTTCACACGCCCCACTCAGTATTTTTACAATCGAAAAACCGCTCGCAGTTCGCTCCTACTAGTCCTCGGACGTCCTTTAACATTACGGCAGTTCGCTCCTAGTCGTCTCGTCCTTTCACATTACGACAGTTCCACTAATCCTAACCCTCCTCCCAAATCCATGGCGCCCCAAATATCCATGATCAGTGGTGAGTACAAGGTTAGAACCATCACCAGCGATGAGTTCGATGTCATCTGCACCCGTTCTTCTGCGACGGTGAAAGAATGCCTTGCTCTCTTCAGACACATGTTCGAAAACTCAAATGATGAGTGGGTCACTGGGCTAGATGTTGAGTACACCACAACCCTGGACAAAGAGAAGAATCTAAAGGAGGAAGAGAAGATGATGCCCGCCGTGATCCAGGTTTGCGTGCATGACTTATGCTTGGTCTACCACATATGACGTGCCGACGTTGAGTGTGAGGAATTTAAGAACTTCCTCAAGGGTGGCCTAGTCAAATTCGTTATTGTAGACTTTTCGAATGACAGAATAGTCCTGGGTCAGATAGGCCTCGTGGTAGGCAACCCCTTCGACCTCCAGAAGAATGGGCTGCTACCCTCCCGTGATCAGCCTTCAATGCTGACCCTGGCAGGAGCCATGGTTCATCCTTCGTACTGTAAACTGAAGAAACCTCCACACACGTTTCATCGTCATGCATGGGAGTGGAATGTACTAGATATAGACCACATCCACTACACTGCAATGGATGGCTACCTTTGTTTCAATATCTACAAGGGTTGGATGAAGAGAAAGAGCCAAGTGTACGGTTCAAGCAAAGAAGTATCGGCCAAGAGGAAGAGGGATAAGGACGAAGTCGAGGACGTGGACGAGGACTCCGAGTAAGGTGGCAGTGTCGTTGCTCATGGTGGTTCTAATGCAGTGTCTACCAGATTAGTTGCTTAGTTTAATTTCAGGTGTGCTTAGTTTTATTTGAGGGGTGTGTTGTGCTGAGCCCCCAGCAGAACTATGTTATGTTTCTTCTTGTTACTTTAACTCTTCAGTATGTACATACTAGTATTTCTTACATTTCATCTTTTAGTTAGTATAGTACTACCACTCGTTTCTTCACATTATATACGTACAATATATATGGCCAACATCATATAGCTAGCAGTTTAGTTGTCAAATAATTTCAGGGTGCTTAGTTTTGTCAAAGAATTTCAAGGTGCTTAGTTTTATTTGAGGGGTGTGTAGTGCTGGACACCATTATTGTGATTCAAATCTCTTTTGCCATGTTATAATGACATAAATACCGATGGACCAACATGCCAGCTCTCCCTCTATCTCGCTACAGTAAAATAAAGTGTGGGGCCTACTTGATCCCAACAGCGTTCTTATTTTCCTGTAAAATTATTCGCTTGGTTACTCCTGACAAGCGGGGCAACACTTATCATTGTGAGAATTGGCCTATTTTTGTCATGTAACATGGTCAATGGGTTTGACGTGAAAATAACAATGTCTAATGGCATTTTTGAGCAAACATCTAACTTAACAATGGCATTTTTGAGATATCTAATTGCACTTTTGAGCAGGCATCTCACGGATCGATGGCATTTTTGAGTAGTTGTAACTTCTAATGGCAAAACTGAGTAGTGATACACAACTAGTGGCATAAATAATAAGAACCCAAGAATTAAATAGGTATGCTAATTTCTTTAATAGACTTTAGCACCCCATTTAAGCATGTACTAGCTTTTTTAATAGTACTATATGCATAATTTGGCGACGAGCGCTCTCTATATGTACCACCTTTTTTATTTAATTTCATCTTGTTAGTTTTGCTCCATGGCGTAATCCATCGGTACTACTACTGTACAAAAGTATACATTTTTTAAAAGGCTAGAGGGCGGGGCAATCTAGCTTGGTCGGTTTCACGAGAGTCGAGGGCCTTTGTGATTTGACGGCTCATTACTGCTGGAAGGCGGTGCCTTGTGATTTGACTGCTCGTATAAATGTGCCGACGACCTGAGGAGGAGCAAAGAACCGTGCGGTATACTCAAGTTTTCCGCTGGAGTAGTACTACGACGGAGGAGCACGAAACACGACAGCCCAGTGCCACATGGCGATAAAAATGATCTAATTTGCTAGTCATTTTATTGTTAGCATTGTTCTATTCGTGCCTTGCAGAGAACATGACACGTGTGGCGAAACACCCAAAGCAAAAGAAGAAACACAGGAGCAAAAGAAGAAGGAAGATTATCACCCCAAATGATCTAATTCACCGCGGAGTCGTAACTGCTTCTTCATCGCCTCCACGACCTCCATCTCCTTGCGCGTCTCATCTGACATCTTGTTCATTCTGTCCATGACGCGGGATTTCTCGACGCGAGCCTTCATCATCTGTTCCACGACTGCATTACGTACCTTGACAGCAGCCGGGTGCTCGATGCGGAGCTTCGCCAACTCCTCCTTCTGTTCCATGACGAGGGCCTGCAACATCTTCATCGAGGAACTACTATTCTCATGCATCTTCTTACAGCCGGCGTTCTTCTCCTTCAGCAGGTCGAGCTCATGGCAGAGCTTCACCTTGTCCTCCTGAAGTTGCAGGATTTCACCAGTCGCCTTCTTCTCCGAGGCAATGCTCTTCTTCAGCAGCATCACCAATCCGGTGGTCAACTTCCCCTGCTTTTTGAGCTCAGCGGGCATGTCGTCGAGGCTCTCCTTCAGCAGCTCCACTAAGACGTGGATGAACTCCTTCTGCTTATTAAGGTGCTTATTGAGCTGATCAGGCATGCCGTCGAGGGATAATGACTCCAGCGCCGCCAGCTCGGCATGTTCGCCTCCACGGCTAGGGCGCTCCTCGGAGCCATCGCCTGCCCGTGAGAGATCTTTTGAGGTCTCTGCGTGGCGGCGAGCCCTCTTTTTTTTCCCGCAGCCTTGGTTGCCGCTCCCTTGTTAGAGTAGTTCTCGACCTAGAGCTCTGCTCACTGGACATGGCAAGGATGGACGAAGAAGAAGGACTTATGAGGAGGAAAGGTAGAGTAATTTTCGGTTAGGTAGTTCCCCTTTTTATAACCTAAGTACTAGCACTAGTACTAAAACCTGCATAGTGGGAACACGTTCAGGTTTGGTACATACTAGTAGGTGAGCAGGCTTACACTTAATTGTAGCACTAGTACTTTCGAATGTGATGGGAACAAGGTAAAGATTAACTGATGGTTTTGGTTTCAAGGCCAGAAACGGCTCCCGATGAGTTTAGTGGAGCATAAATTTCAAGTAGACTACACTGCTCAAATGCGTAAATATTATGTTACTTACAAATATGGTCAAAAATTGGCACAAAATACGAAAGAGACCAATGGAAGTACTACTAGCAACCCATGATTTAACTACTCACATGCGCGCAATGGAGTAGTAATGTCTTTCTTCTGCCCTCACGTCCACTCAATTTGCATGCGCTGTATTAATTGACCATCTATGAAGTGAAGGACTTTACACGCGTAAAATAATCACATGGGGTGGGTCTTGGTACAAAATTGCGTCTGCCCGTGTATCCGCGTGTGCGTGCGAGGGAATGAGTGCATGCATGGCGTGGCGTGCGTGCACATCTTCGCTTCGTGCATGTACCGCCAGTGTGGCTCAGAGAGGACGAGTACATTCTTCTGGAACCAGCAACACGTCACTGTGATCAATCCACACAACGCCTCCACATGTGCCACGTGGCTTCATGAACTATAAGAGAGACACTGTGTAGCGTGCCATTGGAATTCTCATTTACGTGTTTTGCACATACTCGAAGTACTAGTAAGGTACACATGCATTGCACGCATCATATTTGGCAACCAAATTATGAATAAATACCACACTATAGCATGTAAGCTATGAGTCATATAAGCCTGATGTAGACCTTCGTTTAATTCTTATAGTTCATCTCATCCAAAATCAATTAGTTTTTATAAAAAACTAGGGCCTCTTTGATTCGTAGTATTTCCAAAACGTGGGAATAGGAAAAACATGGGATTAGAGTGGAATTTCGTCTTGAATCCTACATGATTGTACGAGTGTTTGATTGTGCATAGAAAAAACGCAGGATTCTTTCAAAGAGGTTTGAGTGGATGGGCTGTTTCCTATGAAATCTAGTGCAAATGAATCCTATGGAAAAATTCCTATGGTTTACAATCCTACGAATCAAACAACCAAGATAGGAACAATTCCTAAGGATTAGAATCCTCCAAAATTCCTTTGAGAATCCTTTGAATCAAAGAAGCCCTTAATCTATTTTATGATTCATGGAATTATGTGTTGTAAAGCATAAAGTAAAAACAAATAATGGCAATTCAACTAGAAAAAAAGTTTGGGCAGTTATGATACGGAAGATTCTAGAACAAAGGAGAACGACTGTTGTTTTGAGGTTTGTGCATTATGCTTAAGTTCAACCATGGAGTCTGCTAGATTGTACATGTGGCAAAATCCGGTGGGGGCTAGAAGATGGTGCGAGGGTCCAATTGGAGGGAGACTATGAAGGAGTGCACAAGTGCAAGGTCGATATTTAGAGAGAGCGGGCGAGAACGTGCATTGTTGCGTGCAATGGCGGAGCCATAAAAAATAAATGAGCTAGGGGGCCAAGCATTGCTAATCATTTACGAGGAGGGCCAATTCATCAACTTAAACCATTTTACCAGCAATTGTCTAATGATCACATTCATATTAGCCTCGATACATAGTGATGTTAGGGGGGGGGGGCAGGGCCCTTCCTGCCCCCTGTCTTCGCCACTGTGCGCGTGTCTGAGAGATGAAGCGAAAGGCATGGATGATGAGAGTGGGACGTTGGATATATAATTAATGTGGGTGTATTAGCTATATATGTAATCCTATATAGAGAGGTATAGATTGATCGATGTGGATGTGGGAAAGAGGGTGAGACCTCACTAGATATATAGATTGAACGGTTTGTGTGGAAAACTATGAAAGACCTAGGTATATACACACACACATAGAGGAACATCGATCGTTGCACATGCACGTGAGAGATAAAGAATGCCCAATATGATGGGAGGGGGAGGTGTGTGTGTGTGCCTGCATGGGAGACCAACATGAAGAAAAAGATTGCGTGTGTGCGATGGATAATCCCGACTAGTAGTGTGTGTGCATGAATGCACGAGAGAAAGTTAGTGGTACAATTATAAAGAGAAGACGATTGTGTGGGTGTAAAAGACTAGGTGAGGTCATAATCAATGTAAAGTTAAATTCAAATATTTGAATAAGAGATCATGATGTTTGAAACCCATGCATGCATGAATATAACGGAGATCTGCGTGGATGATCATGTTGTAATGTATACACATTGAACAAGGTCAGACTAATTTGAATTTGAGATACCAATGGCAAACATCCTTTGGCCACATTGCATCCGTGCATGGTCACACTATTCTAATTGGAGATGATGGGTGACTTTTGCATCACATATCTATATCTATACCCCTATATATATTATATTTTATTTTTTTATATAGTGTGCGTATAACTTTAACTTGGAAAGATGGTCGTTGGATGAGGTCAATCCGATGGTGCAGAGATGGCAAATTTGAGCACTACTAGCCGTTGGATATCATCTAGATTCCACCAGATTTTGCCATATGTACAATCTAGAAGACTCCATGGTTGAACTTAAGCATAATGCACAAACCTCAAAACACAAGCACTTCTTCTTTGTTCTACAATCTTCCATATCAGAATTGCCCAAATGTTGTTCTACATGATTTGCCATTATTTGTTTTTACTTTATGCCTTACAACGCACAATTCCATGAATCTTAAAATAGATTATCTTTCTTATAAAAACTAGATGATTTTGAATGAAATGAACTATAAGAATTAAACAAACGTCTACATCATGCATATATGACTCAAAGCTTACATGCTATAATGTGGTATTTATTCATAATTTGGTTGCCAAATCTCATGCGTGCAATGCACGTGTACCTTACTAGTCTAAATGGTGTTTGTGTGTGTGTTGTGCATGTTAAACGCATTGTACATAGTATATCATACATGGTTTAGATTCCGAACATCTATCTAGAGCATACATGTACTATGATTTGAATTCAACACAAAATGGATACATATATTTGAATTTGAGATCGTATGTACATGTAGTTCGTATTTATATAGGAATTTACTTCTCCTATATTCATGTCATGTGTTGTGAAGATAATATTTATATGGTTGTATAACTAACCCGAGTACAATCCCATTCAAACAGGGAAAATGTACTCAAATTTAGTCCATATGCTAGACAACACACATTGTTTTTTTATTGTTGAGGGAAGTGCAAATTGTTTTGGTACTGTACATGTTATGTTTGTTGTCCCGATTTTTTTATTTTTTTGTTGTATTTAAATGCATTTCTAGTAATATAGTAAAACGGGACATGGCTCTCTCTAGTGATGAGGTGCGAATTGTCTTTTCTTTGGGTACACATTAAGCTTGTTCTCCCGAAATTTCAATCCGCGCCTTGTTATGCCGAAATTTCAAGCTAGCGTCTCTGTCTATCGTGCTGCGAAACTCGCCTCTTCAACCCGCACCTTGTTAGCCCAAAATATTTAAGATATATCTTTGTCTCGTTGTGCTCCGACAACTCCCTCCATCTCAAACCGCGCCTTGCTATTCCAAAATTACAATGCGCGTGAAAACTCCAACCTCCTGTGAAATCCCGACACACAAAATGCCTGTGATACACCTGAACCGAAAGAACCGCCTCAAATCGGTGGGGGTACTTTCGTAACTTACCCCACATTTCGGACAAGCACGTCCCTAAGCCATGGTTCCCCACTCCCATCCCATCCGCCCACCCATTCATACACCGAGGCCGCGAAAATCCGCGAAGCCCCACACCCTCCTTCGTTCGCCACCCAGCCGGAGCCTCTTCCCCGACGATGTCGCCCACAACAACACCTCGATGTCCCTCATCCACCATACCGGATGAGGATCCATTGTCGATCTCATCATCCCGCCGGTTCAGCCACCCCGTCCTCCACCTCCAAGGAGCTGCCCTAACGTTCCTCTCGTCTTTCGCGCCACCTCCATTTCCACACCGTCGTCTTCACCTGCACCACCGGAAGAGCATCATCATCACCGTTTCCTCGGATGAAGCTGCGGCCTAATCAGCGCCACCAAAGAGGTTGTACACTAATTGCCGCATTTTCTTCTTGATTCGATCTCATGGTGTTGCTAGTGCTCGGTCCCAAGCTGACACGTCGCGGCTCCATCCACGGTGGCGTCGCCGGCCACTTCCTCCATGGTGTCGCTCCCTCGGCGGCAACGTCCACATCAGTAGGAGCTGCTGTTGCTTTAGCTCTCACTCGTGCTGCTGCTCTGCTCTTGCTCTTGGTCCCCTGCCTGGTCTGTTCTTGCTATTGCTCTTGCTCTTTCTCTTGCTCGCGCTGCTGCTCTCGCTCTTGCTCTTGCTTGCGATGCTGCTCCGATTTAGCAACACTTCAGTCGACTAAATCAAATTTTGGGTCAATCGATTTCTAGGGGGTAGGGGGGCTCGCCGGAGTTAAGGAAGAACCAGCCGCGGGAGGGAGGGGGCTTGCCGGATAGGTATCACACTATCTATCTTAGGGTTTGGGGTGGGGGCGGCGGTCGCCGGCGGTGGTGGGGCGGTGGCATGGGGATCGCCGGATAAAAAGCTCGGCATGGGGGGGCTAGAGGGATGGCCGGGGCGGTGGCGGATCGGCGGTTGGGAGTGTTTTCGAGGCGGGCGAGGCGGCGCACTACCGGCAGGGGGCAGTAGTTTGGCCGGTGGTGGCTGGCGGCTCAAGGGGGTGGAGGTTGAAGATGAACTGCATGCCCTTGATTTCGTATCCAACGACTGCAAAATCAACTGACCAAAGATGAAAAAGTCAGTTGACTGACGTGTAGCCTCACCTCTAGTGCGTTCGGTTTCGACAGTAGTAGGAGAAACATGGGAGGGATACCTTTTTACCTTTGCTGCCCCTTCTCTTCCTTTTCTTCTTCACATTATGTGTGGGTTCAACCTTCTTTATTAATGGGATTGATTGAATAAAAAGCTCCTCCTCGTTACCTGAATCATCATAGGAAATAATAGGAGGAGATTGGGAAGTCTCTTCCCTTTGATTAGTATTCTTATCATCTTCTATTTGCTTTCTTTTACTTATGTAATTGGCAATATAAGGATTTTCAATGCAATTCACCGCACAATACATATAAATCTTCTCTAGATCAAAATCAAGAACTTTCTTAAGGGCAAAACCTGGAAGATCCTTAGTTAAACGTTTCAATTCTTCATAACCCAAAAGCAAACTAAGTTCATTATAATGTGCAAGGGAAATCAAATCATCACAGTTTTTGGACACGATTCGATCATGAAATAATCTGCATAGGGGATGTAGATGACCATGTTCATTGCATATTTCACAAGTACGACAAAGGAAATGTAAATTTTCAACACTCCTATTTAACTTTTCTTGCAACAATTTAGTTTCTAAATGCTTATGCCTCTTGCAATATATATCTTCTCTATTCGGTGTGTTCATGCAAACATGCACTCCACAAAAGTTGACATGCTCATAAGAGATATTTTCATCATTAGTACTATGGATATTCAAAGAGTTCATACTAACAACATTGCAATCATGCTCATCATTCAAAGATTTAGTGCAAAACATTTTATAGATTTCTTCTTCTAGCACTTGAGCACAATTTTCCTTTCCATCATACTCACGAAAGATATTAAAAAGACGAAGCGTATGAGACAAACTAAATTCCATTTTTTCTGTAGTTTTCTTTTATAAAATAAAATAGTGATAAAACAAGAAACTAAAAGACTTGATTGCAAGATCTAAAGATATACCTTCAAGCACTCACCTCCCCGACAACGGCGCCAGAAAAGAGCTTAGTTGACGGGGTGTGAGTACCGTTTACCTAGCCTCCCCGGCAACGACGCTAGAAAAGAGCTTGATGTCTACTACACAACCTTCTTCTTGTAGACGTTGTTGGGCCTGCAAGTGCACAGGTTTGTAGGACAGTAGCAAATTTCCCTCAAGTGGATGACCTAAGGTTTATCAATCCGTGGGAGGCGTAGGACGAAGATGGCCTCTCTCAAACAACCCTGCAACCAAATAACAAAGAGTCTCTTGTGTCCCCAACACACCCAATGCAATGGTAAATTGTATAGGTGCACTAGTTCGGCGAAGAGATGGTGATACAAGTGCAATATGGATGGTAGATATAAGTATTTGTAATCTGAAATTATAAAAACAGCAAGGTAGCAAGCGATAAAAGTGAGCGTAAACGGTATTGCAATGGTAGGAAACAAGGCCTAGGTTTCATACTTTCACTAGTGCAAGTTCTCTCAACAATAATAACATAGATAGATCATATAACAATCCCTCAACATGCAACAAAGAGTCACTCCAAAGCCACTAATAGCGGAGAACAAACGAAGAGATTATGGTAGGGCACGAAACCACCTCAAAGTTATTCTTTCGGATCAATCTATTCAAGAGTTCGTACTAGAATAACACCTTAAGACACAAATCAACCAAAACCCTAATGTCACCTAGATACTCCATTGTCACCTCAAGTACCCGTGGGCATGATTATACGATAAGCATCACACAATCTCAGATTCATCTATTCAACCAACACAAAGTACTTCAAAGAGTGCCCCAAAGTTTCTACCAGAGAGTCAAGAACGTGTGCCAACTCCTATGCATAGGTTCATGGGCGGAACCCGCAAGTTGGTCACCAAAACATACATCAAGAGGCACATGATATCCCATTGTCACCACAGATAAGCACGACAAGACATACATCAAGTGTTCTCAAATAAAAGACTCAATCCGATAAGATAACTTCAAAGGGAAAACTAAATTCATCACAAGATAGTAGAGGGGGAGAAAGATCATAAGATCCAACTATAATAGCAAAGCTCGGGATACATCAAGATCGTGCCATAGAGGGAACACGAGAGAGAACACGAGAGAGAGAGAGATCAAACACATAGCTACTGGTACATACCCTCAGCCCCGAGGGTGAACTACTCCTTCCTCGTCATGGATAGCACCGGGATGATGAAGATGGCCACCGATGAAGGATCCCCCCTCCGGCAGGGTGCCGGGAAGGGATCCCGAGAGGTTTTTGGTGGCTACAGAGGCTTGCGGTGACAGAACTCCCGATCTATCTTTATATTCGATGGTTTTAGGATACGTAGGCTTATATAGGCGAAAGAAGTCGGTCGGGAGGTGCTCGAGGGGCCCACAAGACAGGGGGCACGCCTAGTAGGGGGGGGGGCGCCCTCCTATCTCGTGGCCTCCTCGAGGCTCTTCTGACGTGAACTCCAAGTCTCCTGGGTGATATTCTTCCCAAAAATAACGCTTCCGAAGGTTTCATTCCGTTTGGACTCCGTTTGATATTCCTTTTCTTCAAAATACTGATACAGGGAATAAAACAACAAAATGGGTTGGGCCTCCGGTTAATACGTTAGTCCCAAAAGTAATATAAAAGTGTATAATAAAGCCCATAATCATTCAAAACAGATAATCAAATAGCATGAATGCTTCATAAACTATAAATACGTTGGAGACGTATCAACCTCCTCATCATTGTCAGAGTCATCACTGTCATCATCACTATCGTCTACATAGTCAATATCGCCGCTGCCCTCACTCTCTGCTCCTCCAAGGTGCGGTTCTCTGTTTGGCACGGGCGAGTACATCTTCGTGAATACCTGCGAGGCAGAGATTATACAGATCAGTCAAATTCCAGTACAACTGCACATTGCAAAATAGAAGGTGAAACACTCAACAAAACGTGTCATACCTCTCCCGAGGGGTGCTCAGCGTCGAATGGCAAAATCCGCTTTGTTCCACACAGGCTGTCCTTGTTTCCAATGATGCTATGAAGCCACTGTGCCACCGTCTCCTCTTTGACCTCCTCCGGATGGGTCCAAGTGGTGTCTTCTATACCTGAGTACAACCACATAGGGTGGTCGCGAACTTGCAAGGGCTGGATGCGTCGACTGAGAAACACCTCCAGCAAATCCATGCCTATCACTCTGCCCTGGACCAGCGCGATGACCGCGTCGACTAGGATGGTCACCTCATCCTTCTCCTCTTCTACTACAGTCAGTGAACGAGGAGCGTGGAGCCTCACCAGAGAGAAAGGGGGAAGACCGGTCGACTGACCCGGAGTTGGAACATCCTTGCAGTAAAACCATGTCGACTGCCACCCCCGAACAAATTCAGGAAAGGTCATGGGAGGGAAAGACCTCCTACCCCTCATTTGGATTCCTAGGCCCCCACACATTTGGATCACATGAGTCCTCTCATCAGTCGGATTTGCTTTCTTCACCGACTGAGATAGACAAGTAAAGATATGCTTGAATAACCCCCAATGTGGATGACACCCCAGGAAGTTCTCACACATCGACACGAATGCGGCAAGATATGAAATGGTGTTGGGGGGAAAGTGATGGATCTGAGCGCCAAAGAAATTCAGGAACCCTCGGAAGAATGGATGAGGAGGTAGAGAGAAACCTCTTTCCACGTGTGTCATGAGGAGGACTTGCTCGCCATCGCGTGGCGCGGGCTCAGTCTCCCCCTCCGGCAGCCTCCAAGATCCCTCCGCAATCAGCCTGTCGGCAGCGAGCATCTCTAGATCCTTCGCCAAGACCGTCGAGGGAATCCAGTCCCCTTGGATCCAGCCCGGTGGTAGAGCGGACCGCGTGGTCGACCCCTTCGCAGTCTTCTTGCCCTTGGCCATCTTCTTCGTGCACTCCAGAGCCTTTGTCTTGTCCTTCGCCATTGTAGCAATGGTCGACGGGATCGAGTGAGACGACGCTGCGCTGGAAGAAGCTAGGTGGAGAGACGAAGGATAAAGGGCATAATGATGGACACTGTTGCACGCACCAGCGGCGTCGCCTTAAGTACCCGCACGCCCGAGTGGCTGGCTCGTGGGCCCATGCAATCTCAACGCATCCCGCAACTGGCGCCGGCTTGATATGTGGTGAAAAAGGCGGTGCGAGGATCGAGGAGTCCCTCCCCACTTGCCCCGCTTACCGCGCTGCGTCCTGACCTGCGCGCTTCTCCAAATTTTGAATCCCGTGAAATCTGGGCGCGGCGAATCAGTTAGTCGCTCCAAAGATACCCAAATCCAATCTGCTCAGAACCATGTTATATATTTCACTCGGAAATTCCAGAAGCCATAATAGATCAAGGCGACTAACAAAGGATTGGATGCCAGCTTATTATCAGAAGCTCTTGCGAAAGTGTCTCCGTGACATTGAATCGGGTCAAAGACAACTTCAACTCTTTTGCAACGGCCCTTGATCCATTCGGGGGCTAATGACGATACATGTACCTAGGGTAGGTGTAAGTGCATCTAGTGCCACCCCTAGTTGGTTTTGGAGTATTGACGACAAAGTTGGTTGAGGGACTAATGCGTTTGTGAGAATTGCAGGATAACGCAGGTAGTGTCCCTCATTGATTCGGTTTACCTACCGGAGATGACCCCTAAAAATGTATGAAGACATTGAAGACAATGGTGGTATGAGAAGATATTCATATTGAAGACTATGACATGAGAAGACATTGCATGAAGACTATGGAGTGCGAAGACTGTGTGGATTCGTTACTTCCTTTTCTTCTTTGTTGAGTCATAGGAACCACCGTACTGTTAAGTGGGGTCCAAGTGAACTAAGTTAGAGTGACTGAAGTGATGCTCAACTCAAAGCCTATGTCTTCGAGCGAAGACAATGAGAGCAAACCTTATCCAGAGCTGGATGAGTCAGCTTTGCTTGTAGCCCAAGTAAAGTTGCCGCGTGTGTTTGAAATCTGACCGTTGGAACACGTGTGAGTTCCTTAGTAACCCAGGGTCATTTTGGACAAATCAGGTTGGGTTGCCTAGTGGCTATAAATAGCCCACCCCCTACACCATAAATTGGTGGCTGCTCAGAGTTAGTATACGACTTTTGTCGTTTGAGAGCAACCCACCTCGAAGCATTGGAGAGAGAGAAATCCTTGCGAGGACAAAGCCCAAACACCCAGAGCCAAAGAGTGTTAGGCATCACTGAAGTCTTTCTGTCTGTGTGACCTGAAGACTTATTACACTTGAGGACTGTGTATCCTCCAGCTGGTTAGGCGTCGCGTTCTGAGCATCCAAGAGTCATTGTGGATTGCCGAGTGAACGAAGTCTGTGAAGGTTTGGAAGTCTACCTTGAAGACTTACCAGAGTGATTGGGCAAGGACTAAGTGTCCTTAGCTCAAGGGGAATAAGGTGAAGACACGGTCTTCTGAGTTGAATCTCAGCCTCCCTAACCAGACGTACAGTTGTCACAACAACTGGAACTGGTCCAACAAATCCTGTGTCTTCAACAAGTGACTGGTTCTATCTCTTCCCTCCTTTATTTTGAGTTTGTCTTCGTGAAGTCATTTCTTATCTGTCTTATCTGATTGACTTCATTGCTTGACTACTATTGTTGATTGGCTTCGTACTATCTTCCATCCTGATCCTACTACCTAGCTGCTATTAGTCTTCGTACGTTAATGCTATTGAATACTTGACTATGGCTTACTTTTTGTAGTTTACCTTCCGCTGCATATCAATTAGGTCATTTCTATTGTTTGTCTTCGAAACTTCCACGTTTTGAAGACTTTGATAAAAATCGCCTATTCACCCCCCCTCTAGTCGATAACTAGCACTTTCAATTGGCATCAGAGCAAGGTACTCCCTTGTTCTGTGTGATTTGGTTTAACCACCTGGAGTTTAGCTATGTCGACTGCACGGATAATCAAAGTCTCCGCTGCTTGCCCCGTGTTCGATGGAATAGAATATCCCTACTGGAAGAATAAGATGCGCATGCATCTTGAAGCCATTGATGTCGACCTCTGGTATGTCGTCAAGAATGGCGTTCCCAAAACTGGTGAAGGTGTCACCCCTACTGATGTCAAGAAGTTCATTCAACTGGACTCGACTGCAAAGACCATCATCTGTGGTCATCTGACCAAAGGACAGTATGGCCGTGTGAGTGCTCTGGAAACGTCAAAGCTAGTCTGGGACTGGCTGTCCAAGGTCAATGAAGGCATATCTACACAGAGAGACCAGAGAATCAGTGTTCTTCGCAATCTCTTCAATTGCTTCAAGAGAAACGACAATGAAAATGTCCAGCTCACGTTTGATCGCCTCACCGACATCACAAATGAGCTTCAGGCTCTCGGCGCCACTGAGATCACCAATCATGAAATTGTCAAGACACTGCTGAGATCACTTGACACCTCCTTTGACACCCTTGCCCTCATGATACAAGAACGTCCTGACTTCAAGACACTCGATCCGTCTGATATACTTGAGAGGCTCAACACACATGAGTTCCAGCTTTCTGAGAAAAGAGATATCTATGGCCCCAACTATGGCCAAACTCGTGCTTTGAAGGCAAAAGTTGTTTCCTCATCTGAAGAAGAAGAATCTGACTGTGGTTCTGACGATCCTGAAGACATTGGAAGGGAGCTTGCTATGCTTGTGAAGAAGTTCCAGAAATTCACCAAGAAGAAGGGCTTCAGAAAGTCTTCACGATCCAGTTCAAGAAATGATGAAGCCTCCACTCAAGACAACAAGAAGAGAACATGTGACAAGTGTAAGAAGCCTGGGCACTACATCTCTGAGTGTCCTCAGTGGGACAACGAGAAGAAGAAGAAGAAGAGCAAGGAATATGACTCCGATGACAAGAAGAAGAAGAAATCTTCGAAGTCTTCTTCCAAGTCCTCATCAAGGTCTTCATCTCACAAGAAGAGCTCATCTGGCAAGGCTCGTGCTTTTGTTGGCAAGGAAATGGATTCAGAAGAGGAGTCTGCTTCTAAGGAGGCAGAGGTGGAATCTGTAGCTGAGTCCGACTCTGGCGTTGCAAGTCTGGCTCTAGCCAGAGCCTACGTCGCAAAGTCCATCTTCAACACTGAAGACAATGACTCCCACACCAACGCTGATGATGAAAAGGACGATCCTGCTCCCACCTACTGCTTCATGGCACGCGGTGCCAAGGTAAAATCACACGATGCTTACTTTCAAAGATCAACTGAAGATGACTCTGATTGTGAATCTAAACCCATCTACAAAACACTTGCTAAAATTGCTACTGAACAACAAAGGGCTATGGAACATACTCAAAAACTGTTAGACAAAAGAGATGATCTGTTGGACGCGGAAATGACATGTTCACAGTCCTTAGTTGAAGACATAAAAAATCTTCATGCTAAGTATCAAGAACTTGAAAGTCTTCATGAGACGCTCTCAACCACTTATGAAAAGCTCTCCTATGATTATCTTCAAAGGAAGCAAGAGCTTGAGAAACTGAAAGCGACTCATGAAGATCTTCAAAAAGAGAATGAGTCATTTCGCGCTCAACAGATCAGTCCCGCTCAGGATGAATTTGAACCACCATGCTTAAAATGCATTAAGCGTGATAATGCTGCCTCTGTTGCTGAATGGTCCACTGCTGCTACTGTTGCTCTGTCTTCAACTACTGATGTGGTAACTAACCCCTCTTCTGAGGATACCACTACTATTGTTGATGAAAATGCTAGGTTGAAGACATTGCTTGAAACAGGGATGTATAAAAGTCTGAAAGGGCATCAGACACTTTGTGATGTCCTCAAAAAGCAGATTCTGAACCGAAACCCTAGGAAAGAGGGTGTTGGGTTCAAGAGGAAAATGAATGCTGATGGTTCCTACTAGAAGCCTGAGCAGTATCCCAAAACCACATGGGTTGTTGCAAAGGAACCTTCAGTGGATCCATCCACTTTATCTGGCTTTACCTGTGCTAATCCTATTATCATTGATGAATCCTTTGATGCAAACTATAAACTGTTCAAAAATCAGAATGGTGAAGTGTTTGCCAGGTATATTGGTACTAACTGCAGGAATGGACCGCCAATGAAGAAGATCTGGGTTCCTAAACATTGTCTTGAGAATCTTCCAGTGAATGTCATCATGACACCACTAGGGAAGAAGACAAACTCCAAACCAAAGGCATCATATGGTCCAACGGCTACTTACGAACACAGGACTCAATTAAGTCACCCTAACGCTAATGTTTTGCAGGGAAATCATACTCAGACTCATGAATATGAGCGTGTGTCTTCAAACCGCTATGTTCATAGAACTAAGAACTTTTCTTCTTATTCACATGAGTATCATTCATCTCCTGCAAGGCTATTTGCTAGGGCTTCAAAGCCGAAATTCTCAGATGCTACACTTAGACTCATTGCTTCTAAACCACCCCTGAAAATGTGGGTGGTGAAGAAGAATTAACTCTCTTTTGCAGAATGTGGTCTCCAGCCAGCAATCAATGGCGTCCAATATAATTGCTGGGGACCTAAAACATAAAGGGACGCATGATAAAATGACTTACTATGTATTCCACATATGAATCGCTTACCTGTCATACTGTGTGCTAACTTTCATCTATGTTGTGATAATCCAAGTGTGCATCTACTGCTTATGCTTCACAGCATACCTTGTGAAGCCTATCCTCCTAACTGCACTGTAGGGCATGTCACCAAAAGCTTCAGAATGGATTATTGATAGCGGATGCACTAATCATATGACTGGTGATCAAAGTCTTCTCATGGACTCAACCTTACGTCCATCCGAGAAGAGTCAAATCACATTTGCTGACACTGGTAAAGGCAAGGTATTGGGTCTAGGTAGAGTTGCAATCTCAAAGGATCAACACATGGATAAAGTGATGCTTGTTGAATCCCTTGGATTTAACTTAATGTCTGTCTCAATGCTTTGTGACTTAAACATGATTGTGATATTTGGAAAATATCGTTGCCTTGTACTAATGGAATCTGACAAATCTCTAGTCTTTGAAGGGTATAGGAAAGGTGATCTATACATGGTAGATTTCTCAGCAGGTCCACAGCTTGCCGTATGTCTTCTTGCAAAAGCTTCAGAATGCTGGCTCTGGCATCAAAGGCTGGGGCACGCTGGCATGAGGAACTTGCACGCTCTTGTCAAGAAGAAGCATGTCATAGGCATCGAAGGTGTCAAGTTCAAGAAAGATCATTTGTGTGGTGCTTGTGAAGCTGGAAAGATGACAAGGGCAAAGCACCCCTCGAAGACAATCATGACAACGTCTCAACCCTTCGAGCTGCTACACATGGACTTATTTGGACCTACTCACTACTCCACCCTCACAACAACGGCGTGTCTCTATGGCTTCGTCATTGTTGATGACTACTCAAGATATACATGGGTGCACATAATTCTCTACAAGACTGAAGTACAAGATGTCTTCAGACGATTCGCCAATCGAGCAATGAACAATTATGGCGTCAAGATCAAGCATATCAGAAGTGATAACAGCACTGAATTCAAGAACAATGGGCTTGATCTTTATCTAGATACAATGGGAATCACTCATGAATTTTCTGCTCCATACACACCTCAGCAAAACGGCATTGTTGAGCGCAAGAACAGAACCCTAATCGAGATGGCTCAAACAATGCTTGACGAGTACAAGACACCAAGAAAGTTCTGGCCTGAAGCCATTGATACAGCTTGTCATATCATCAACCGTGTCTACATCCATAAGCTTCTGGGCAAAACATCCTATGAGCTCCTTACTGGCAAGAAGCCAAATGTCAGTTACTTCAGAGTCTTTGGTGCTAGGTGCTGGATCAAGGATCCCCATCACAAGTCAAAATTTGAACCCAAAGCTCACGAAGGCTTCATGCTTGGCTATGGAAAGGATTCGCACTCTTACAGAGTCTTCAACCTCTTCCACTACAAAATCGTTGAAACAGTGGATGTGCAATTTGATGAAACCAATGATTCACAAAGAGAAATTCTGCCAAGTACACTTGATGAAGCTCCTTCCAGTGAATCTATCAAGCTGATGGGAACTGGTGAAATCATGCCTTCTGAAGCACAGCCTGAAGAGGAACTTATCATTTCTGCACCAAACCAACCTGAAGACAATGCTCAAACCAAAGACAATACTTCCAATGATGACAATGATCAGCATGAGCAAGGTCTTCGTCCAGTTCATCCTCGTGTTGCAAATGAAGTACAAATTGAGAAGATAATTGACAACATCAATGCGCCTGGTCTGCTCACTCGCTCAAGAGCAACACAGTTAGCAAACTTCTGTGGGCACTTTTCATTTGTGTCAATATCAGAACCCAAGAAAGTTGCTGAAGCCTTTATGGAACCTGAATGGATTCAAGCCATGCAAGAAGAACTTCAACAGTTCAAGCTGAACAATGTGTGGGAACTGGTCAAGCGCCCTGACCCTCGCAAGCATAACATTATTGGAACAAAGTGGGTATATCAAAACAAGCAAGATGAGCATGGTCAAGTCATCAGAAACAAAGCACGTCTTGTGGCTCAAGGATATACTCAAGTTGAAGGAATTGACTTCGATGAAACATTTGCTCCTGTTGCTAGGCTTGAAGCTATTCGCATACTGCTAGCCTATGCTAATCATCACAACATCTTGCTATATCAAATGGATGTAAAGAGTGCATTTCTCAATGGCAAGATTGAAGAAGAAGTATATGTCGCACAACCACCTGGCTTTGAAGATCCAAAACATCCTGATATGGTGTACAAGCTAAACAAAGCACTGTATGGTCTCAAACAAGCTCCTCGTGCCTGGTATGATACAATCAAAGACTTCCTGAAGAGCAAAGGCTTCAAACCTGGATCCCTCGATCCCACACTCTTCACGAAGACATATGATGGTGAACTGTTTGTGTGCCAAATATATGTGGATGACATAATCTTCGGCTGCACCAACCAGAAGTACAGTGATGAGTTTGGGTACATGATGTAAGAGCAATATCAAATGTCCATGATGGGTGAGCTGAAGTTCTTCCTCGGTCTTCAAATTCGTCAGCAACGAAATGGCATCTTCATATCTCAAGAAAAGTACCTCAAAGATTGTCTGAAGAAGTTTGGAATGGAAGACTGCAAAGGCTACACGACGCCAATGCCAGCCAAACACCACCTTGGTCCCGACGACAATGGTAAAGAGTTCGATCAAAAGGTATACCGCTCCATGATTGGTTCTTTGCTTTATTTATGTGCATCTAGGCCAGATATTATGCTTAGTGTTTGCATGTGTGCTCGATTTCAAGCGGCACCAAAGGAATCGCATCACTTAGCTGTGAAGCGAATTCTTCGATATTTGGCTTACACCCCAACACTCGGATTATGGTATCCAAAGGGCTCAAGGTTTGACCTAGTTGGATTCTCAGATGCTGATTATGCTGGTGACAAGGTGGATCGCAAGTCAACATCAGGCACATGCCATTTTCTTGGTCGATCACTTGTCTGTTGGTCTTCAAAGAAGCAGAACTGTGTATCACTCTCAACTGCTGAATCTGAATACATTGCTGCTGGATCCTGTTGTGCTCAGCTTCTATGGATGAAGCAAACTCTCAAGGATTATGGCATCAACCTGAAACAAGTACCTCTCTTCTGCGACAACGAAAGTGCCATCAAGATTGCCAACAATCCAGTCCAGCACTCGAAGACAAAGCACATTGAAATTCGTCATCACTTTCTTAGAGATCATGTTATGAAGAAAGATATAGATATCATGCATGTTAACACTGAAGAGCAACTGGCAGGTATCTTCACAAAGCCCTTGGATGAGAAAAGGTTTTGCAAGTTACGGTGTGAGCTAAATATCTTCGAATCCTTGAATGTCCTGTGATCAGGCACACATCCTAACACTTATGCATATTGATGACTTAGATGTGCAACACACAAAGAAATGTATATCTTCAATCAATGAAGATTTACACTCTGAGTGTGAATACATTAACATGGAATTTGACTTCAGAGCGCCATGATAATTGTGCGCCGTGTCTGGGTCTAATACTTCCTATACGGTGGGTAATGCCACCACCAAATTTCTCTGTTTGAAGTGTTTCATTCATGGCGTTACTTTTGCAAAGACTTCACATTTGGTTTGTCTTCAGTTTCAATTTATCTTCATGATTTTCTGCGCTATGATGATTTGATTGCATATATGTATACACACTAGTGCTCTGTCCTCTACATCATTCACTTATAGCTATGTCTTCAAGCTGAATCTTTTGAACTAAGTGAATGTGATCGGACCCTAACCTCTCTATGCTTCCTATCTCAAACTCTATCTATCCAAATCATATGCATTCTATTGAAACTGTCGAATGTCTTCTCTGCGTCCTAGTCAGTAGAAGACAAAGAGACAAACATTAAATCTGTTTTAAATGACTTATCTTTATTGTTGAAATCCGGAGAAGCCGGAACAACTCTCCGACATGCCTGGCGGGCGTGGGAACGTGGGACAATTCTAAGTATGTTGCATGCTTGCCACGTACCCCTTAGATGTGAACCGCCAGGGGCACTAGCGTAATTGCGCTGTGTCTCTCACCTACTTATAAATACTTGTCCCCTGCGGTACAGAAATCCTTCTTCCACCTCTCCACCTCCGTCAAAACCCTAGCACCACCGCTAGCTCACGACGACGCCGGCGACGAAGCGCTTAGATGCCGCGACTTCTCCGACGCCGTCCTCACGCCGGCCGCGGACATCGTCCTCTCCGCCGTCGCCGTAGGTGTCCTTCGTCGCCAAGTTAGGGCACGGTGGGCTGAACTGCTCGGTCTCTCATTCTTCCCATCTAGCAGTTCATCGTGCGGTAATTATAACTCTATTTTACCACCTTTTTGATCTTCATAGATTCATCCTACTTACCGAAAGTGGTTTCTACCTACTCAATGTTAGATCTATTCTGTCTGCATCTCATAATGCCTAGTCTATTCACTTAGATTTCCTATCTAGTTTGATTCCTCACTTGTACTTATTCACGGATTGGTACAAATCTGGAACCAACTCACTACATATAAGTGAATGTCTTCGCATCATGAGGTCAATGTCTTCAAACTGATTTATCTTCAAAATCTTCTGAGAATGCATATGACCTCTTCCCCTTCCCTCGCATCTCTAATGCTATCACAGGTACATGTCCGTGGGAGAATCCTTTGGTTCTCATAGTCTGCATTCGTTTGCAGAATACTTACAGCATCATATCAATTCTCCTAAAGCCAGTTCCTGCTTGACCAGCAAGCGTAAATCTCTGAAGCCTCTGACCATACTGAATCCATTCAGCTTGAAGTTCATGGCTGCAGAAAAATCAGCAAGGAAGGGTGGCAGACAGCGTCGTGGGGGAACTTCAAAGGATCTGCCTGAGGATCTGGCAGAAATGTATAAAACAGATCCTGAAGAAGATTACAATCAGCGCAAGACTCGAATCCAATGGATTCGACGCTATTGGGCTGAACAGTGGTACAAGTACAAGTTCGTCACCCAGGAGTACGCAGAGAAAAATGCTATCAAGAGCCCTTGGGGTGATATTCTCTATCGAGGCCTTCCCCCAAGAACAAAGCTGAAGCCATTGCGCAAGAATTCTATCCTTCCATGGTCCGTGGGCCACAGCCTGAAGAAGCCGACCCAACATCATTGCTCTGGTGTCGTGACGACAATCTCTTCAAGCGCAACTTCCAGTTTGCTAAGGCTTCAGCAAAGGAAAACAAGAAGTCACGGGGATTAGACTTCAATCCTGGTCCCTCTGCTCCCCGTGATGATGGCACACGTGAAGCTGAAGAAAACAGAATTGGCACCTTTGCAAACCTTGATGGCCTCATCACTTACATCTTGGTCCAAGGTGCCAAGGTAGATCATTCTGATAATGATGCTAACACTGATGAAGCCCCAGCTCCTCCTTCGAAGCCACAGAAGCAAAAGAAGCTAAATGCTTCTAAATCAGCACCTCCAAAAGCTTTACGCGCGAAGCCTCTGGCCACTGCACCTCCTGAAGCCAGTGTGCAGTCTGAAGATCAATCCCGTATCTCCAAGAAGACGGAGAAGAAAAAGCAACTTGTCAGGCATACTGATCAAGCCTTGACTCCTGCCGCCATTCTGCATGAATAACCCATTGATCTATCAAGTGATGAAATCTTGCTGATGATGCTCTTGAGCAGCTGATAAAGAGCAAGGAAGAAGCAGAAATCTTCAACAACTTGCCTCTCTTTGATGTGGCCATCATCCACAATTTCATTGATGAGTGGTTCGACACCCCCAATGTTAGCTTTGAAGATTTACAGCTTCCCATTGGCCTCAGTGTCGCCTTCAATGGCGCCATTGCTTCTGAGCTGGCTCTCGCTCAGCGAATCGTTGAGCTCAAGAACAAGATTGATTATGAGAAGGCTCAATTCAAGAAGCATGTGGCCAAGCTAAGTGTTCAAGACGTCCGAAACTTCAAAGTCATGCTGCATGAGCTTAAAGAAGCTTTTCTGAAGAAGCGCCAAGAAGCTCAAGGCTCTCGCGAGCGTATGAAAAAATTGGCTGATAAGTGTGTGCTTGCCTACAATGAGGCTGAGAAGCGCAAGTCACTTGGCCGTCCTGGCATTGACCCCGGGATGGCTGCAAAGAAAAAGAAGAAGCTTCCTGCTAATCAGCCTCCACCTTCAAGCCAAGAAGCTCCTCGCATTATCTTCCCAAGTAGCATGGCTGGCTCGAAGCCAAAGGCCACCACAACCGCTTCAGAACAGAAGAAGACGAGGGCTGCCGAGGCTGAAGCCAGAAAGAGGAAGAATACTGAAGCCTCTGATGCCGCTCCCTCCATGAAGAAGCGCAAGACCAAGAAGGGTCGGGCTGCTCCCACAGAGCCCCTTGTTGTTGAACCCATCTTAGTGGTTCGTCCTACATCTGCATCCAAGAACTTCGCATAACTGTTCATGAGCCTGCTTCCACAGAGGCTCCTGAAGCTGAAGATATACCAGCAGCTGAACCCACCGCTACTGAAGACATTGGTCATCATGACAATGTTGAAGATGATGAAGTTCTTCCTCAGATTGAATATAATGTGGTATCATCGCCTCTTCGTACGAACAGCGAAATCATCAGCATTGGTCGTCCTCTGACGCCAATTGCGCAGGATGCTTCATGGGCTGATCGCCCGCAAGAACAAGAAACCCCAAGTACTCCCCAACAACATCAACAAACCACACCATCCGTCCAAGTTGAAGAGGATGAGGACCTTCCTACTCCATCTCCAAAGGCGTCGCTTGTACTACAAAGGCTTCGCAAAGGACCAAGGCCTCAAGTCTCTCTTCCGAGCGTTCCATAAGGAGAAGTGCACCGTCAACCTGTTGCACGTCAAGTGTTCTCTGAAGCCACTCCAACTGTGAATGTCTCTGTGTCTGAAGCACAAGCTGCTAAAGACAATCCGGCTGCATCAGCCGATGAAGAACGTCAAGAAGAACGTGTCTCTACTCCCCCCATGTCTGAAGAAACAGTTCATGAAGTGAACGTGTCTGTGCCTGACCCTCCAGCTCGTCAAGTGGAGGTTGAAAATCCTGAAGCTGCCACAACCAACGCAAGTGAAGCCAATGATGTTGTCATGGCTGACGCTAATGTGGAGCTTGAACCAACCAGTGTGCCTGAAGCTAATGAGGCCACTGCACCTGAAGCTAATGAGGCTACTGCTCCTGAAGCACCTGTTGTGCAGCCTGAAGCCTCAGCTGCTGCCACTGCTCCTGTTCCGCCCCCAAGGCCCTATACAATTGAGCAAGCATACAACCATGGCGAGCTCATCACAGTAAGATGGCCCGTTCTGGTCCCTCTGCCTAATGTCTCTGGTCCTCAATTTGACTATCACATTGAGCATAGGCCTCAGGTCCAGAAGCCCAAGCCAAGACTGCCAAGGTTTCCTGGTACTGCCACCGTTGTCGGGTCTTTCAATGCAAATGGCTTCATGAGCCACAACACATTCTTTGACAGCTCGAAGAATCCCTACACGAAGCCACGAATATCATCGGATCGGTTCTGGAGTCATCAACAACGAAGCTATTACTCCTGTGTTCTGTATGATCAAGGGCGGATTTTCCCTCATATGCGCCTCGACATTGAAGCCATTACTGGACTGCCCTGCTTAGAAGAAGCACTTGACTGCTTTCATGATGCTGGGCTGCTTAGTTTTATCACAGATAAAGAACACTGGAATGAAGAGCTATTGCTTCAATTCTATGCTACTCTGCACATTCGCAGCAACAACAAAGATACGAAGACATGGGTTCTCGAGTGGATGACCGGAAATGTCCATCATGAAGCCAAAGCTATGGATATCATCGAGCTTACAGGCCTATCCACTCCAGGAGAACTCTATGAACCTGGTCGTCAAAATTACCGCAATGCTTTGGAAAGCATCTTTCATAAGCCTGAACCCAATATGAGTCAGATGCTGAGCATGATGAAGCCTTTGCCACGTGATGCTGAATATCCAACAGAGTTCTTTGTTGAAGACCTTGAGTATCTGCCACGCACCATATATCACATCATCAGGCGAACTCTATGGCCTATCAAAGGACATTCATCAGCGGCAAAGCTTGAAGGAGCTATGAAGACTTTGGTCTTCTACATTCTCAATGGCATCAGCTTCAATGCGCAAGATTTCTTCATCAGACAACTTGCTGCTTTCGGCTCCGACCTATTTGGTCTGAAGTTTTATGCTCCATGGGTCATGCGCCTCATCAAGCGACACTCATCTGTCAACTATCAACCTTCTGCTCGCAATCATGTGATTTTTCTACCTGAAGTTGATATGTCAGTTGAAGCTATATACCCTGATCCTGCCAAGAAGCCTCTTTGTCTTCAGAATGCCGAGCACCAAAGCTTCAATCAGCCTATTGAAGGTGTTCAAGCAGCGACACGAATCTATCCTTTGGCTGGAAATACTCGCCTGCCTCATTGAGCACCTACTGAAGCCACTGAAAGCACCATTGCCCAAAGGCCTCGGAAGCATTCTCGCGTTCTCAATGACCAAGAACTTCTTGTGGCCCTTCATCAGAAACAGGATAAGCATCATTTCTAGCTCAAGAGACAGATGCAAAGCATCTTAGTGGATGTCAATCGCATTCGCAACCTTGCCACCAAGAATGCCTTTGTTGCTCATGAGACTTGCCGGCGATCATGGAAGAGTTTGACCCTGCTTAGTGCTGAAGCAGATCTTCAAGACGATGGCTTCAATGAAAGATTCCAGTTTGACTCCACTCCTCCCTGGACTGCTGTCCTACGTCGTACTCCATCTCTTGAAGACTCTGAATATTCTTCCTCCGCGGAAACGGTAAATGCCAGAGTGATCGATGATGAAGATGATGCTACTTCACCACCTCCTACAACTGCGCGCATCGACACTGCACCAAGTTCATCTGCACCGCCACCCAACGACGACGACCCTGCTGCTTCACCTACTCATGTTGACGAGTAGATGCTCTATGTCTTCAAACCTTTTTGGTCCTTACTGACAAAAGGGGGAGAAGCGTATGAGTTGATAGTCTTCAAGCGGGCTCATATGGGAGGTTGCATTATATTTTGCTGCGTGCTTACAACTCTTGCCTTTTTTTTGAAACATTTGGTTCTCTGAGTTGTAACACCTAAACTTGATGGTTGTCTGCTACTTATTCGCTTCACTGTGAAGCGATGATAAATTCCGCATGTGCGATGGTAACTTCCGCACTTAGATCATTCTGCAGACGTCCATTTTTCATTATGCATGTCATTCTACTTGCTATATCAGTTCATGCATGATAAATTATCTTCATAAGTTGAAGTGGATCTCCACAAGTACAACCTGCCATGTGCATTTGCATTCCAAAAGCAAATTACTTAGATGCACATCTTCAGGGGGAGCCCTTGCAACTTATGAAGACTATTTCCTATCCTTACAATTTCACATATTCATCCCCGTTGAAAACTTCAACCAGTTTGTCATCAATCACCAAAAAGGGGGAGATTGTAAGTGCATCTAGTGCCACCCCTAGTTGGTTTTGGAGTATTGACGACAAAGTTGGTTGAGGGACTAATGCGTTTGTGAGAATTGCAGGATAACGCAGGTAGTGTCCCTCATTGATTCGGTTTACCTACCGGAGATGACCCCTAAAAATGTATGAAGACATTGAAGACAATGGTGGTATGAGAAGATATTCATATTGAAGACTATGACATGAGAAGACATTGCATGAAGACTATGGAGCGCGAAGACTGTGTGGATTCGTTACTTCCTTTTCTTCTTTGTTGAGTCATAGGAACCACCGTACTGTTAAGTGGGGTCCAAGTGAACTAAGTCAGAGTGACTGAAGTGATGCTCAACTCAAAGCCTATGTCTTCGAGCGAAGACAATGAGAGCAAACCTTATCCAGAGCTGGATGAGTCAGCTTTGCTTGCAGCCCAAGTAAAGTTGCCGCGTGTGTTTGAAATCTGACCGTTGGAACACGTGTCAGTTCCTTAGTGACCCAGGGTCATTTTGGACAAATCAGGTCGGGTTGCCTAGTGGCTATAAATAGCCCACCCCTACACCATAAATTGGTGGCTGCTCAGAGTTAGTATATGGCTTTTGTCGTTTGAGAGCAACCCACCTCGAAGCATTTGAGAGAGAGAAATCCTTGTGAGGACAAATCCCAAACACCGAGAGCCAAAGAGTGTTAGGCATCACTGAAGTCTTTCTGTCTGTGTGACCTGAAGACTTATTACACTTGAGGACTGTGTATCCTCCAGCCGGTTAGGTGTCGCGTTCTGAGCATCCAAGAGTCATTGTGGATTGCCGAGTGAACGAAGTCTGTGAAGGTTTGGAAGTCTACCTTGAAGACTTACCAGAGTGATTGGGCGAGGACTAAGTGTCCTTAGCTCAAGGGGAATAAGGTGAAGACACGGTCTTCTGAGTTGAATCTCAGGCTCCCTAACCAGACGTACAGTTGTCACAGCAACTGGAACTGGTCCAACAAATCATGTGTCTTCAACAAGTGACTGGTTCTATCTCTTCCCTCCTTTATTTTGAGTTTGTCTTCATGAAGTCATTGCTTATCTGTCTTATCTGATTGACTTCATTGCTTGACTACTATTGTTGATTGGCTTTGTACTATCTTCCATCCTGATCCTACTACCTAGCTGCTATTAGTCTTCGTACGTTAACACTATTGCATACTTGACTATGGCTTATTTGTTGTAGTTTACCTTCCGCTGCATATCAATTAGGTCATTTCTATTGTTTGTCTTCGAAACTTCCACATTTTGAAGACTTTGATAAAAATCGCCTATTCACCCCCCCTCTAGTCGATAACTAGCACTTTCAGTAGGGTCTTAGGCCTGACCTACATGCCCTTCCCAAGGACATCACATAAGAGGCCAAGGCCTACAAGGTTTAACAGAAGATACCAACTGAAATCCTCATGAAGTGCAATCCACTTGACAGATGATTCCACCCGGATATCCCAATTCCACTCAACCGTCATTATGTCACTTGGAAGACAAGAATCCAATCGGAAGACAAAAGGCCTAAGGTCACCTGTAGATAGCAACGGGCGGTCGTTCCCTCTGCCACCATCAAGGTCATTAAACATAGGCGTTACCAGTAACGCACGCAACTTTACTCCCTCATTGAACCCTTGCATAACTGAGGATGATGAGGGGTTGGCACACTCTATATAAGCCACCCTGTAGGATCGAAAGTATGTCTAGAGGGGGGGGGGTGATTAGACTACTTGACCAAATAAAAACTTAACTTTTCCCAAATTTAGTTCTTAGCAGATTTTAGCAACTTAGCACAAGTCAAGCAATCACAATACAATTCAAGCAAGCATGCAAAGAGTATATGAGCAGCGGAAAGTAAAGCATGCAACTTGTAAGAAAGTAAATGTGAGGAGTTTGGAGGGAGCAAACGCAATGTTGACATGGAGATTTTTGGCGTGGTTCCGATAGGTGGTGCTATCGTACATCCATGTTGATGGAGACTTCAACCCACGGAGGGTAAAGGTCACGCGAGTCCACGGAGGGCTCCACCCACGAAGGGTCCACGAAGAAGCAACCTTGTCTATCCCATCATGGCCATCACCCATGAAGGACTTGCCTCACTAGGGTAGATATTCACGAAGTAGGCGATCTCCTTGCCCTTACAAACTCCTTGGTTCAACTCCACAATCTTGACGGAGGCTCCCAAGTGACACCTAACCAATCTAGGAGACACCACTCTCCAAAAGGTAATAGATGGTGTGTTGTTGATGAACTCCTTGCTCTTGTGCTTCAAATGATAGTCTCCCCAACACTCAACTCTCTCTCATAGATTTGGCTATGGTGGAAAGATGATTTGAGTGGAAGCAACTTAAGGGAGGCTAGAGATCAAGATTCATATGGTAGGATTGGAATATCTTGGCCTCAACACATGAGTAGGTAGTTCTCTCTTAGAAAATGAGCAGTGGAAGTGTAGGTTTGTTCTGATGGCTCTCTCCATGAATGAAGAGTGGGTGGAGGGGTATATATAGCCTCCACACAAAAACTAACTGTTACACACAGATTCGCAAAATCGGAGGGACTGAATCAGCAAACTCGGTTAGACCGATCCAGGTAAAAATGTGAATGTTAGGATTTTCGGTTGGACCGATATAGTCATCTCGATGGGACCGATATGCTAGGGTTAGGGCATAACATAATCTCGGTGTGACTGATCGCATGAACTTGGTGGGACCGATTTCAGCAATAGGTACACAGAGGGTCGGTCAGGCAAACTTGGTGTGACCGATTCGCTCACTTCGGTGGGACCGAAGTGTTACGAAAAGGAAATAGGGAGTTTGCAATGCAAACTCGATGGGACCGATTTGCTCATTTCGGTGAGACCAAAATGTACCAAAAGGAAATAGAGAGTTTGCAATCCCATCTCGGTGAGACCGAGATCCCTATCGGTGAGACCGAAGTAACTAGGGTTTGTGGCAGTGGCTATGTCAAATGAAACTCGGTGGCGCCAGATAGATCAAATCAGTGGGACCGAATTTGACTTTAGGTTTAGGACATATGTGGAAGTGAGAAAGTGGTTGAGGGTTTTGGAGCATATCAACAAAGCATTTTGAGCAAGTAACCCATCAAGCAACACCTCATCCCCTTTTAATAGTATTGGCTTTCCTACGGACTCAATGTGATCTTGGATCACTAAAATGAAAATGTAGAGTCTTGAGCTTGTTGCCAATATATATTCTTTGCATTTTGAGGGGTCCACATCTCTAGTCCATGCCATGCCAATCATTGGACTTTCTGAAATGGATATCTTGAAAGATCATTAGTTCAATGAACTATATGTTGTTAAGAATTACCAAAACCACCCAGGGATTAGTTGCACTTACACACCCCTCCCCTCTGGCACAAGGGTTCGCACCCCGCGTAACTGAACACTCCAATCAACAAGCCTCTGCGGCACCGAGACTTAGGGTTGTTACCTCCTGTGAGAGGGGCCTAGACTCGTAAAACCGAGTGGGCAACTTCGTCGTAGCTAGGACTTTGCCCTCTCCTACGTATCCCCTATCTCTATTGTCAGATCTGTTCCAACGACAACTGGTTCTTCCTTCCCTCCGGCGAGCCCCCCACCCCCCTGAAAATCGACTGACCCAAAGTCGAATCAATCAACTGAAGTGTAGCTAAATTGTTTTGTTTCATGGTCGTATATATATACTCCCTCCGTTGCATGATATTAGAAGTTTTTGAAAGGATACATCTACACATTATTCGACTAGGTTTTAATTTGGGTTGGTCAACCATTGGATGGAGATTGTATGACGTCTGGCCCTTCTTCTTCCTCAGCTTTTCTTCTTTCCAGACCGCCGCACGGGCTGTCGGACTAACCGCCGACCCTCGCCGCCCCGCCCTTCCCTGGACCGACCCCCACCGTTGGTTCTGCTGCCGCCCACCCTCCCCTGAACCTCCCCCATCGCCGGTCATGTCGCAACCCCTGGCCATTCCTTTAGCCCCACCCGACCGCATCTAGTTTTCTTTCTCCGACGAAGCCCCACCACAACCATCAACCATCGTCCCCACCTTAAACCCTAAGATAGATAATGGGGTTGCCCTCCGACGAGCCTGTTCTTTATCCTTCCTTACCTCTAGCTCACTCCGGCATAGATTGACCCAAATCTGAAATTCAGTCGACTGTCATTTAGCTAAACTATTTTGTAAAACATCAATCTCTTCACAAGGAGAGGCATGTTGTGTCGTGTCCATGAGTTGTTGGACGAGCATGGTGCATGGCGAGATAACTTCTTGTGCCAATACTTTTTGCCGATCATGTACAAAAGATTTTGATAATCAAGGCCTCACCCTGGTTGGGAGAGGATATACTGTCATGGGGCTCGGAACAGAACGATATCATTACTATGAGTAGTGCATATTGACTGGCGCTCAAGGTAAAGCTTCATTCTCATCAGTCGCATGCGATGTGACGACTGGGCATTCTCATGGAGGTGCCCTGCTCCTCCAAAGGCTGTGTATTCGAACGGAGAATTTCTACTAATACTCTGGTTATGTGGGGTAAAAATTTTGATCAGTATATTGAGAAATCTGATTTATGTCCCTTATGTGGTCTCAAGTGATAGGGCATGCTTCACGCCTTCTACAGGTGCCCCCCGGTGTGGTCAATCTTTGGAAGGCCATGCGGAGGTATGGTGCATTCCGAACATTCATAGTGTGCGTAACAGTGGGCCGGAGTGGCTTCTAGATGTGATCTCCGAGCCGAACAAGGGTGACCGTCTAGGCCTGCTGATTGTGTTGTCGAGATGCTGGCACACCCGCAATGAGGTGACTCATGAAAAGCTGGTGCCCCCTATTTGAAGTACTCCCTCCGATCTTTTTTACTCCACGTATTAAATTTGTGTCAAGTCAAACTTTGCAAAGTTTAACCAACTTTATATTAAAAACATCAACATCTACAATGCCAAACATATATTCTATGAAACTACATTTCATATTGATTCTAATAATATTGATTTGACATTATGAATGTTGATATTTTTTCTATAAGTTTGGTAAAAGTAGAGATACTTTGACTTCAGGCAAAACTTATATGCAGACTAAAAAGGTCTGGTGGGAGTATATAGGGAGGTTTCTACAGAGCTATGCTACATTGTTATTTGTTATCCAGTAGCACCTGATGGGCAATCTTGTGAAGGGGAAGATGACTACCGTTGATGAGGGATGTGCAGCCCCTATATCATGTTTGAAAATCCCCCACATCGTGAATCATGCATGTGGTAGCTACTCGTGAACTGGGTGAAACTCAATGTTGACGGCTCTTTCTTGGCCGAGGATGAGAGAGCATGGGCTGGAATGATTCTCCAAGATCATAATGGGGTGATCATCGTCTAAGCACTTCACTCACTCCGGTCATGCTCTGATGCTTTGCACACTAAATTGGTTGGATGCATGGAAGGCCTGGCGCTAACACATCAATGGACACAATTGCTGATCATTGTCGAATGTGATAGCATGCAAGATACTGGTACAGTGAGGTGCTATACAAACGGTTTTTAACCCCTTTCCGTGACGACATTTGGAACCATCTCCAAGTGAGTGTGGGCGATAGGGGGGTCCTTCCCACACGACCCAAAAACCATCGGGGATATGCCCTCCTGGCACATACGCTTGGCAAAATGAGGTCATGTGCGACCGGCGAGCGAGCAAATACGGTTATACGTATAGTAGTACTAAAAAATTACAATTATACAGGCAAAATCGTTTCCAGTCGTGAGTACATCCCACACAGTCAGTCCCCGCGAGACGTTTTTGTTCGTATATACATCCCACATAGTCGCTGCAAGGAAAACATTTCTGTTGGTACATCTCACACAATTTTCCCCGTTAAATCGTTTGTGATAGCATTCCCATCGCACACAATATTAATAATTTTATCGTTTGCGTTATTGAATGCATCACACACGATGCGTAGAAGAAACTGTGTGGCAAAGGCTATCCATCACACACAGTTTTCATGTGGTAAACGTTTGCGCAAGGTGGCCTAACACAAACAGTTTTGAAGAGAATGCCGTGTGTGATCGCCCACGGTATTTTCTCAATAACCGTTTGCAATAGCAAAAACCAATTAGCAGGCTAATTCGCCATTAGCAGGCTAATTGCCCTATTATTAATAATCCATTTATTAATCTAATTGACATTCATATTAAACACATAATATATTTCATTCCAATATTAAGGAAGCATGATTTCATAATTGAAATACATCAAAGTACAACATGATATAGCTTCAGCACTCAGCTACCCCATTACACAACTGCACCAGCACCAAGTTTCACATGCAACATCTAGAACATTTTGAAATTAGCATCATAGACGGTACATAGACAGATGCATCTCATCGGGAAAACCGCTGAAGCGGAAGGCAAATATTGAGCCTTCATTGATGTTGAAGGTCCTTGCAACTTTAGGCCAGTGCCCGTGGATGATTAATCGTCCATCCTTCGTCCTCTTCAGGAACACTTCAATATTGAACCGTGGGTATTGTATGAAAACCTTCCTCGCCTCCTGACCATAGAGGTGGTTTGAGAGGTAATCACCAGTGAACTGCTTTGGAAAGGCCTGAAAACAAGGACATGCATAAATATCTTCTCTATATTAGAAATGGGGCAAAGGAATAAAAAAAGGCAAGGTATAATAGTTAGTATCATCTTGTAGTGAACTGATGCCTTCTTCATTGTGCAAACAAAGATCTTGTTGTTTTTTGTCGCTAATTTCTTTATCCTAACAATCTTTCTGAGTTTCTTGACTTGATTGATATTCATGGACAATTCATTTCCCCGTATGCAAAAAGGGTCGAACAGTGGGTCAAAACCTCTGACAGCAGGACCTACATGTGCAAGACCAAATTGTTAAAAACCTAAATATTAGAATGGTTCCTGCAATTGCACAATAATGTGCTATTAGACAACAGACCATGCACGTGCTAACCTCAACTGTAAACCTTAGTGCTTCCCATTGTTTCCCTGCAACACATGAAAGGTAGTTAGTCATAAGGTTAAGTAGCGGTTCGCATGCTATTAGTAAAATATGTTGATGAAAAATAAGCACATTGCAGATTCATCAGATTAGTTCAAGCCACATGTAAAACCCATTTATCCAAACCAAGCATGATTGAGAACTAGGAAATATAGCACTTATATATGTTTCTCATGTATTAAGTGCGGCCAAATTCGATTTATTCCTCACATCCACAACAATACAAAATTCCACCCACGACAATTGGACATCGCATTGTAGAATTGAACCAAGCAGTTAACTAAACACAACAAATGAACCAAACATTAACTGAGCACCACATTGCACAATATAACATACTCCTAATAGAAGATCAGACAGTTAACCGAACCAAGCATGCTTAACAACTTGGAAATATAGCAATTGTATTTGTTTCTCATGTATTTAGTACATCCAAATTTGATTTACTTCTCACATGGTATACAATAACAGAATGCACCCACAACTATTGAACATCGCATTGCAGAATTGAACCAAACAGTTAACTAAACACCACAACACAAATGAACCAAACTTTAACTGAGCACCACATTGCACAATGTATAACCAAACCAATCATGCTTGACAACTTGGAAATATAGCAATTGTATTCATTTCTCATGTATTTTGTAAAGATAAGTTCGATTTCTTTCTCACTTGGAAGACAATACAAAATTGCAGCCTGAAGAATTGAACATCACATTTGCAGAATTGAACCAAACAGTTACCTGAAGACGACAACTAATTAACCAAACAGTGAATAAGTGAGCACCACACTGCATGACATATAGAACATATACACAAGAGCAACATATTGCATGGTAAAATTAGATAGCACAATTTACTAGAATTTGTTAAGGAAAGGCAGGAGCAGCACATGCAACGGGTAAATCGAGCATGCTTAACCGGCGTAGCTAGAAAATGGCAAGGTGCTCCTCCAAGATCTGGGGGTCGGCACGAATGGTAGCCGTCGCAACCTCATCCGCACATGCGGCCACGATTTGCTTCTCCGCTGCCAAATGCTCCTTGAGCTCTTGGCTATACTGCGTGCACCATGGCTTAGGGCGGCGCTTATTTGGTGGAGGGGTCGGTGATTTGGGCGGAAGGTGTCGCACCGGCGGTCGGGGCATGTGTGACGTGGAAGGAGGAGGAGGATGGGGGTCTGGTGTGGATTACCTGCCTAGATAGACGAGGCCAAGCAGCATGAAGGAGGGTCGTCGGTGATGGGGGCGGCGCTGCAAGCAAGGAGTGAAGGTTTCAACTTGGAAAGGAAGGCAGAAACAGGGGAAATGTGGCTTTTGGTAAGAGGGAGGGGCGGGGAGGTAGATATTTCCTCGGAAGCCGAAAATTTTGAATCAGTTCAGCTAAAAACCTGGCGCGCAAAGTGTCATCAGACACGGTCCCTTTTTCAGAATTGTGTACGATATGGGAACATCACAAACGATTCAGATAGCTTAACCCGTGTGTGATGAGTTTGAACTTCAAAAAATTTGGTTCCAATTTCCCTGGTTACAGTGCTCATCCACATCATTGCATAATTTGGGTACCCAAAGGAGACTACAACACATCCACACTTCTTAATCGAGCAAGTTCAACAATTAAATAGAGCTAGCTGGCCTAAGCATTACTCTAACAAATTAAAGACCGACACTCTTAATTAAACAAAAGAAAGAGTACTACTACGGTTGGTGCTCGTTGATCTCCGCCGCCTCCTCCATGTCCAGCTCGCACCCGACAGTCTCTTGGGGAAGGAGCTCCATGGCATCCATCGCACCATATTTAGCAAGCATCTCGCCATCCACGTACACCATCTCTTTGGAAAAGGCCGCCACGATCTGGGCGTGGGCGGCCACGATCTGGGCTTGGACGGGCTCCGTCGTTGCAAGGTATGCGACAAAGGAACGAACGGCTTCTCAAACGCTCTCGGCGATTGCCAACTCTTCGGCCATGGGTTGCCAATCGTTGTCGGAGTTCGTTCGATTTGTGCGGTGACCGCCACGAGCTGGGCGTGGGCGGCTTCGACATGGTCGTGGGCGGCCTCCATCAGGGCTAAGGCCACCGCTGTGGAACGGACAGCTATTGTGCCGCTCTCGCTAGTTGCTATCCCCGAGGCAGATGTTGCTGCTGCCACCTGAGAAGCAACAACGGCCGTTTGGGCTGCCTTGGTCGCCCGGTCGCAGATTGCGACCACGCTCATGCACCTTGTTAGCACGCGCATGGCGGCTACGGCCGTGCTCTCGCCGGAAACGGCCCCCGAAGTTTCCCTCACGATGCGGGTCCACGTCCCCATCTTTCACCGGCGACGATTGAATAATGAAATGATATTTGGGAGCAAGATAGTGTGCTTGACACGCGGTTGTGGACTGTAGCCGGTGCACCTTCTCGCGTAAGCCATAGGCGTACTATACACCGACGGTGCTCCAGGATATTTTGTACTGCATCTCACATGGTTGGTGATAATAAACTGTGTGGGATCTACTTGATTTTTCATTTTGATTTGAATTACGTAATGGGGTCACAGAGGCAATGGACAGTGTTTGAATTGCTAGACCTTTTATCTGTAGTGAACATGCAACTATATGTGTGTCGTAAAAAAATTGGAATTATTCAGGGTTCGTTTGGAAATTTTATACATTAAATTGGTTTTCTAGCCATTTCAGGTGCACAATTCAAAATTGAAGCACATGCTCCAGTCCATAAAAACGGGTTGCAAAATCAAATGTTTGTCCTTGGTTGCAAGCTTAGGTGACATGCAAGAACTGAGAATGAACGGCAAACACCTTGACACTGTCGCTCAGCCGCTAACATTGAGATACATGATTTTAACATTCTAGTAAATCGAAAACTCGTCTGAAATTCATGAAACTTGACATGATATCATGGAATAATAGCAACATGCCGTGGTAAAAATATTGTCCCATTTGGGGCAGGTGTGGGTATAAGCTTCTCGCAAACCAGAGCTTCTCTCACAACAAGCCTGATGGTTTCAGTAGGGTACGTGCCACCTTGGGGAACGAAATGATATATGTTACCTCTTCTTACTTTCAAAATGTTTCTCGTGTCAACATAGAACAACACGAGTGGTGTGTCAATTTTCAGGATTTTTCGGGGTCCACTTGGACATTTTTATACATTAAGTGAGTTTTCTATGCGTTCATGTGCATAATTCAAATTTGAACTATAGGCACATGCTCTAATGCATATAAATTAGTTGAAAATTCAAATTTGTGTCCTTGGTTGCATGATTAGGTCTCATGCAAGAAATGTGAATGAATGTCAAACACCCTGCCACTGTCACTCGGCCGCAAACATTGAGATTCCTGGTTTTTAAATTCTAGTAAATCCAAAACTCGTCTTAAATTCATGAAACTTGGCATGCTATCATGGAGCGGCATCAACATGCCGTGGTAAAGTTTTTATCCCATTTTGGGCAGGTTTGGGGATATGCTTCTCACAAACCAAAGGTTCTCACAACAAGCGTGATGGTTTCGGTACGGAATGCCCCACCTTTGGGGATGAAACAAAATTCACTGCCTCTTATTGCTTTCAAAAAATTTCTAGTGTCAACATAGAACAACATGAGTGTTGTGTCAATTTTTGGGATTTTTCGGGGTTTGTTTGGATATTTTTATGCATTAATTGAGTTTTCAATGCATTTATGTGCATAATTCAAATTTGAACTACATGCACATGCTCTAATGCATATAAATTGGTTGAAATTCAAATCCGTGTCCTTGGTTGCATGCTTAGGTCCCATGCAAGAAATGGGAATGAATGTCAAACACCCTGCCACCGTCACTCGGCCGCAAACATTGAGATTCCTGGTTTCTAAATTCTAGTAAATCTTAAACTTGTATGCAATTCATGAAACCTGGCATGCTATCATGGAGTGGGATCAACATGCCATGGTAATTTCTTTGTCCCATTTGGGGCAGGTTTGGGTATAAGCTTCTCATAAACCAGAGCTTCTCACAAGAAGCCTGATGGTTTCGGTAGGGAACATCCCACCTTTGGGGACGAAATGATATCTGCTTCCTCTTATTGCTTTCAAAAATTTTCTAGTGTCAACATAGAACAACATGAGTGTTGTGTTAAATTTTGCAATCTTTTGGGGTTCATTTGGACATTTTATACATTAACTGGATTTTCTAGGCATTTTATGTGCATAATTCAAATTTGAACTACATGCACATGCTTTAGTGCATATAAATTGGTTGAAGAATCAAATCTTTGTCCTTGGGTGCATGCTTAGGTCCCATGCAAGAAATGGGAATGAATTTCAAACACCAGGGGACTGTTGATTGTAGGCAAAACATTGAGATACTTTGTTTTTAAATTCTAGCAAATCCAAAACTGGTCTGAAATTCATGAAACTTGGCATGCTATCATGCAATGGCACCCGACATGCTGTGGTATTTTTCGTGTCCATTTTGAGAGAAGAAGCACTTGAATAATAGCCAACAAAGGCATTTTCAAACAAATAGCTGCCACTCTAACATCACAAACGTTTGTATAATTCAAATCATGTGCGTTATGTTAACCATTCATGTGACGCCACGTGTCTTGGTTTTAATGGCTATAGGAGGTGTCGTGCGGATAGCTGCTTGACTGAACGGGAGGCGTACGAGCGCAGTCCAGTGTGCAGGCTAACCGAGAGGCATGCAAGCTGTCCTCCAATGCGCAGGCTCACCGGGAAGCATGCGAGCTGTACGCTGCGCAAGCTCACTGGGAATTGAGCCCTTTGACTTCCATGGCCGCCCGCCTTCCTCTCCATTAATGGTTCCCGAGCCGTTGCTTAATACGGGCGGCTTTACTATTCGCCTCCCATTCCCCTCCCTCCCGCAGACCTCCACCAACACCATGGCGCAGAAGGATCATCTACAACTAGTCTTCAAGTTTGGTGAAGTCAACTCCGAGCCGGAGGAGATAGACAATAAGGAGGAATGGGGCCTCATGGACATGGCCCAGAACAAGCTGGCCGTGGCTGTTGCTGCCCCCGCTCCCGTCCTAGCTCCCACCCCCCCGCCCGTGCCAGCGACCATCCCCGTAGCATTGATGGGCTGGTCGTCGAGCACTATCGCAGAGCGGGAAGCCGCGGGTGTCACCGAGGTCTCCACGGACCCACGCGAGCTCGTGTACATGCCAACGCTAACGCCCGTTCCCATGCGCGTCCCTCCACCCACCGCGGCGCCGGTCCCCATGCGTTTGGCTGCACCCGCCGCGCTTGTGCCCGTGCGCGCGTGCCCCTCAGCGGCATGGGACGCCGCCGTCGACCGCTACCTCTCAGTGCCGCTAGCTGCCGTCCTCCCGTGCCCCACCCATCGACCGTGCGACTACATGATGTTTGGTGTACAAGTGAAGAACATTATGTGCTGCCTTGAAGACTTCAACAACGGCGTCCCGGAGGACGACAATGACAAGGACGGCGTGGCACGCCGCCTCCTCCGCCACCGGAAATAGTTTTTTTCTTGGATTTAATATTGTATCTCGGTTGCAAATGTTCTAGTTAGAACACCCATATGCAAACCGACAGCTTCCCTAGGAAGCAAAGGGAAAATGTGCCGAGCAGGATTTGTGCAGCTCTTGATCCAAACGTTTTAGATAGAACACCCGTATGCAAAGAGAGAGCGGGATTTTTGCATCTCTTCAATGCAAACGGTTGTTTTGGATGACTCGTGTGCAACCACTTACAAACAATTTGGTAGATTTGCATATGTCATATTGGTATGTTGCCATTTGTCAAACTTGAAAGATTGACATTTGTTGATCTAGTAACATTGCCATTTGTCAACCTTGTAACACTGCGATTTGTCAAAATATGCAGCTAAAAATCACTAGCAGTATCTAATTTTTGCAACTAAAATTTAGTAATTAAGCATAGATTTCATTCATAGATTAAGCAGTCATGCTTAATTTATACAAACAGTTCAACTCGACAGCTAAACCGACCAAACTTTTCTCCAGTTGTTGCCAACCACGTACTGAAATAGCTAGTTCTACTTTATATACTAGCTAATTTTAAGTATGTTGTATAGTTCCACCACATCTATAGTCAGATGAACTGAACAAAATAGCCCCTAAATACTACGACAGAGGGGCTTTGTACTACTTCCGGCAGCCTGTCCTCTGCCGAGCGCGCTCAGTAAGAGGCAGAGGAGGAGGAGCCTACCGACGAGCTGGACAACTGCAATACGATGCCTGCCGCTGCTGCAACTTCAGCGACGCTCACCTCGAACGCCCTCTGCCGCTCCAGATGACCCCTCTCGGAGTGGTCGTTCTCCTCGTAGATCTCCTGATTCCTTGCCTCTGAGGTGGCATGTGTCGCGGCCATGGCGGCGGTAAGGCTCTTTGCATGCTCGACGAGGTGCTCCTCCTCCTCTCGCAGGAACTCGGTGTAGCACGCAAGGTCGCTGACGCACGTGCCGGCATCCACCTCCGCCTCCCGCCTTCAGGCGGCGGTGATGGAGCGGGTGATAACTGTCGGTGTCAAAACTGGCAGATCTCGGGTAGGTGGTCCCGAACTGTTCGTCTAAGGATCGAAGGTAATAGGAGGCAGGGGAGACGATGTTTACCCAGGTTCGGGCCCTCTTAATGGAGGTAATGCCCTACTTCCTGCTTGATTGACTTTGAGAAGTATGGGGGTTACAAGAGTTGATCGACCTCGAGATCGTAGTGGCTAAACCCTAGATGTCTAGCCTATATGATTGTGATGGCCTCTACAGACTAAACCCTCCGGTTTATATAGGCACCGGAGGGGACTAGGGTTGTACAAGGTCGGTTTATAGAGGAAGGAAACCATACATCCAGACATCAAGCTTGTCATCCACGCAAAGGAGAGTCCCATCCAGACACGGGAGAAGGTCTTCTGTCTCGTATCTTCACGGTCCATTAGTCCGGCCCATGTCACATAGCTCGGCTCGCCGAGGACCCCAAAGTCCAGGACTCCCTCAATGACCCCGGCGGATGATGGTGGGCTGGCGGACACGGAGGCCGACGATGGGGTGGCGGCCACGACCACCACCTCCCGCCCTCAGGCCGCGGTGGCGGAGCGGGTGATGACCATGGTGGCCGGCAGTGGGGTGGCGGCCATGTCCGCCACCTCCCGCCTTCGGGCCGCGGCGGCGGAGCGGGCGATGGCCCTGGCTTTTGATGATGGTGTGGTGGCAACGGCGGCCGGCAACAGCTGCCGATGGGCATCGGCGGTAGAGCGTGTGGTGGGTGTTCCGTGCAAACCCAACAGGGACGCCACGCGCACTACACTACACCAGGGACTGCCCCGCCGCCGCGGTGTAGCCTCCCAGCTGGAGCTGTCGTCTGATGACGGCGGAGTGGCTGAGTGACCACGACGGACTGGTGCCATTGGCGATTGTGGGAGAAGCAGACGAGATAAGCCACATGGAGGGAGTGGAAAATGCGACACAGGACCTGTCGACCGTGAGAGTTTTTATAGCAGGCAGGTAAGCATTGGTATTTTGAGAGATTTCACTCGGTCGGGAAGGAAGCTTGCACGGGAACCTACGAGGTTGTGCCAGAACGGGCTCACCGATGATTCATTGGTGCCACTGTTTGGCCAAAAGAACGCCCCCGTGCGCTGCACAAGCTTGCGCTGTAAGCCGTCTGTGGCAGTGGGGTGACAAGACGTGTGAGAGGAGGACTAAAGGCCACGTACACGTACGGTTAATAAAAAAACATTTGCGATTGAATTACCTACTATACACCCGTCCTGGTTTATAAGTAGGATTTAACTAATGAAATACGAATGCATGTCGCTAAAAATTATATAGTTAGATTCGTAACATGCATTCACATTTTGTTGATTAAATTTGAGGAAAAAGTATGACACATAATATATAAAGGGGACTATAGACCAAGACGGAGGTAGTAGCACATGGCCGCTCTCTATACAGCGATGCAAGTGTCAGCCGGCTTTTAGGCGACCATTTCCTGCGTGTTCAACTGTTGTATGTGTGTGGTTGCTTGCGGTTGAGGCGGCCGCGGCGCGCTCTGCTCGCGCCCCATCGTGCGCGCTCTGCTCTCGCGTCCCTCCGGGTGCTCTACCCTTGTCCCTCCATGTGCGCTGCTAGTGTTTTGGGCCAGCGCACGATCACGCATGTTCGTGTGCATGCGTTTGCGCCGGGCGCGGCTCGACAATGCAGTTACCCGCTGCAAAAGCTGTCATGCAGATGCACCGAGAATCCAGGTCGCCCGGCCCCCATTTATTCCTGCAGCCATTTACCTTCATCTCTTATGTCACACGACACAATAAGCACCTCCACTACACAGAGGACATCCAGCGGTTCCAATGGCGATCCCTGTGGCTCCAATGGCGCCCCAGCGGCCAACAACGACAACGGCGTGCAGCTCACCATGCATCATGTAGTGGACACCTACGTGAGGAAAAGGCCCTCTCGATGGTGTACACGAATGATCCGGTTTCGGTGGAGAGCTCCATCCAAACTATGGAGCAGTTCCTTGCCGAGGACAAGTACCAAGTGGTCGGCTTCGACCTGGAGTACATCATCGGTCATGCCAGACATGATCGGAAGTTTACCGTTGCCCAGTTGTGCGTGCGACATGACGTCCTCGTCTACCACTACCACCTGGCCACAAGGCCTTGCGAGCGTTTCTCCAGGTTTATCAATAGCTCCGACTACAATTTCGCTACGGTGGACACCACCAACGATCTAAAAGCGCTCAAGGTTTCGGGCTTGAAATGCCGGAATCTTGTCAACATCCAAGACCACTACAAGATCTGGGGAAGCGACAACAACAAACGGAACTGCCTGGTTGACCTCGCCTCGGCCATCATCGACCCCTACTACATGAAGATGAAGGATGGGAGCAAGAAGGACAAGAACACCTGGCACAATGTTTGGCATGAGAGACTGGATGAACAACACGTCATGTATGCGGCCAAGGACGCGTACACAAGCTATGAGATGTACAGGTAGATCATTGACATGAGGAAGTGTCTTCTTCATGCCCCAGCCGAGGGATCCATCCACAGAGCAGTGGCGGGAGCGTCACAAGAAGTAGATGACTAGACGATCATTTCTCCTACTTTAGAATGCATGCAATTGTTTATTGAGGTGTGTGCGAATGATCTGTACAGTCACTTATGTAATTGGATGTTATTCTTCTATAGACAGAGCAAATCACACGGCTTATTAGCAGCAACCGTATGTGTTATTATTGGTCTTCGCACACATTTCTAATCACGGACTTGTTTGCCGTGTATCACACACGTCTTGTTCAGATGAACCGCTTCCATTGTGTTGTGCAATAAAGGCTGCAAAGAGGGATCTACAGCCGCAAGGTCTATCGAGGTCTTTGTTTTGTAATTTTTGACATTTTTTGTTTTTTTAACACATGTTGATTGACTTGAAGAAGGTCTATCTCGTTACTTTTTGATAATTATTTATATGCAAGCAACTAGTTTGCATTTTCAAAGTTTTTTGTACGAACAGAATCGCACACGAACTTACTATAATAACCATCTGTGTTATAATTTCTCATCGCAAACAGTTCATCCGAGTGGGTTGTTTGCTGCGTATCACACACATCTGGCTTACACGAATCGTTTGTGTTCTTTTGGCTGATTGCAAATGCCGCATATCACACACATCTTGTTAAGATGAACCGTTACCGTTCTCTTGCCTAATCGAAAATAGTTTGTTCGAGTGAAGCGTATGTTGTATATCACACACACCTTGATCTGGCTAACCGTTTCTGTTGCATTCCCTAATAGCACACAGTTCATCGGAGCGAACTGTATGCCATGTATTGCACACACATTGATATGGCTGCCTGTTTCTATTGTTCTTCCTCATCGCAAATAGTTCTGCTGGATCAACCGTATGCCCAGCATCGCACACACAAGTAAAATCTAAACCGTGTTTGATGTCTCAGCCATCGCAAAAGTTTTACACCTTTTTTGATGGTTTTTTACACCACCGTTTGCGATTATTGCATCACACACAGTTTCATCGAAGGGTCTCTGATCGTAATGTCGCGTTAGCAGCATCCTGCAATAGTGGCAGTACAAATATTGAACCCCATTGAGCAGGACAAGTCTTTGTATGCCATGGTTGAAGAGGCTTATGGATGAGAGGAAGTATGTAGTTACTCATATTAGAAGAGAGCAAAATAATGTTAGTCACGTCATAGTTAATTTTGGTAGAACGGAGGACCATACAATGGTATGATTTCAATCTGGCTAGTGTTAGTCCTAACTTGTGTAGGGAAGAACTTCTTTGCTCCTAAGTAATACTATTGAAACAGGCTCTCGCCCCGCTTTATATATAAAGCAACAAGTACAGTAAACGGCCGAACAATACAAGGCGGAGAGAAATCCCTCAAACACGCGGACCACAAGAAAAAGGATCGGCGAAAACTGGGCAACAAAGAACATAAAATAAGAAAAAAATAAAATGACATGATTTCGCCGCCGGACAAGAGCGCATGATGGTCTGAAAACAACCATCACGATCCGGCCACCAACACCTACGCTCCACAACAACGCCCCTAGGAGAGTCACGATGCGACGCGCCGCCATTGCCCCGCCCGTAGGCCAAGGTTTCCACCGGGAGCACCCGCAAAGTGATGGATCCATGAAGGCGTTAAGGGAGTCCTGGACTGGGGGGTCCTCGGGCGTCCAGCCTATTAAATATGGGCTGGACTGATGGGCTATGAAGATAAAGGAAGAAGACCACCTCTCATGTTCGGTTAGGATTAATGTATGCGTGAACGGCAAGATTAGGTGTTCGGATAGGCTATTTCCTTTCTCTGTAAACTGACTCTGTACAACCCTAGGCCCCTCTGGTGTCTATATAAACTGGAGGGTTTAGACCGGAGGCAGAATCATAATATTCATAGGCTAGGCAAGCTAGGGTTTAGCCATTATGATCTCGAGGTAGATCAACTCTTGTAACCCCTATACTCATCGAATACAATCAAGCAGGACATAGGGTTTTACCTCCTTTAAGAGGGCCCGAACCTGGGTAAACATTGTGTCCCTTCATCCATCGTTACCATCGATCCTTAGACGCACAGCTTGGGCCCCCCTACTCGAGATCTGCGGGTTTTGACACCGATATTGGTGCTTTCATTGAGAGCTCTGATGTGTTGTCAACAGAAGGATTGATGGCGCGCCTTTTCATTAACAATGATGCTATGTCTAGGGAGACTTTTCACCCTGGATAGGTCTTTGTGTTCGGTGGATTCGTCCTACGTGCTGACTCGATCGACCACCTTGAGCAGGTCGACAGTTATGCCCCCGGTCACCAGATCAGGTTTGGGAACCTGAATTACGTCACTGGTATCCGAGGAGATCTGATCTTGGAAGGGTTCATGGCCTCGACTACTGCTCCCTACCCTCATGAAGAAGGCCCTTCGGATCCGCTATCAGATCGCCTCCAGGGGTCAATGTTCACATCTGCCTCGGCCTTAGATCTGGGGCAAATCGAGTTGTCCGAAGACAGGGGATCGACCCTGCTGGACTCTCTCCTATCCTGGAACTCTCAACCGGAAGCCCAGATACGATCGTGCCATTGGTAAACCCGGAGTCAAAGGAGACTCTCCCAGTCATCAGAGAGCCGGACCCGCCTCTGGATGAGAACTCCGAACTATTGAGGTCTGCGTCAATTGGGCTCGATCAAGTGCCCGGCCCCGCAGATCCACAGACTCCTATCCAGCTTTCGCTCTTAGATGAAGCACTGGGCTTGATACAATCTCTCGCCATTATGAAAGCCTTGCCTCTGAACTACACCCAGCTCAAGCTGGGGGCTGAGATTGGGGAATTTCACACCCCACCCACCACCCACTTAATAGCCACTGTCGAGGATCTAACTGACATTGTCGGATTAAGGGATCCGCAATCCCTTGAGAGGTTCGAACTCTGGGGTGTGTGCGGAGATCTCAACCTACCAGCCTGCCTACTCGCGATCCTCCTAAGCCTAGCGCGTCAAACTCAAAGAGACACAAAGATATAGCAGATTATCCTGGTTTAGGCCACCTTGCGGTGTAATACCCTACTCCAGCATTTTTGGTGGATTGCCTCGAAGGGCTGAGGATGAACTAGTACAGTGGATGAACTGGCCTCAGGAGGTGAGGTGTTCTTGAGATGGTGTGGTGTATGCTAGCTTGACTTGTCTTCGTCCTGTTCCGCCCCCCTCAGCCCGTTTCTATGGTGGTGGCTAGTCCTATTTATAGAGGCCTCGGTCCTCTTCCCAAATGTTGGCAGGAAGGGATCCCACAACGGGCGGTTTTGAAAGGGGACAAGTAGTACAACTTATCCTAACGAAAGTAGTCTTCGCCTATGAAAAGCCTATGGTCGTGACGCCGTGGTGGGCTCGTGGATGACTCCGTCCTGCCGTCCTGGTGGTCTTGGTCTCGTTGCACTAGAATGGAAACCTTTGCTTGATTCCTCGAGACTCCGCGCATGTGGCTTGCCTCCCTTGCACCAAAGAGGAAACCTGCGCTCTGCGCCCGCCTAGCCTTGGTTGTCATGGCTCACGTCAGTCGAGCCTCGTGAGGAGAACCTTGCATAGAACTCTCCGCCCCTCGGGAGCTAGCCTGAGGAGGCTGATCCCCTCGGGGGTCTTGGCGTCGTCCGCCTCGCGAAGCTTAGCCCCTCGCGAGGGTCTTGTGTTGTTGATGCTGAAGCTGGGCCATACCAGGCCATCGATGGAGCCACGTGGTGGGCCGCAAGCACGCAGGGTTGGATACCTCCAAATCTAGGACGCCGACAGTAGCACCCGGGCCCAAGGCGCGCTCGGACTTGGCTTCCAAGCGAGGCCAAATGGCAAGTGTGGAGCGCCACGGGCCCTAACCGCCTACGGCCTTGATGACACATGGCGATTGATGCGACGTGAGCGACTCCGCTTCCCCATGCTGCCTCGACAATTGCTTGACTTGACAACTACATGCTGCATGCAGAGAAAATCATCATTTCTGGAGATCGTGGGAGGCCGACGATTTACCTTCTCTTGGCTATAAATGCACGAGCGGGCAGAGCCCCTGCCCATCTCTCTTTCGTCTTGCTTCCGCCTGCTTCCCTTTTCTCTATCTTGCCTCCATGGCGCCGATTAGGAGCTATTCCGCGACCGAGAAGGGGAAGGATCCTAGGGAGGGGCCTGACCCTTTGTCGCCGAAGAAACGGCTCCACCTCCCTGACGACGTCGGCGCAGGGCAAGAGGTGGCCAGGCCTTGGCATTCGAGGCCTTCACCTGGCTTCCCCCTCCCCATCTACGCTCGTGCTCAAGACGACGGAGTGCACCGTCGAGGGGCGCCTGACGAAGATGGCAGGGCCGCCATTGCCCAACCGTCCACACCACGGACCCATGCTAAGGGTAGCTCGCGCGAGTTCGTGGTGTGGGCTGCGATGCCCCCCGACACCTAGATCCGACTCCCGTGGTTCTTCGCCAACGAGCTGCCTCCGAGGGGGGCGGTCGAGCTATGGCTGCAGCACGCCGGGTGCCGCAGCTTGGCAACCGGAGCCAAAGTCGAGGTGGTGCCGCCTGGAGATGTCTTCATCACGCGAGGATGGGGCGAGATCGCCCGAGCTTGCCGCGTAGAGGGAGCCCTGGCAATCCACTTCGAGTATGATGGTGCGGCCACCCTGTTCTTCAAGGTCTTCAACAAGGAGGGCGAACGGCTGGAATGCTGCCCCGGAGGAGACATCACGAGGGATGTCGCAGCGGGTGCTGGACCTGCTGGTGTCCCCTTCGGTGTTTGTCTAGCAGCAGTGACGACTCCTGGGAATCCAGCGACTCTCCTGAGCCCAGTGATTCTCCGGAGTCGATCCACGACAGCTACGTGCCGCCAAGCTCCCATCGATCCCGGAGCGCGGCTGCGACTGTCGCCTGACGTCACCGGCGGTACCGTAGGGCCCAGTAGTTGCTTTCCGTACGCGGAATGAAGGTTAGCCCCTGTGGGGTTTGTAAGATCGGAATGTACTTAATATCAGCGCTGTTTCTTTTGATTCGGTGATGGATGCGCGTATTCCAGTTCAGCATGGTTCCTCCCTTTTCTTTTCCCTAAGCAGCACGACACTCTACACCGATGCGACCCAGTCCCCAGGCAAGCTTCAGTCCTCGCTAGTATGCAAGGTCGCGATGCCGTGGTCAAGGCTAGGAGGTGAGCGACCCGAGGTCCTGTAAGAGCTCGTGAGACGCGATGCTCACGAGGTCCCCCTTGGCGTGCAACCAGCTGCATAGAGAATCAAAAAGGGGAGTAGAACTGCCGAAATGGAACTGCGAGGCGGGGCGTGCAGGGAGCAAAGCTGGTGCCGCAGCGAGCTGAGACTTATCTTTCAGTGTCTTGGTCTATCGGGGAGATGATGCTTGTTCTCGCGCCTGTGGTACCGTTGGGCGTAGCTTGCCTTGGCCACCTTCCCTCCTTGCTCGCCTAGGTGCTCTACGTCCTCGGGACTCGGCCCTCGAGCGAGCTCAACTGCTACTGGTATGCCAGGTCATGATGCCGTTATCAAGGCCAGGGGGTGAGGGCTGGAGAGCTAGTAGGAGCTCCCGAGACGCGGTGCTCGGGAGCCCCCCTTTAGTGTGCAAGCCACTCGCGAGGCCGGTTGGTGGTTGTACAAGCCGACCCATGGCCCACTGCCAGGTGAACATGCAGGTTAGATGAGAGGAAAGACCGGGAACCCCTGCGGAGCGGGCCTACAGCCCAGGGCATAGGACAAAGGCACCGAGGACCTAGCGAGGTGGTGTATGCAAAACGGGCCACGAACCAGAGCTCAATCCCCGGGTTTATCAGTGTTACAGGGACGGACCCGAGCACAAGTGTCGTGCCGACGTGAGTTATCATGCAGCCATGCGGGAGAGGTGCTAGCCAGCGAACACATGGGGGGCCACGAGGCGGCGGTCATAGGGTGACAATCATAGGTAAACTCACATAAACAGTTAGATTGTCTTGGTGAATGCAAATCGATGCATGCCATGGGGACGGGCCCATACGGCCTGGGGATGATGCAACCCGAGGGGTGCCCCCAGACTAAACGAACTAGAGAGATGTCACCTGGTACCGTTGTTGAAGAGGTGTTGAAGTAGCCAAAAAAGCGCGTTGTTGGAGTCGTTCTTCACAAGCTGCCCTGGTGCCAAGCCACAAGAGACTTGGAGGGACTGAGAGGCTCCTGAAGGTGCTCCTCCATCTCCGCCAGGATCGCCTAATGCATGGCCTTGCAAGCCGTCTGGGCGTCCATCATGCAGCGCTGGAACACCTCAGCCGTGCCCGGCAGGCCGAAGGGCATGCAGACGTAGCTGTGAGACGGACCCTCGCATCGGCCGACACGAGATGACCACATGAGCTGCCGAGACACGGCCCTATTGAGCCCGGGGATGTCGATGCAAATGCGGAACTCCTTACCCTTGCCAGGGTAGTGAGTTGCGCTGCGCGGCAGGCGACGATCGCCCTGCAGAACCTTTGCTTCTTGAATCTCCTCAATTGCCTTGATGATGAACTCCTGAACGCCTGGTGCCTCACGCCTGCTGCTTTCTCCTAGAAGCGTGCTCTGAAGAGTGCCTCCACATGGTGCCCGAGCGCCTCCCTCATGACCCTGGCTAGGTTTGAGGCCCTCTAAAGGAGAGCCCCTGAGCCCAGCCTGAGAGGGGCGCCGGGCATGCCTTCCTATGCGATGGGTGAGGGTGCCGTGTCCGAGGACGCGAGGCTCAGCGCAGCAGCCTCGAGCCATGTTTCCTCACGAGACCCCTATCCCAGCTGCAGCTTCTTCGTCTTGGGGGTGACCTCCAAAGGGAGGGCACCATCCTCGTCTTCAGGGTTCTCGATCGCTACAGCCTGGAAGGCGCGTTCGAGGGAGCATACCGCTTCCTTCTCTTGACACGCGACCGTGATGATGCCGCCGCTTCCTGGCATCTTGAGGACGTTGTAGCCGTGGTGTGTAGCCGCCATGAACTTGGCCAGTGCTAGGTACCCTAGGATGGCATTGTAGGGCAGGCGGATGTCCGTGATGTCGAAGTCGATGAGCTCAGTGTGGTAGTTGTTGCACTCGCCGAAGGTGACAGGGAGGCGAACCTGCCCTATCGGGTGTGTAGAACCGTCGGTCACTCCTGAAAATGGCTTGGTTGGGTGAAGCTGGTAGTATGGCACTTGGAGCCTGTCAAACATCTGAATAGACAGAACATTGTGCCCTGCTCCGCCATCAATGAGAGTCTTGGTGACGACCACGTTGCTGATGACGGGGGAGCAGAGCATAGGGAGTGCACCAGCAGTGGCCGCGCACTTGAGCTGGTCTGAGGAGTCGAAGGTGATGGCGCACTTGGACCACTTGAGAGGGTGAGTTGCTTCGGGCTTGGGGAGCGTTGCGATCACCTCGCGCACGAACTGCTTGAAGACGTGATGGGATGCCAGGGCCTATGAGCCGCCCAGGATGCATGCGATGGCTCTAGGCTCCTAGAAGCCCCCATCCCCCTTGTCCTGGTGGTGATCTTCTTTCCTTCTTGGTGGTGGAGGCAGAGGAGGCAGAGCAGCGTTGCCCTGAGGGCGCTCCTCACGAGGCTGCTCCCTCCAGGCACCCTCGCGAGGCTGGCCCTGCTAGCAATCCTCACGAGGCTGGTCGCGCCAGTCCTGATGATGGCTGCGTCTGTCCCAGCGTCCTCCACCTCGGCCACCTCCATGACTGTAGCCTCGATCGTTGTGCTCGGGGCGTCGACGAAGGCGCCCATCGCGGAGGGCCCTGAGCTCATGGCAGTCGTTGGTGTTGTGGTTGTGAACGTTGTGGAAGACGCAAAACGGCCGGTTGCTCTTGGAAGACTCGGGGTGGTCGCAGCCGCACTTTGTCTCTGGCTCGGCCGCAAGCACGGCCGGCCCCTTGCACTTCACGTCCTTGGTCTTGGTGTTCTTGTCTTTTGGATCAGCATCGGGGAGCTCGAGGAGGGAGAGGCATCCCTCCTCAGCCCTTGTGCACTTGTTCGCCATGTTGAACATCTCTAGAGCGGTGCAGAGACCCTTGTGGATGGTGAGCTCTTCCTTCGTCTTGACATCGCGGACGCCATCAGTGAATGCGGAAATGATGGCCTCGTCCGACACCTTGGGGATCTTGAGGCGAACGTTGTTGAAGTGCTGGATATACTTCTACAGGGTCTCTCCAGGTTGCTGCTTGATGCGATGCAGGTCACCCGCGGCCGGCGGATGGTCTCGAGTGCCCTATAAGTTGGTGATGAAGCGGCCGCACATCTCCTCCCAGGAAGAAACCGACCCCTCGGTCAGGTTCAGGAGCCAAGAACACGCACCATCCTTGAGGGCCATCGGGAACCAGTTCACGATGATCTTCTCATCGCCGCTGGTCGCCTTGATGCTTAGCTCGTAGAGCTGCAGGAACTCGCGGGATCGGCAATGCCTTCATAGCGTGGAGGCAGGTCTGGCTTGAACTTGCTTGGCCAGACGATGTTGCGGAGCTCCGGAGTGAATGTGCCGCATCCTGTCATGGCCACCGGAGGTCTCCGAGGGGGTGGAAACTGGTCTTGGTGCACGCGCATCGCCACCTCCTGCGGCGGCATGCGGGCCTGGTGCTGGGGTGCTGGAAGCACGCGCGCTTCTCCCTGGGGACGTTGTACCACCTGGCAGCTCACGTCCTCCCGAGCCGGTGCAGGGCGAGGCGAGTCACACCATGGAGCCACACGCCTTGGCTCGACGATGACGCCCTGGGCCGGAGGTGGTGGAGGAGCCCCGTGCGCCACGTCGCCTGCTGCAGGTGGTTGCTGAGGCAGTGGGCGAGCCGGCTTGGCGGAGCCCCTGTGCGCGATGCTGACGAGCTCAGCGATCCGGTCGAGCCACTCCTTGTAGAGGTCACCAACCGGGCGATAGCGAAGGAGCTCCCGCGCCATGAGTAGAGCGGCATGCGCATCCGCTTGGCCACGACGCGCGTGGGATGACGAAGCCGCTGGGGTCAGTGACGGAGTAGCGATGCACCTGTCATGGCGCACCGACGGGTGGAGCGATTAAGCTTGCTGCTCGTGGCCGGCAGGGCCCGTGGCGGCGTTGGCCACCGGAGATGGAGCGTGACGGGCACAACCATCACCCACCGGAGCCGTCTGAGCGGCGCGGGCGACGACTGCAGCCCGACGCTCGGCGCGAGCCCGGCGAGCGTCGACCATGGAAGTGTCGGAGTGGCAGTGGATCGATCGACAGAAGAGAAGATCCGGCGCACCCCTACCTAGCACGCCAAATGTCGGATTAAGGGATCCACAAACCCTTGAGAGGTTCGAACTCTGGGGTGCGTGCAGAGATCTCAACCTACCCAGCCTGCCTACTTGCGATCCTCCTAAGCCTAGCGCGTCAAGCTCAAAGAGACACAAAGACACAACAATTTATCTTGGTTCGGGCCACCTTGCGGTGTAATACCCTACTCCAGCGTTTTTGGTGGATTGCCTCGAAGAGCTAAGGATGAACTAGTACAGTGGATGAACTGGCCTCAGGAGGTGAGGTGTTCTTGAGATGGTGTGGTATATGCTAGCTCCACTTGTCTTCGTCCTGTGCCGTCCCCCTCGGCCCGTTTCTATGGTGGTGGCTAGTCCTATTTATAGAGGCCTCGGTCCTCTTCCCAAATGTTGGCGGGAAGGGATTCCACAACGACCAGTTTTGAAAGGGAACAAGTAGTACAACTTATCCTGACGAAAGTATTCTTCGCATGTGAAAAGCCTCTGGTCGTGACGCCGTGGTGGGCTCGTGGATGACCTCTGTCTTGCCGTCCTGGCGATCTTGGTGTCGTTGCACCAGAATGGAAACCTTTGGTTGATTCCTCAGGACTCCGCGCCTGTGTCTTGCCTCCCTTGCACCAAAGAGGAAACATGCGCTCTGCGCCCACCTGGCGCCCGCCTGGCCTTGGTCTTCATGTCCCACATGAAAGTGCGTTATGTCGACTAGAGGGGGGGTGAATAGGCGATTTTTAAGAAAACTTCACTGAGGAATTTCAAGGTGAGGAAACTCCTAAGCGAAGAGCTACTTGCAGCGAAATAAGTACTCAGGTATAAGCAAAACAGAGTAACAACATAGTCATCATGATGAAATGAAAGACAAACACTGAGTACAGAAAGCATAAACACATGATAAGCAGGATGAAGACAAATAGACTGAAGAATTAGGATTGAGGAAATAGGGAAAGTCTTCAGTCAATGTCTTCAAGTAGTAATGATCAGGTACATCAACACATAACTGAGGAAATGAAAGGGTTGAGGAAATAGAACCAGTTGGCTTGGTGAAGACAATGATATGTTCGACTAGTTCCAACTATTGTGACAGTTGTATGTCTGGTTGGAGCGGCTGAGTATTTAAACTCGAGGACACACAGTCCCGGACACACAGTCCTCACCGTATTCTCCTTGAGCTAAGATCACGCAAATCTCGCCCAACAGTAGTGGTAAGTCTTCACAGGTGACTTCCAAACCTTCACAGACTTGGTCACTCGGCAATCCACAATTCCTCTTGGATGCTCAGACCATGACGCGTAACCGTCTGGAGGATACACAGTCCTCAAAGGTAACAAGCGTCGGTTCCACACAGGAACAATCTCTTCAGTGATGCTCAATCACTTTGGGGTTTGTAGGTTTGAGTTTGGGATTTAGGTTTTCCTCACTTGATGATTTTCGCTCAAAGTCCTCGGAGGATGGGATGCTCTCAAATGACAAGTGTCAGTTTCGCTCGGAGCAGCCAACTAGCTAGTGGTTGTAGGGGGCGGCTATTTATAGCCTAGGGAGCAACCTGACATTATAAGACATAAATGCCCTTCAATGATATGACCATTAGGTGGTAGATATTTTGGAATGGCTAGCGTGCGGCTCAGCAACGGTCAGATATTTTTGAGGTTCAAATTCCTCGGGGCTATCATGTTCCTCAATGTGTAGGAAATCTGCACTGGCGAATTCCAAACTCCTCAGTCAGAACAAATTCCTCAGAGACCAAAAGATCTTCGTCTCTGTCACTGAAGAATTTGATTGAACTGATATGAGATTTCCAATGGCTTTACTCAAAGGATTGGGTAGGTGTAGGATTTTGAGATGAGCATCACTTGGAAATTTGTTTCCTTAGTATTACCTTGACCCCCTTTAACATTACGGTGTTTCATATGACTCAAGAAGAAGAAAATGAAACTACGAAAACAAAAGTCTTCACGCTCCAGATTCCTCGCATGAATATCGAAGTCTTCATGGTCACACCAATTTCTTCACTTTCAAAGTCTTCAGGAGAACCAAAGTCTTCAGCCGAAGACATTCATTTTTAGGGGTCGGCTTTCACTGTAAATATCAAACTCCTTATTGACTTATAGAGCCTGTGTACACTCACAGACATATTAGTTCCTTAATCTATAAGTCTTCAATACATCAAAATCACTAAGGGGCACTAGATGCACTTACAATCTCCCCCTTTTTAGTGATTGATGACAATATAGGTTAAGTTTTCAACGCGGATAAACATATGAAATGAAAGTACTCAAAATTGAGGAATTTTATTGCAAGATATAGAAGAACTCCCCCTGAAGATGTGCATAGTGAGGTATTTGCTTTTGAAGCAATGCACACTTGAAGAGTAGAATCATGGAGATCTCCCCCTATATCTCGTAATTCATACACACATTTAACATATAGAATGAAGAATTTGAAATGCATGATGAAATATGGTGACTGATGTAACTCAGCATGCGTGCATAGGATTAACAAGGAAATAGCATGCAGAAAGATAGAGCAAAAGTATTAGGTCACCATCGGACTTAAGTTTACAACTCGATCAACAAAAGCTTCAGAAGAGCGAGAGTTGCAACTTAACAAAAAAATGCCCATATATATAGACCCGCTTGAAGACTAACTCAAATCCTCCCCCCCTTTGTCATCAAATGACCAAAAGGGACGAAAAGTGAGGACTAACGCCCCTGAAGAATTTCTTCACGAAGTCGATGGAGGAGCACCAGCGTTGCTGGGGTCGTCTGTTGGAGTAGGGCTGCCGCAGTGTCGTCCAGATCTTCATTTTCATCAGTGTCGAGGAATATGAACTGGGCACCAAAGGAGGAACTTCGACCTTCTTGAATTTCTTTGGTGGAGGCTTAGCCCAGCCGAAGTCCTGCTTGAAGCCCATCTGCTTGAGATCTTCATCACCGTAAAGGTGAGACAATATAGCCCAGGTGCGATCAAACATTTCGTTGAGGAAGTAGTGGTTCTTCTTCACTGAATTATAAGTGGCAGTCATATTGTGAAGAATTGAACCAAACTGGCGTTTCACCCATTTGTGATTGCGATCCACCTTCTGATGAAGACTAAGTAGAAGCTCGCGGTCAGTCATCACCCTTGGAGCTATTGTCTGAGGACTTTGCTTTGAAGCATTGGCGGCAGTATCATGAGTGGCAGAATCATCATTGGTGGAGTATGAAGCAACTTTGCGGAACTGTCCATCCAATGGACGAACGCCTTCATCAATGACAGCAGTGGCCCTTGCCCTTCTCATCAGGTGAGGAAAATGTCCGTTTGAGGACTTCAATCAGGGGCAAAAAGCTGCCATGGTTGAGCGTATCAGCTTTGTAGTTTAGTGAAGACCTTGTTCTGAGGAATCTATGGAGCGTAAGGCTTCAGCTCAAAGGGGACATAGCGACATTTGCCAGAGTCCTCATGAAGAAATCATGATAATTTACGGGAATACCGTGCATGATGTTGAACAATAGATTCTTCATGATGCCAACGACTTCCTCATCATTTGAGTCGCGGCCCTTGATTGGACTCAAAGTCTTCGTCAGAATACGATAGACTGTCCTTGGCACATACTGCAAATCCTTCACAAGGAATTTGGTCCTTGATGCTTGTCCAGGCTTCAGCGGCTGCATCAGCACTTGCATAAAATGATCGGACAACTCAGTTTTAGAATATATCAGACGCGCACCTTCTGGGGGAGGACTGACTGGTATGGCATGAAGCAATTCAGTTGTTGGTGCCTTGTAGCCAGTGTTTTCAATCATCCAGTCCAACACCCATGAATTCACATCTTCAACATTTCCAGTGATGTGCAGCGTCGCGTAGAATTGAAGAATAAGTTCTTCATTCCAATCGCATATGTCAGTGCAGAAATTGAGCAGGCCAGCATCATGAATGGCAGCGAGGACTGGCACAAAGCAAGGCAGTGATTCCATATCAACATGAGGAATATGAGCATGGTCGAAAACTTTGTCCTTGTCAAACAGCACTGAAGAATAGAAGTTTGCCTGGCTGGTAGTCCAGAATCTCTTTCTCCTCAGACGAGCTGAATCATATGGATTATATTCAGTGAAGAATACATGCTCGTTGAAGAATGCATCAGCCTTGAACTTTTGAGTCTTGGAGAATGGGTTCTTTGGCTGAGGCTGAGGAGTGTCAGTAATTTGAAGAATAACTTCTGGGTCTTCAATTTCAGGAGCCGCGGGCTGAGGAATTTCAGCTTCTGCTTTAGTAGCAGCCTGGGCCTCCATTTCTTCAGCAACATGTTCATCAGCACTAGTGGCTGGAATTTCTTCAGGAATGGAAGGGGTAGCATGAATTTCTTCAGAACCCATGAGAACTTCAGTTTGAGCTGGGGGCTGAGGAATTTGTTGAATTGGTGTGAATAGAGGCGAGTTGGGGTGCTGACTCTCCCAAAAATCATCATTCATCACGGGAGTGGTATAGCCGATGTCCACATCCTCATCCACTTCCATTTCTTCAACGCCGGCCTCTTTAGCAGTGAACTGAGGCAGTGGCAATGATACCTGAGGGGTTGAGGTGAAGGTTTCAACCTCAATTTTTTCATCCATCTACTCTGTGGAAGCAGTAGAGGGATCTTATTCAGCAGATTCTTCGAGAATCTTATATTCTTCGCCATGAGGAACAAGTTCCTTAGATGGCATGCTTGCGAGAGGAACAACATCAATGGAATGCTCCAATGAACTTGTCAAAATCTTTGCCTTCTTGGGGGCCAAAGATTCTGATGCTGCTGATGCCTTCCTCTTCTTCAAAGCAGCACGCTCCGCAGCTTTGGTTTTCTTCACTTCAAAAGCTGAAGGAAGAATTGGACTTGGAGTTGGTGCGAGCGGAGTAGTGGCAGTGGGATCAATTTCTTCAGGCACAACTGATGCAGTTGACCTGTCTTGAGCAGTTTCTTCAGGCGCAGCGATAGAGTCTTCAGCTGGCCTAGCAATTTCTTCAGGCGCAACACTAGAGGTTGCCCTGGCAGTTTCTTCAGAGGCTGGAATTTCTTCAGCAGCCCTAGTGCTTGTAGTTTCATCAGCAGCCTGAAATTCATCAGCGGTGCTGGCAATTCCTTCAGTGGCTTGGGCAGATGCTTCAGCCGGAGTGACTTCAATGTGCACAGGAGTAGTAGCACTTGAAGTGAATGTCTTCGTCAGCTTAATGAATCTGACCTTGGCGCCCTTCCAGTCAGCCTTGTAGGCTTCAAAATCTTCGCTGAGCTTCTTGATTTTAGCTTGCAGTGCAATGAGCTGCTCAGGCGAAAGACTGAGGATATTGTCCTTTAAGTAGCGTTGCTTCTTGTACTGCACTTTCTTGATTGACCTGGCTTGGTCAAACTTCCATTTTTCTTCAGCGATGAATGCAGTCAAAACATGACTTTGTCTAGGAGTGAGGCCCAGCTCTGGCAGTGGAGCATTTGGATCCTTGTGCCATAGGTCGATGAAATCGAGCATTTTATTCGAATAGATTAGAAGGGGCACAACACTTCCTTTGGCTCTAGCGGTCCGCTGCTGTCTGTCCTTGATGATATCAACTAATTCATCATCATCAGCTTCATCATCAGAAGGTGTTTGAAAGACCACCTGCTTCTTGTGAGGACTTGGTCTAGTGCCTCGTCTAGCAGTGGCCTTGGTCTTCAGCGGAGTGGGACCGGTAGTTGAAGGGTGATCTGAAGAACTTGCCGAAGCTCCTGAGGCAATAGATATGCCTGTGGTCCGTTGGCACGTTGCGAGATGCACGGGTGCTGAGGACTTTGCCGGAGGAGCTGAGGGTTTTGAAGCCCGAGGAATTTGTGCAGCTTGAGAAACTGGGGCAGCTTGAGGAATTTGCCTCTGTGGCACTGAGGAAATTGGCCATGAGGGCATTGCAGAAGAACTTGGTGGTTTCTTTGCTGGCTTCTTAGGCATGGCCTTCTTACTTGAAGAAGCTTTAGCAGTGGCAGCAGCAGCAGCAGAGTCTTCATTGAATTTCTTCATTGCTTCTTTGGCTTGCTTGGCCAATTTTGCTTGCCGCCTGGCCCATTCATCAACATAATACTCACCACGTTTAAGGCTTGTTGGATCAGCTAGTTGGCCAGGTGCCAGAGGAGGTCTTGAGCTTGGAGGATTGAGAGCGAATTTCTTCATTTATTTGGGAGTAACATATCTGTACTCCCTCCACTCTCTTGCCCATCTCCTTTCGATCCTCTAAATGCGCACTTTGCGCTCATTCTTCATTTCCTTGCCATATTTTGCCTCATCAGGTGTGCAGTACGCTGCATAGATTTCCGCAGGGATCTCAAAGGCAGTATTTACTTCAAGCTTCTTTCCTCCTTTCTGAGGATGTTTACCGTCAGCCATTTTCTTCAGTTGAGGAATTTGCACAATTGAGTTCTCTGAAGAAGTGTGCAGCTTTTCTTCGAGAAATGCTGCAAATGAGTTAAGTTGATGAGAACCTAGTGATTCAGCAGCTCTCATGAGTACCTGTGAATAGAGTATAGGTGCGAAGAATTTGGAGAGGTCATATGCGTTCTCGGAAGGTTTTGTAAAATCCGGTTTGTCAGGAAATATAAGTACCCATATTTTTCCACCAAAGAAACGAAAAATACCAAAAAGTTCAAATTGAAGTTTGAGGAAATTGACCCGATGTGTCTTGAAGAATTTCACTAAGCGTTCTTTGTCTTAGGTTCCAGAGTTGTGCGGATCGTGAGATTCACACTCTTGAGGAATCATGAAGAAAAACGTCACTTAGAGAAACAGATCAAGAACTGAAGATTTGTGCTAGGTGTTTAGAGTGTAGAGACTGAAGAATAAACACCTTTTGAGGATTTGATGAAAATCATTAGTAGTATAAATGCGGTAAAAGTAACTTTTAATTGCCCTTGACGAAGAACGCGACGAACTAGAAGTGTAGATTTGGAAGTTCATCGGCTCGGATCTTCCACGCCCTAACTTGGCGGAGGAAGATGTCTACAGCGACGACGAAGGGAAGATTTCCGCGGCCGGCGCGAGTACGACAGCGACGAGGTCGAGGCAGTGAAGCTCTTCCTCACCGGTGACGATGGAGTTAGCGGTGGCGCTAGGGTTTGAGAAGCTCGAGCGAGGGAGTGAGGTCGAGCGGAGTAAAAGTGAAATGAGGAAGGGAAGGGGTATTTATAGTGGAGGTGAATAACTGTTCGCCCGAAGAATTTGGACGAACGTGCCCCTGACCCTTCTCATTTGTGCGACATGTGTCACCCACGTACTGAGAACTGGAGATCGTGGGTGAATGGATAAGTATATCGTGGAATGCGTAATGGTTTGGGCGGCAAAAGCCGGAAATTTCAGATAAGAATATTTTAAAGTGTCGTTCGCAATTTCTTCAGCTAACAACAACACAGTGAAGAATTTGAACGAGTTTCAAATAGAACGCACATGAAGAATTTGTGAATAGACTGGGTTGAGTTTAGCATAGAGGGGAAAGGGTCCGATCACATTCACTTAGCAGAAAAATCAACTTGGAGAATTAGCAATAAGTGAATGTTGTAGAGGACGTAAACTCATATATATATATATATATATATATATATATATATATATATATATATATATATATATATATATATATATATATATATGAAGAACAACTACGGAAAGAGTGAAGATAATGCAAAGTTGAAGAATTTGAAAGACCGAGGAATTTCAAAAACGAAGAAAAACTCAAATTGAATATTTTCAACTTTGGTTGGTGGCGTAACCCACCGTACAAGAAAGCAGATTTCAAACACCGCATACAATTCTCGTAGGGTTCTGAGAATCAATTTCTTCATTAATTTCTTCACACTTAGAGGGTTAGTCTTCATTGATTGAAGAAAAACATTACCTCGTGTGTTGCACATCTAAGTCATCAAGTCAGCATAAGTGTTAGGATATATGTGTCCTTTCAAAGAACATCCGAAGATTCTAGGATATTTAGCTCACACCACAACTTTCTAAATCTCTTCTCATCCAAGGGCTTAGTGAAGATATCGGCCAGCTAGTCTTCGGTGCTTGCATGGTCGGTGGAGATGTCGCCCTTCAACACATGATCACGAAGAAAATGATGACGAATCTGGATGTGCTTTGTCTTCGAGTGCTGAACTGGGTTAGGAGCAATCTTGATAGCGCTCTCATTGTTGCAGTAGAGAGGCACATTTTTCACGTTGATGCCATAGTCCTTGAGTGTTTGCTTCATCCATAGTAATTGAGCACAGCACGATCCAACAACAATGTACTCAGCTTCTGCAGTGGAGAGTGATACGCAGTTCTGCTTCTTCGAGGACCAACATACCAAGGATCGTCCGAGGAAATGACATGTGCCTGACGTTGACTTGAGGTCAACCCGATCGCCAGCATAGTCAGAGTCTTAATATCCAGTGAGATCAAAGGAAGAGCCCTTGGGATACCATAATCCAAGTGTTGGTGTGTGAGCTAGATATCGAAGAATATGCTTCACAGCCTTATGGTGTGATTCCTTCGGTGTAGCTTGAAATCGGGCACACATGAAAACACTAAGCATAATATCCGGCCTAGATGCACATAGGTACAATAAGGAGCTAATCATGGAACAGTATTACCTTTTTGATTGAAGTTTTTACCATTTTCATCAGTGCATAGATTGCCATTTGTGGGCATAGGAATTTTGATGCCTTTGGAGTCTTGCATGCCGAATTTCCTCAATACATCCTTGAGGTATTTCTCCTGAGATGTGAATATGCCATTGTATTGTTGACGAATCTGAAGACCTAAAAAGAATTTCTATTCTCCCATCATAGACATTTGATATTCTTCACTCATCATATAGGCAAATTCATCACTGTAACGTTTGTTAGTACAAACAAAGATAATATCATCAACATATATTTGACACACGAATAATTCATCATCATATGATTTGGTGAAAAGAGTTGGGTCAAGTGAACCGGGTTTGAAGCTTTTCTTCATGAGGAATTCCTTCAGTGTGTCATACCATGCCCGAGGTGCTTGCTTGAGGCCATAGAGGGCCTTGTTGAGTCTGTAGACGTGATCTGGAAATTTTGGATCCTCAAAACCTGGTGGTTGAGCAACATATACTTCTTCCTCAAGCTTACCATTGAGGAATGCACTTTTCACATCCATTTATTGTAAGATGATATTATGATGGTTAGCATAAGCAAGCAATATGCGAATAGCCTCAAGTCTAGCAACAGGTGCAAAAGTTTCATCAAAATCAATTCGTTCAACCTGTGTGTAGCCTTGAGCTACAAGACGAGCCTTATTCCTCACCACGAGGCCATTTTTGTTTTGTTTGTTGCGGTAGATCCATTTGGTACTGATAATGTTGTGCTTGCGAGGGTCTGGTCGCTTGACAAGCTCCCACACATTGTTGAGCTTGAATTGATGCAATTCATCTTGCATGGCTTGAATCCACTCGGATTCCATGAATTCTTCATCTACTTTGGTGGGCTCTGTGATAAAGACAAATGCAAAATGCCCACAAAAGTTAGATAAGTGTGAAGCTTTTGAGCGCGTGAGGGGACCTGGTGCATGAATGTCATCGATGATCTTCTCGACTTGCACTTCATTTACAATGCGAGGATGTGCGGGTTGATGACTTTGCTTAGGCCCAGCAGTTTCTTCAGGACCAGTTTCTTCAGCAGCACCAGCATGATTTTCTTCACGATCAGGAATGACTTCTTCATCAATTTCTTCGGTAGGGACGACATCCTCAGTAGCTTTGAACTTGATGGATTCCTCAGGTGACATTTCATCTAGCACGGGAGGTAGGTGCTCTCTTTGCGAGCCATTAGTTTCATCGATCCGCACATCTACAGTTTCAACAACCTCGTGGTGAACGGTGTTGAAGACTCTGTAGGTGTGCGAGTCCTTTTTGTAATCAAGCATAAAACCCTCATGTGCTTTCAGTGCAAATTTAGAGTGATGGTGAGGATCTCTAATGCAACATTTAGCATCGAAGACTTTGAAATAACTTACATTGGGTTTCTTGTCAGTGAGGAGTTTGTATGAGGTCTTTTTGAAGAATTTCTAAACATATACCCTGTTGATGATGTGGCACACATATCAATTGCTTCAGGCCAGAAGTGCTCAACTGTCTTGTATTCATCAAGCATAGTGCAAGCCATCTCAACAAGAGTCCTGTTCTTGTGCTCCACGACGCCATTCTGCTGAGGAGTATAAGGAGCAGATAATTCATGAGTAATACCAAGCATATCGAGATATTCATCGAGGCCAGTGTTCTTGAACTCGGTTCCGTTATCACTCGTGATATGCTTGATCTTCACACCGAAGTTTGTGGAAGCCCTTGAGGAAAATCGTCTGAAGACTTCCTGCACTTCATTTTTGAAAGTGATGATATGCACCCATGTGTAACAATAATAGTCATCAACAATGACAAAGCCATATAATGATGCAGAATTAGTGAACGTGGCATAATGAGTAGGGCCAAAAAGATCCATATGAAGTAATTCAAAGGGACGAGAAGTAGTCATGATAGTCTTTGTGGGATGCTTGGCTCTGGTGATATTTCCAGCCTCACAAGCCCCACAAAGATGATCTTTGAGGAATTTTACACCCTCGATGCCAATGACGTGCTTCTTCTTCGCGAGTGTATGCAAGTTCCTCATCCCAGCATGACCAAGTCGTCGATGCCATAACCAACATTCTGAAGCTTTTGCGAGTAGACATGTGGCAGGCTGTGGTCCTGCAGAGAAATCAACAATATAAAAGTCTCCTTTCCTAAAGCCTTCGAAGACTTTGGTGTTGTCAGGTTCCATTAGCACAAGGTAGCGAAATTTGCCGAAGACAACAACCATATCAAGATCACAAGGCATTGAGACTGACATAAGATTGAATCCTAAGGACTCAACAAGCATGACTTTGTCCATGTGTTTATCCTTTGAGATTGCAACCTTACCTAGACCCAATACCTTGCTTTTTCCTTTGTCAGCATAGGTGATATGCTTAGTATGAGATGGTGAGAAATCAGTGTCCATCAGCAAGCTTCTGTCACCAGTCATGTGATTTGTACATCCACTATCAAGGACCCACTCAGTAGCTTTGGGTTGTTCATCCTGCAGATGAATTAGTGCAATTTACGAACCCATATACTTCATCAGTGAAGAATATGATATCAATTTCATCAACAGTAACAAATATAGCAATATGAGGACGTGAGAAATGAATGATTCATTTCTTCATGATTAGCTTGCGTCCTTTCAAGCATATTCAGGTCTCCAGCAAATTCTTCAGACGATCAAGTTTGTCTGGAGACCTGACCATGCATGAGAGATTAGTTCTTTTTCTTCACCACCCACATCTGGAGGGGTGGCAAAGAGTTCATCATTCTGCGAACTCCATAAGAAAATGATGGCATAGAAGCCAGTGCATTTCGTTTCACAGAAGAGTGGTTAGGGTAAGCATATGAATAAGTAGAGAAATTCTTTGAGGACTTATGAACATAATGGTTTGAAGAATAATGCACGTAGTCATGGCCCTTAGACTTTCCCTGTGAAACAGAAGTGTTAGCATGATGATAACCATATGAGGATTTTGATCCATGTGAGGAATTTGTTCCTTGTGAAGAATTTGGTCCATATGAGGACTTGGATCCATATGAAGAGTTTGGTCCATATGAAGAATTTGGGGTTCTTATTCTTCATGTGTGGTGTCATGATGACATTCACCTGAAGATTTTCAAGGCAACTTTTAGGAACCCAGATTTTCTTCATAGGGGGACCGTTCCTGCAGTTAGTTCCAACATATCGAGCAAATACTTCACCATTCTGATTTTTAAACAGCTTATAGTTGGAGTCAAATGACTCATCGAAGGAATATGAAGAATAAGAGGTAAAAGCCAGATAAATTGCATGGATCTACAGGAGGTCCTTTTGCAGCAACCCATGAGGTTTTGGGGTACTGCTCAGGTTTCCAGTAGGTTCCATCTGCATTGAGTTTCCTCTCAAAGGCAATACCGTCTTTCCTAGGGTTCCTGTTCAAGATCTGCTTTTTAAGCACATCACAAAGAGTCTGATGCCCTTTGAGGCTTTTGTAAATGCCTGTCACATACAATTCCTTCACCCCTGCATTATCGTCAGTGATACATGTGGTATCCTCAGATGAGGAATTTGTGACCACAGAGATAGTTGAAGAATTTGCAGCAATAGAAGCATTTGAACATTCAGGTGATGAATTAGAAGATTCATGCTCAATGCATTTAATACAGGGTGGAACAAATTCTTCCTGAGCGGAACTGATCTATTGAGCAAGCAATGAATCATTTTCCTTCTGAAGATCTTCATAACTCACTTTTAACGTCTCAAGATCTTGCTTTTCCTGAAGAAATTCATAAGAAAGCTTCTCATGATCAGTTAAGAGAGAGTTATGATGATTTTGAAGGTTGTCAAACTTTGACTGAAGTTTTTGAAGACTATCAGTCAAAGCCTTATTTTGATCCAATTGCTCAACCAACATATCATCGCTTTCATCTAGCATGTTTTGAACTTTTTCAAGAGCTCTTTGTTGTTTAGTGGCAAGGGAAGCAAGTTTGACATAGCTGGGGCCAAATTCATCACCTGGTTCATCATCACTAGATTCGGAAAGGTAGCATTCAGTTACCTTGGCACCCTTTGCCATAAGGCGCGGTGAAGAGGACGATGATTCAGGAGCGAAAGTCATCTCCTTGAGAGAATCCTTGAAATCCTCAAACCAAGGATCATGACGAGTATGATGACCTTCGTAAACCTCAGAGAGTCGGTCCTAGATTAGCTTCGCATGATTGAGATGCATGACATTCCTGAACTGATTTTGGGACAAACAGGAGCAGATGACATCCTTCGCTATGAGGTTGAGTAGAGTGTACTTGCGAATGTCATCAGCCTCCGCCATCTTGCATAGATCGGTAAGACCAATCTCAGTGATGGTCCACAGTTCATTGTTCATTGCCACGAGTCGCTTCTTCATCAAGGCCTTCCACCGGGGATACTCATGACCGTCAAAGATGGGACGGGACACACTCCTCATTCCTGCAGTCGACATAACTAAAACTCCAGGTGGTTAAACCAAAAGCATGCAGAATAAGGGAGTACCTTGCTGTGATACCAATTGAAAGTGCGTTACATCGAATAGGGGGGGTGAATAGGCGATTTTTAAGAAAACTTCACTGAGGAATTTCAAGGTGAGGAACTTCCTAAGCGAAGAACTACTTGCAGCGGAATAAGTACTCAGGTATAAGCAAAACAGAGTAACAACATAGTCATCATGATGAAATGAAAGACAAACACTAAGTACAGAAAGCGTAAACACAAGATAAGCAGGATGAAGACAAATGGACTGAAGAATTAGGATTGAGGAAATAGGGAAAGTCTTCAGTCAATGTCTTCAAGCAGTAATGATTAGGTACATCAACACATAAATGAGGAAATGAAAGGGTTGAGGAAATAGAACCAGTTGGCTTGGTGAAGATAATGATCTGTTCGACCAGTTCCAACTGTTGTGACAGTTGTACGTCTGGTTGGAGCGGCTGAGTATTTAAACTCGAGGACACACAGTCCCGGACACACGGTCCTCACTGTATTCTCCTTGAGCTAAGATCACGCAAATCTCGCCCAACAATAGTTGTAAGTCTTCACAGGTGACTTCCAAACCTTCACAGACTTGGTCACTCGGCAATCCACAATTCCTCTTAGATGCTCAGACCATGACGCCTAACCGTCTGGATGATACACAGTCCTTAAAGGTAACAAGCGTCGGTTCCACACGGGAACAATCTCTTCAGTGATGCTCAATCACTTTGGGGTTTGTAGGTTTGAGTTTGGGATTTGGGTTTTCCTCACTTGATGATTTTCGCTCAAAGTCCTCGGAGGATGGGATGCTCTCAAGTGACTAGTGTCAGTTTCTCTCGGAGCAGCCAACCAGCTAGTGGTTGTAGGGGGCGGCTATTTATAGCCTAGGGAGCAGCCCGACATGATAAGACATATATTCCCTTCAATGATATGACCGTTAGGTTGTAGATATTTTGGAATGGCTAGCACGCGGCTCAGCAACGGTCGGATATTTTTGAGGTTTGAATTCCTCGGGGCTATCATGTTCCTCACTGTGTAGGAAATCCGCAATGGCGGATTCCTAACTCCTCAATCAGAACAAATTCCTCAGAGACTAGAAGATCTTCGTCTCTGTCACTGAAGAATTTGATTGAACTGATATGAGATTTCTAATGGCTTCACTCGAAGGATTGGGTAGGTGTAGGATTTTGAGATGAGCACCACTTGAAATTTTGTTTCCTTAGTATTACCTCGACCCCCTTTAACAGTACGGTGTTTCATATGACTCAAGAAGAAGAAAATGAAACTACGAAAACAAAAGTTTTCACACTCCAGATTCCTCGCATGAATATTGAAGTCTTCATGGTCACACCAATTTCTTCACTTTCAAAGTCTTTAGGAGAACCAAAGTCTTCAGCCGAAGACATTCATTTTTAGGGGTCGGCTTTCACTGTAAATATCAAACTCCTTATTGACTTATAGAGCCTGTGTACACTCACAAACATATTAGTTCCTTAACCTATAAGTCTTTAATACACCAAAATCACTAAGGGGCACTAGATGCACTTACATCACGTCAGCCGAGCCTCGTGAGGAGAACCTTGCATAGAACTCTCCGCCCCTTGGGAGCCAACCTGAGGAGCTGATCCCCTTGGGGGTCTTGGAGTCGCCCGCCTCGCAAGGCTTGGCCCCTCGCGAGGGTCTTGTGTTGTTGATGTTAAAGCTGGGCCATACCAGGCTGTCGATGGAGCCACGTGGTGGGCCGCAGGCAGGCAGGGCTGGATACCCCCAAATCTAGGACGCTGACTGACATGCTAGACTATGCCTCTGAGTACATCGATGGCACAGATGATGATGTCGATGTCGAACAAAGCCAAAACCCGCCTATCACGGGGCGTTGGACGGCCACTTCTACCTACGATGTATACATGGTGGACACTCCTGAGAAGAAGGACGTCGATGGCACTCAAGATCTAGGCAAGGACAAGCCCGTCGACGAACCACCAAAGCACCGGCGTCAGCGGCACCGCTCACGATTGCGCCAGACAAAGGGTAGTAATACCAGCACCGGAGATAATGAAACTCCGGATAACGCTGAAGACCATGACCACCCCGTCGAACCCACGTCCGAACAGGACGAGAGGGAGGAGGGTCAATATAGCCCCGAACATGATGATAACGAGGACTCGGAAGACATCAACTACTTACCTGCCTCTGAAGAGGATGTGAGCCTCGGCGACGAAGATTTCATCGTCCCAAAGGAACCCCTCGAACAAGAATGCTTCAAGCGACAACTCATCGCCACTGTGTGGAGCCTGAAAAAGAAACAACAACAGCTTCAAGCTAAACAGGACACACTCAACGATAGATGGACCAAGGTCCTAGCCGCCGAAGAGTATGGACTCGAGCGACCAGTAAAGAGTGACCCCAAGCGTAGGCTGCTGCCATAATTTGACGATGAGGACCTCAAGCCAATTCCGTCAAAATACAATTATGCTGATCAACCAGACCGACCACCACGTGGACGGGACAAAACGGCCTATCACGCTGAACACCAGCCTGCACCACCTCGCCGTAGAGGCAAGGAGACAACGGCGGCGGACTACACTTATGACTTATGTCAGGACCTGGCCAATAAAGCCGGCCAGACTAGATCAATCTACAGATCTTGAGGACGTGCTCCGGCACGGGACGATGGCCACCAAACCTGGCGTGACGAACATCATCAATTTTGAGGTCAGCACCGAACACAGATGTCATCCGAACTCCGTCGCGATGTAGCCAAGTATAGAGGTGTCGCTCACCCTATGTGCTTTACTGATGAAGTAATGCAGCACCTGTTTCCGGAAAGGGTTTAAACCCGTGATCGAGCAGTATGATGGAATGACAGACCCTGTCATCTGGATTGAGGATTTTCTTCTCCAAATTCACATGGCTCGTGGAGATGACCTCCACGCCATTGAATACCTTCCCCTAAAGTTGAAGGGACCAGCACGACACTGGTTGAATAGCCTCCCAGAGAACTCTATTGGGAGCTGGGAAGACTTAAAAGATGCTTTCCGGGCCAACTTTCAGGGCACCTATGTCCGGCCACCAGACGCCGATAACCTAAGTCACATAGTCCAACAGCCTGGAGAGTCAACCCGCAAACTTTGGAATCGGTTCCTCATCAAAAAGAACTAGATCTTGGACTGTCCAGACGCCGAAGCCTTAGCGGCCTTTAAACACAACGTCCGTGATGAATGGCTCGCCCGACACCTCGGGCAAGAAAAGCCGAAAACCATGGCATCCCTGACAACACTTATGACCCGCTTCTGCGCGGGCGAAGATAGCTGGCTAGCTCGTAGAAGCAACAATTCCAGCAACCCTGGCACCTCTCAGGCCAGGGACGGCAATGGAAGGCCACGCCGCAATAAAACAAGCGCCGGAACAATAGCGACGACGCAGAAGACATGACAGTCAATGCCGGATTCAGCGGTTCCAAACTCGGTCAGTGGAAGAAACCTTTCAAAGGCAACATGGAAGGTCCATCTAATTTGGACAAAATCCTCGAGAGGCCCTGTCAGATTCATGGCACCCCCGACAAGCCTACCAACCACACCAATAGAAATTGATGGGTTTTTAAATAGGCCGATAAGTTAAATACCGAACACATGGGGAAGGGACCTCCAAGAGAGGACGACGATGAGCCCCGTCAGCTGAATACCGGGGGTCAGAAGCAGTTTCCCCCGAAGTAAAAATAGTGAACATGATCTATGTCACGCACATACCCAAAAGGGAGCACAAGCACGCACTAAGGGACGTCTACGCCGTAGAGCCTGTCGCCCCAAAATTCAACCCATGGTCGGCTTGTCCGATCACCTTCGATTGTAGAGAACAGCCAACCAGTATCCGTCATGGGGCTTCGGCCGCCTGGTACTTGATCCTATCATTGACAGATACCATCTTACTAGAGTCCTCATGGACGGTGACATCAGTCTTAACTTGATCTATCAAGACACTGTCTGCAAAATGGGCATCGACCCGTCAAGAATCAAGCCTAGTAACACTACCTTTAAATGAGTGATACCCGGCGTGGAGGCCCGTTGTACGGGCTCATTAACACTAGAAGTGGTATTCGGCTCGCCAGACAACTTCCGTAGCAAAGAACTGATCTTTGATATCGTCCCTTTTTGCAGTGGCTATCACGCACTGCTCGGACGAACCGCCTTCGCCCGCTTTAATGCGGCCCGACACTATGCTTATTTGAATCTTAAAATGCCCGAACCACGTGGCATCATCACAGTTAATGGAAATATGGAGCGCTCCCTCCGTACTGAAGAGCACACCGCGGCCCTAGCAGCCGAGGTGCATTGCGGCCTTATCAAGTCGAACAATTCATCGGCCATCAAGACCAGTGACATTGCTAAAAGAGTCCGGTCTGCACCTCATGGAGATAGTACGGTGGACCCGGACCTCGAATAGCAGTCCAGCCTCCGCCGACTGCCCCATAAGGCCATGTCATATGTACAACGCGTACATAACTACACACTTAAAATACCTTGGGTAACGTCGGAGGCACACTGCATAAAAGGTTCATACTATGGTTCGACCCTATTCGGACCTCACATACCTTTTCTTTCTTTCTTTCACTGCAGGTTCATTTGAAAACCTACCAGCTGTATGGTTGCATGAGGGCTTCCTCCTTGGCCCCTCTTCTTATTTACAGACAACCATCTAATCCTCCTCTCAAAGGATTCACTACTAAGGAGAAACATTGCAGACGTGCAGCAGGGCACTATTGGGATCTTCAAACCACTATTTTTAGGCCATGTGTAAACCTTTTCCATATGTAAATCTTTGGCATGTAACATGACCTCAATACTCATGGCATTATCTGTCAAAACATGTCTCGGCGTATTAATAAGGATATAAAGGAAGCAGATGATCACCACTTTTTGTTGTTATACTATCATATGTATCCCCTCCTTACTTCTGACTGACATATGTGCTTTAGCCCGGCCTTCATGTTGGGGGCTGTATTCGGCCTTGCACATTCTAAAGTCCGAACAACTATAGGGGACTCTTCGGCGTCCCGGATATTGCATTATATGCATCGGTCTTGATTCATGTCTTTGGTCCATAGTTGGGTTGCCCGGCTCCTGTGCTTACCACCTTACGTTCTGCTAGTTCGGCTAAGGTAGTAAAGGGATAACTACTCGATTGTATTTCTGGTTTGTCCGCTTAAGTACCTCAGTAGAGAAAGCCAAAAATCGACCGCATGATAAGCGAGAGCTGGTCAACGATCCGGTGACTTAGTGTTATACTACAAATCGTTAGCGATTCTTGCCATGTCACACGAGGGGCTGAGCTTCAACCAGACATGTTGCAAAGGCACCGTACTCCAGATGACCACACAATGCAACAGGGGTTAGTACTTAGTCCCACCAATGGACTCCTATGGTTAAGTGAAGGTAATAAAGCCGCATAGTCTGATTGCCTAGTTCACCTCGCGGACACCTCCTCTATGGACCAAGATGTTGGATAAAGTGCGATCATGCATTCATGAACACCCCTGTAATATTTACATGGGGGCAGAAGCCGACGACTGGCAACCTTCAGAAATATAAACAATAAACGGCCGCACAGGAGGATAAATTGACACAAAAGGCGCAATCATAGTGCGGATTCATAACATAGTTTCTTCCACCCGAATACATCTAATCAAACATAACGTCCTTTGAACACTGGCCCTCTACTATTCGAGCCCCTTCTAGGACATCTTCAAAGTACCTCTCCGGCTTCCGATGATCTTTGCCCTCAGACGGACCTACGGTCACCACTTCGGTGGCCTTCATCTTCGCCCATTGCATCTTGACGCGGGCGAAGGCCATCCGAGCACCTTCTATGCTGGCCGACCTCTTTATGGCGTCGATCCAAGGACGCGCGTTGACAAGCCGCTTCACGAGGCCGAAGTAACTATTGGGCATGGGTTTGGCTGGCCAAAGTTGGACTATTATATCCTTCATGGCCAAAACGGCCACCCTATGCAGCTCGGTCAGCTGCTTCAGCTGGTCGATCAGAGGCGTCGGATGCTCCGGCGCGAGATACTGTGACCAAAACAGCTTCTCGGTCGAGCTCCCCTCCCGGGCTCGGAAGAACTGTGCGGCGTCAGCAACACTCCTCGCAAGATCCGCAAACGTGTCTGGAGAACTCCAAACTCGGGTCAGCAAGATATACCTCTTACTTCCAAATTTACTCTGTAGAAGAAAGGCCTTACCAGCCGCTATCTGCCTTGTTTGCTGGATCTCCCCACGAGTGCTCTGGGACTCAACCCGAGCATCTTTGGCATCCTGGAGAGCCTTGGCAAGTTTGGATGCTTGGTCAGAAGTCTTCTGCTACAAGGTTTCGCACTTGGTGATGGCATCCTTGAGCTCTTGATCGACTTCGGCCACCCGAGCTTCATGTTGGCGGCGGCTGTCTTATTCGCCTCTGCCTTCTCCTTTGCTTGGGCAAGCGCACCTTTGAGGGACTCAACCTCGGTTGCGCCAACTGTGATCATAATCACAAAATTCAACGAGTTAAAAGACTCACTATACATATCACTTCTGATATATAACTTCTGCATACCTTGCGTCTCCTTGAACCGCTTGTTGATGCGGTCGAGCTCCTCATCGGCCACTCACAGCTTTTGATTAAGCTCGGAAACCTCCGCGGCCTGGGTGGTAGCCGCCAACATGGATGCTTGTTACACACATTAGCATAGTATATTAATGTCCGACTTGTCATGTGATCTCCTTTCCGGATTGTTCTAATCCGGACAGAGTCTCAGGGGCTATTGTCTATGCACGAGTTCATCCTTTCATTTTTTTGAGAAACGTTCATCCTTTCATATGAAAAGTCTTTTAGAGGATTATGTCGCATACCTCGAAGCCCGTTAGTAGGCTGTTGAAGGCTTCGTTCAGTCCGCTTTTTGCAGACTGAACCTTCTCCATAACCGCACCCATCGGGGCACGATGCTACTCCATGATGGAAGCACGTTGCAGCGCTTCATCCAGAGCATGAGCAGCCTCTAGGTTAATGGAGGCCGCTGATGGAGCTGGTGCTCCTCCCCCCTCTCTCGAAGGGGGCTGTGCATCCCTTCCCGGAGCTGCATTGGCCTCCGAAATGGTGTGCGGTGGGGGCCCGGACTGATGGGGCTCCCCGTTGTTGTTGGTCATGGGGGTTGCCTCCCCCAGGTCTTCGGCGACCGAGGTGTCAACCTCAGGCGCCTTCTCGACGGCCTCGTCCGCCCCTCCTCGGCCAGGAGAAGTCCTTCGGGACAACACCTTGGTGTCCTCCATGGCAGTAGGCGAGGGGGCTCGCGATGACGCGTCGCTCTCCTCCTGCTCAGGCGGCAGGGAGTTCCCCTCCGACGAGGGGGTGTTTGGAATCTCATAGGAAGGGCTGAAAAATAAATAATAATATTACTTACATAACGGAGGTAGGTAAGCGGAAACCAAACAGTAAAGATTACTTACGATTCGGCCAGGGGCTTCACCCTGGGAGGTCTTTGGGGGATGTGTTCGGACTCTGAGTCCGAACTGACCGAAAGGGTTATCTTCCCCCTCTTCGGCGCCACCCCCTCTGGGTCTTCGGAGGCCGTCCTCTTCTTCTTCCTCCCCTTGCAGGGGAATCACTTTCCACCTCCTCCTCCTCCTCTTCTTCCTCGTCTCCCTCATGAGAGGAGACAATCTCGATCTCTCCGGACAATGTCCAAAGGGCCTCTGCGACGGGGGCCACCCTTGGGCTGCTTGCCCTTCTTCTTGCGGTGCCTGATAGGGCACTGCGACCAGCATCTATGTCAGCTGGGGAGTGGTTGGGCCCTCTGGCAGCGGAGCCGGACTGTCAATCTGCCCTGCCTTTGCTGTCCAGCCCTGTAAGGAAGGGAGCTGATAAGATTTCTATTGATTGAAGCATTGACCGAATAGGTCTTCGGAAAAGTTAGTAATTACCTCTGAGTCCGGATTCTCGATGTTGAGCCTGGTGTCCTCGGTCTTCATGGGCCAGCTCTTCTGGGCCTTGAAGATCAGCTTTCATATATCTTCGTGCGTAGTGTCGAAGAAGCGCTTCAGGGTCCGTGGCTCCTCCGGATTGAACTCCCACATGGGGGAGGCCCGGCGTTGGCATGGGATGACGCGGCGGAAGAGCATGATCTCCACCACATTTGTGAGGCCGATGTTTTTGCCTAGCATGTTGGTGATGGGCTTCTGCAGCATCTGCACCTCCGTCTGGGACCCCCAATCGAGCCCCTTAGCGGTCCACGAGGTGAGCCTCGTGGGGGGTCCAGATCTGAACTCCGAAATTGCCACCCAGTTGGCACGGCGAGGTTCGATGATGTAGAACCACTCCCGCTGCCAGACCTTGACGGTTTCGATGAAAGCCCCCTTGGGCCATGTGGTGTTGGGAAACTTGCTTACCATGGCCCTGCCGCAGTCCGCATGCTGTCCGTCGACCACCTTCGACTTTAGATTGAAGACTTTAAGCCACAGGCCGAAGTGTGGCAGGATGCGGAGCAGAGCCTCACACACGGCGATGAACGTCGATATGTGGAGGAAAGAATTTGGGGCTAGATCATGGAAATCTAGCCCGTAGTAGAACATAAGGCCGCAGACGAAAGGGTGGATGGGAAACCCTAGCCCCGTGAGGAAATGGGGGAGGAGGTCAACCCTTTCGCCGGGCGCCGTAGTGGGGATGACTTGGTCCTTGTCGGGAAGCATGTGTGCAATGGTCGCAGACAAGTACCCCCCGCTCCGGAGTTCCTTCACGTCCTTCTCAGTGACGGAGGAGGCCTCCCACTTGCCCTTGGAGCCTGACCCAGCCATGGCTGGAGAGGGTGGTGGCGGTGAGGAAGATGGGATCTTTTTTGGCACTTGAGCTTGAGAGATTGGAAAACAGGGGCTAAGGAAGGCGCGGGGAAGAAAGGAGGAATCTTTACCCTCTTATAGGCAGTGAAAATGACAACTGTCCCCCCACTTAAGCCTTAAACCTCGCCCATTCCCAATGAGAGCGTGCGCCAGGAGCGGTTGGGTTACCCAAATCTCATTGATGAGAATCCCGTAATAAGTGGGCACGATCTCTGTTTTGACAAGACGGGCCAAGGGGGCTCGACCCCGAAACACGAAACGGGGATGTGAAAACGATTCAAAACACTGAAGCGTCAAGTGTGACGCTTCACCGAAAAAAGTTGTTAGTAAATACACTATTCCTATTTTTATATTTTGCCTTCGTGGCTAAGGGTTGTATTAATTATACAGAGCCAGATATAGTTCTTTTATAAGGGAAAGCTGATGTATGGAATTCAAGGAGAGGAACCCGCCTCGCAATGCCAAAGACAACCTGCATGTCGAACACGTCGTCATTGAAGACTGGTTCAGGGGCTACTAAGGGAGTCCTGGACTGGGGGGTCCTCGGGCGTCCGGCCTATTCAATATGGGCCGGACTGATGGGTTGTGAAGATAAAGGAAGAAGACCACCTCCCGTGTCCGGTTAGGGCTCCTGTATGCGTGAACGACAAGATTAGGTGTTCAGATAGGCTATTTCCTTTCTCTGTAAACCAACTACGTACAACCCTAGGCCCCTCCGTTGTCTATATAAACTGAAGGGTTTAGACCGGAGGCAGAATCATAATATTCACAGGCTAGACAAGCTAGGGTTTAGCCATTACGATTTCGAGGTAGATCAACTCTTGTAACCCCTATACTCATCGAATACAATCAAGCAGGACGTAGGGTTTTACCTCCTTTAAGAGGGCCCGAACCTGGGTAAACATTGTGTTCCTTCGTCCATCGTTACCATCGATCCTTAGACACACAGCTTGGGCCCCCTACCCGAGATCTGCCGGTTTTGACACCGATAGGCGTCCTCACGAGGAAGGCGACACCCGCGGGCGCCGCTGCCGCCGGTGCCAAAGCGCAAAGCTTTCGCTAAAATCTGCACCTGCACAATGAGGCATCTTGAGCCAGAACCATGACAAAGACCAGACCACCAATCCAGGTCTAGGCAACGCCACCTCCGTCGGAAGTGCACAAGCCAGGACCACCCACCACCAGACCCCTTGTGGCCCACACGACCAAGAGGCACAACCACCAACATCGCCACGACGAAGCCCGCCGGAGAGCCGCCTAGTAGCCCGACATCCAGAGCCGCCGCCCCGACATCCGATATCAAACCTCACACCGACGCCACAACGTGCAACCACCACCAACCAGGACGGGAAGCAAGCACCTCCCCCCAACCCACGAGACCCCACCATGCCGGTAGAACAAGAGAGAGGCTGAAGTCGGCGTACCGGCTGCCCGGCAAAGATGCCCCGGGCCATGCACGAAGGCTACGTGCCGACAGGCACCACCGGAGGGGGCATTGACCAGCGCCCCATCAGATTTGGCAACTCTAGATCTGGACAGGGGGTTGTCCAGCCGCCCGGATAGCCTCGGCCACGCCAGCCATCGTCGCCTTCGGCACCCTCATGATGCGTCAAACCACCAACGCCACCAGTCGTGGGCCGCCAACTTGTCATCATCGCGAGGATCGCACACCCATGGGAGAGCATGCACCACCCGTCCACCGGCGCCCCAACCCACCGAAACGAAGCCAACCAGCCAAGACGCCATTGGGCGGGAGCCACTACCATCACGCCGCCAACCCCCACCGGCCAACAAACCATGTAGAGAGGCTGCCCGCGTCCCAAGTCGCCCTCGGCCCGTGCCGCTGGTGGGCAGAGCAGCAGCCGCCACCGCCGCGCCAGCACGCCCCCTCCTCCCCGACGCCCAACACGTCGCGCCATTAATGCGACCACGCCATGACCACGCAACCGCGCCGCAACGCCGCCTCGCCCTGGGTCAGCGAAGCACCCTGATCCAGACGCGTCGGTCTGCCCCAAAGCCGCTGGGAGGGGGAACGAGAAGGCCTCGCCGGCGCCGGCTAGGCTTCGCTCGGTCGCGCCCTCTGGCGGCGGCGAGGACGGAGGAGGGGGCGGAAAAGGGAGCTGGTGGCGGTGCGCTAGGGTTCCTCCCTGTCGCCTGGCGGGAGTGATGCAGGAGGGTGGGGGAAAAGTCCATAACAATTCTCGCTCTTGAGTAATACTCCCTCAGTAAATAAGCAAATATAAACATAAACATATAAGACATGAAAGACTTGTAACAAAAGAAGAAATGAGCACGTGTATGCAGTTCCCGCTCAACCTTATCTTCACCACCGCATACTCCCTCTCCCTTCTCACAAACAAATTTAGGAAGAAAAGCTCACCCGAGACAACCGGGAGTAGAGAGCTTCGGACGAGGAGATGGCCTGCTGGTTGGGGGCAGCCTGCAGAGTGGCGGCAGCGGGGGTCTTGCGGTCTGAGCGGCAACGACTCAGCCTTCCTCTAGCACTGACGGCGGCAAAGAGGGCCAGCGTCTTGGAGCAGCAACGAGAGGAAGCAGCCGGCAGCGCTCGCGCTGTCCAAGGTTAGCGACGACGAGGCCCTCTTCATACCCTCTCTTTCTCTAACGACGAGGCGACTTGGACGCTTTCTTCTTGTCCAGGATGGCTGTATTTAATTGTTCTGCAATTACACAGGTCCCTATTGGGGACGATTAATTGTGTTTCGACTAAAATTTCTTAAACAGATGCCCCGCATGTTTACAATCTTCTGATATGTCTTCATAATGTGATTTACTGATACAAATTGATGTTATTTTCAGTAGGGGACATATGTGAAATTTAGTTTTTCAATTGCAACAGTTATAGTTTGAACATGGAATGCTTCTTCACAAGAAGTTTCAAGTGTAATTCTGCAGTGCTAATTTTGTTATCCAAGATTATGTAATTGCCTGCGCGCGCATCCACTTTGTGTACCTTGCAAAAGTGTTTCTTATATTTTGAGTTACTACTGCAGGGTGTGTGGCGAGCCCAACTACTACTAAGGTGACAGATAACCAAATGGAGAGTGAAGTCGCAATGGGCTACACGATGACCCAAATCTGTGATAGGTTTATTGAGTTCTTCATGCATGAGAAGCCAGAAACAAAGGACTGGAGAAAAGTATTGGTTTTCAGAGAGGAGTGGCAAAGATACAGACCACACTTCTACAAGCACTGCCAAGTGTGTATAGATGTGGAAACTGATACTTCTGTGAAGCAAAAGTTGATTGTACTCGCTAGAAAAGTAAAGAAGGTATGCTCTTTTAACAGAGCAAAAATAGTCTTTATTATACTCGCTAGAAAAGTAAAGACGGTATGCTCTTTTTTTAACAGAGCAAAAGTAGTCTTTCTTTTTTTTGCAAGAGCAAAAATAGTCTTTATGGCCGGCCTCAACTATGAGCCAACTATGTTCTTATTTGATTTATGCATGCATCCTTGCCAATTTAATTCTGTTTTAAAAAAACATTATATTCCTCAAGATAATTGTTTAGCCATCAATTTTGGAAACATCATATATTTGGATTACATAATGATATTGTTAGGTAGGTGCGCCATAGTCAATCAAGAGAAGCGTTCATGTGCATTGTAGTTTTCTGAACCCTCTTGTTTGCAATTAATTTTCTTAGATCGATGATGAAATAGAGACGCACATGGAACTCTTCACAGAGCTCAGAGAGAATCCCACTGATATCAACGCTATTGTTGCGAGACGACGAAAGGATTTCACTGGGGACTTCTTCCGCAATCTTAATTTTCTTGTAAATGCTTACAATGGCCTTGATGAGCGAGATGGTAACTTTCTACCTTAACAGTTCTTGGCTCACGAACTGTATTTATTTTATTGTATTCTTATAATTTGAATATTGAGCCAACCAGTCACTAACACATATAAAGATATACAATATTATAGAGGTTACTGAAACAGACCCACCAATGGGTTTTATGTCGTTCTTGAGAACTTGCAGCACGATCTCTGTTTTAAACAGTCAGAAAAGTAAATGAAAAAGAACCTGATGATGCATTTATTTATTTATTTATTAGAAGCTATGGCTACATTAAGTCTATTTATAATGCTTTGGCTGGTCATTTAATTCATCCAGACAATCTATTCTATCGAGAATATGTGTCATGTATATCACTTTGTTGTTCTGTGAACAGATGATGAACTGTGTCTACTTCACTTCAGTTCTAGTCACATTATTATAATGCATCATGGTCTTATTTTTCTTATCTGCGCTTTTTTTTTCTTGCCCAAATTATGCAGCAATTGCCAGGCTTGGGGCCAAGTGTCTATCTGCAATTCATGCATATGATTGCACACTGCAGCAGTTGGACATTGATTCTGCTCAATCAAAATTTGATGATATATTGAATTCTTCTTCACTAGATGATGCCTGTGACAAGATAAAAGGATTAGCTAAGGCTAAAGAACTTGACTCATCTTTAGTTCTTCTGATTAATAGAGCCTGGGCTGCTGCAAAAGACTCTAAAACTATGAAGAACAAGGTTGGTCTAAGTGAAAATTTAACATTTTTGTACAGGTTATCTATGTTTAATAATGATTTCATGCTACATATATATACTTGCCAACTAAAGCTGTGTGAACACAATATGAAGCACTTTAATCCATCAGGCATTATGCTGATTTTCCCACTATTTACCACCCTACACCATCGAGGCAAGTAATATAGCTTGTTATTTATGCTTGAAAGTAGTGAGACAGTAAGTAATAAAACACTAGTACTATCTTATTTATGTTTATGAAATATAAAAAATAGCACTTCCGCCTATACTTCCACCACGTTTACATTTTTAAAAAGTTAATGGATACATGACATTTACCTTCTCGTTGAGTTCTTCAATTTCCTAAAATTTATTGAAGTATATCTGGATTGCCCAACCTTCTCCATCACTTTAGACTTTTGGTACTACTGGTTGGTGCATGAAACTTAATATGGTATCAAAACCAAGAGGTCTTCGTTTCAAGTCTCGGTTTTCAGCATTGGAAAAAAAAGCTTGCCCTCTTTCTTCCACGTTTAGGCCTTAACGAGCCCCACGTGGGAGAGGGGGTGTTGAAGTATATGTGCATTGCCTAACCTTGAATGAAACTTAATAAAACTAGATGATTCCCCGGGTGTTCCTGCGGAAACACTGAGAGACATGTAGCCATGAAATATTGTTATTGTACCACAATGAAAATTGCGTCAAGTTAACAACTTAATAGCTCGAGGAATTTTGACAATAAACTAAATTAAATTCTTTAATGACAAATACATGTCAGATTAATATATGGTATTCCTCTCTTTCATTTTCTTAGACCCATCTCGAAAAAATCTTGAAGCAATGTAGAGTTTTCCAAGAAAATTTGCTTCAGTATTTGGGAATAAAGGACGTGCCATCCAATACTTCTATAATTGCAATGTCATGACTCACGGCAGGGACGAAGCTGAAAAAATAATTAATGGGGTCAGCTTTACATTAATGGTGTCAACTTCACAAATTAGCAAGGATTTGTGTTAATTTAGTGAAGTATTTCAAAATCCGCTGGTCTCAGCTGACAACAGTGGTAATACTTGAGCTTCGTCCCTGGCTCGCGGTCTACATAATTTGCTTCTCATACACAATAATGTCATAAGATTTCCAAATTTGTATTAGTCGCATTCTACTTTCAGTCACATATTAGATTTGCCGGATCACTAAGATGTTTGTATGAATTTAAGAACTGGTTCTGTTACATATCAACTTTGAGCTTAGTATTTATCTGTTGTAGTTATTGTTGTTATGTTTTTGACTAAGCAACATTTACAAAATATTATTAGCCAAAACTTGCAGAGAATGTGTGTTTACACTCATTGTGTGGCATAGGTCAAGGATATAATGTATCATATTTATACAACTGCAAAGGAAAGCCTCAAAATCATCTCACCTCCAGAGATGAAACTTCTGAAGTACCTACTGAATATTGAAGATCCCGAAGAGAGATTTGCTGCTCTCGCGTCTGCTTTCTCGCCAGGAGATGAGCACGAAGTCAAGGATGAAGATGCTCTTTACACGTAAGTAACTATTTAGGAAGATACTTATGTAAAAGTTCATCGATTCATTGGCTGCAACATCTTTATTTTTTTGAAGAAAGGCAAAAGGCTTGCCTTTACATTAATTAAGTAGGGGAAGAAACAAGGTTCAGTACAGACCTCTCACTGAGCACACCGGCGAGAGGGAAAACCCACTGAAGAGAAATTCATAGAGAGCCTGTACACAAACACCATCGAGAAACAGAAACCTGAAAATCCTCATGGGAATTACTCTCCCGGTATCATGAAGCTCAAATGCTTTGCGCCATCCTTTTGTCATAGGCATGACTCTTCCTTGAGTTGCGACAGAATGGTCGGGTCTCAACATGGCGGAACGACACGAGCATTCCACTCATTCCAAATCTGCTCAGAGATCAACATGGCAAGGGTCCCCATGCCCGGTCGCGTCGTATTGCTTGGCCGAACCAAGAGAGCCCACCACTCTTTAGCCGATGGGGAAGTATGCCAACCCTTGGGGTGAATGTCATGGATGCCTAGCCAGGAAAGCGCCAACTTCCATATTCCGACAGTGACTCTGCAACATCATTTTGTCCATGCAGTATAATATGTTTGCATATTTATTGCGTCGGATGCATCTAGTTTTTCTTGTCCATTCGTTATGTCATAAGTATTTGAGTTGATTGGAGTAGTCAATTGGAAATGCTGATTCTATGACTTCAAAATAAGGATCCATTGGCCTTAGCATGCTCCACTGAACTACTTACTATATACTGACATGTAAGCATTGAGCTGACTTGTCTAATTTCCACCCCCATAAAAAATGTTGCCATGGGGATGTATGAAGTTGATAGAAACTTTTTAATATGTTCAGACTGAACTATTGTCTATCAAATTTTAATGTGAGAGTTATATTTACAGAAACCACACTTCATAATTCTTGCCTAATTAGTCATTGTTTAGGATTGAATGAGAGCTACATTGTACCTTTGGGTTCCTGCTTATCCAGAAAAAAACAAGGATTTGACAATGAATGCTAAATGGGCCTGGATAATATTATGTTGACCTTATGTTGAATGCTAAATGGGCCAGGATAATATATGACAGAAATAATGCGAGGAATTTAATTACATGAAAAATACTGGAGAATGTATGTTGTTACGTCTTGAGTTAGGCACCACAAACTGCTCGCTATGAGGGTGCCAATGTTTTGTTACAATAAATGTCGGTTCATGTAACTTTAAGGTGCTTATCATAATCTCTGTGCATTTTACCCGGACCTGCTAAACAGACATCATCGTTTATGCAGAACTCCCAACGAACTGCACAAGTGGATTAAAATGGTGCTCGATTCGTACCATCTCAACAAGGAGGAGACGGATTTCATGGATGCCAGAAGGATGAGCGACCCGGTTATCATCCAGCGATTAATTCTTCTCAAAGAGACGGTCGAGGAAGAATACATGAAGCAATACATAAACCCTGAGGACCAAGAATCAGAAGACAGGGAAGAACCAGAATTTTGAGCCTGCAACACCCATGAATCGGTGATGTTTGTAGTAAGATAAGATGTTTTGTAGGTTGCTAGGGCTAGTATTGGTCTTATGAAGTTACAGCCTTACAGAGAGATAGTTAGGTTGGTACCATGTAGCAAGTTAAGGTTTAGCTAGAACTTATGTTTTTTCATTACACTGATTACATGTTCGTATGCGATACAAGCAATAGCAATCTTCGGTGCATGCAGTCAATATTTCATCATCTTTTAGAGCAAGTGTGTCATTAGAAATCATTGCTGTGAAAATTGCTGGTTTAGATTCCTGTGGTTACTACTAGGTGTGTTAGAATAAAACTGAGGCACACCGTCGATCCTCCGAGGACCAAGCAATCACACGATCACGACACCGAGATTTGTTAACGAGGTTCACCGATATGGCTACATCCCCGGGGCCTGACTATGGGCGCTCCTCCCCATGACATCATTACAATACCGCACCCGGTCACTCTGGACGCCGGCACATGCCGCCGGCTTCCCTTGCGCTCCGGTGCTATTATGTTGGCATAGGTTACATCATGTGTCTACCCCGCTATATATGAGAGGCCTAGGATACAAGTGTCCTACTAGGACACGACTCCATATCCTATATAAACACAATACAACTACAAGTTCAATTGTAACCTATCTTGTACACTATATTCGACACAATCCAACAAACTCCACCTTGACGAATATACTCCACCACCCCTAGATTTGTCCATACGTCAAACTTCCATGTACATTGGACTTGAGCTTATCCCATGAGTATCGCTGCTACTCCAAAGACTTCATGTGACTCCACCTACAACTTGTAGTCCCTTCTTTTCTTGACCACAGTCAATACTCGAGCAAAATTAAGTTCCTTGTTACTCTAGTTTGTGCTCCCAACTTTCAGAGTATCCGTCCAACGCCATCACACACTAATCACTGACCTGCGTGAAAGTGAACAACTCACATATTGGATGCCACACATAAGAGTTATCTGAACTCAACATCACCGCTTCTTTCTTGACCGCCTGTCTGAAACTTGAAGGAATTTCACCATTGCTTGTAGTCATCCCGTGTAAGACAATGAATTTGGGGGAACCAGCTCAACCCTCTAGGGGTGGCTTATCTCGTATATATAATGGGTGAGTTACAACTGGTACAATATACGTACACAAATACAGAAGCTATACATAGTCTAACACCCTCCCTCAATCTTAGCCACTTTCTAAAGAACTGAGAAGGGTAAGATTGCACCTACATGCCTCGAACTATGGTAGAGGCAATGGCTTAGTGAAGATGTCTGCATGTTGATCCTTAGAAGAGATGAACTTGATCTGGAGTTGCTTCTGTGACACACGTTCCCGTACAAAGTGATAGTCAACTTCAATGTGTTTCGTTCGGGCATGGAATACCGGATTCGCAGAAAGGTATGTAGCACCGATGTTATCACACCAAAGGATAAGAGGCTGCGGTTGGGACATACCCAACTCCTGAAGCAAAGACTGCACCAAGATAATCTCTGCAGTAGCATTAGCCACAACCTTATACTCAGCTTCAGTACTACTACGCGAGACAGTGGCCTATTTCCGAGCACTCCAGGCGATCAAATTAGAGCCAAAGAACACAGCATAGCCCCCCGTGGATTGCCTGTCATCTGGACTGCCAGCCCAATCCGCATCAGAATATGCCGAGAAAACCCGAGAGTGAGTCGGCCGAATATGCATCCCAAAAGACACTGTGAACTGAACATAACGCAGTATGCGCTTAACAGCAACCCAACGAGTGTCTCAAGGAGCCTAAAGATACTGACAAACCCTATTGACAGCATAAGAAATATCTGGTCTCGTGATCGTCAAGTACTGGAGACCACCAACAATACTTCTGTACTCTGTGGCATCCACAGAAGACAGAAGCTCACCATCAACAACAGTGATCTTGTCGGTGGACGACATGGGTGTAGTGATCGGTTTGCACTTAAGCATCCCAGCTTGCTGCAATAAATCCAAGGAGTACTTTTTCTACGTCATAACAAGACCATCAACATGAGAAGTAACTTCAACCCCAAGAAAGTAGTGAAGCTTCCCAAGATCTTTGACAGCAAAATCAGCATCAAGAGAGCGAACAAGAGCATCAGCAGCAGACTGAGAGGAACTGACTAGAATAATATCATCCACATAGACCAAAAGATACATAGTGACCTCTAGCTTCTGTAGAAGAAATAATGAGGAGTCAGCAGTAGACGACACAAGCCCATGAGCACGAAGAGTTGAGGCAAGACGAGCATGCCAGGCACGAGGAGCTTGCTTCAGACCATAGAGTGCTTTGGTGAGACGACATATGTGATCAGGACGGTCAGGATCAGAAAAACCAGGCGGCTGTCGCATATAAACCTCTTCCTCCAAGAAACCATGAAGAAAGGCATTCTGCACATCAAGATGACGAAGAGACCAACCTCGAGTGACGGCAAGAGAAAGAAGAAGCCGAATGGTAGTAGGCTTGACGACGAGACTGAAGGTATCCTCATAATCAAGACCATAGCGCTGCCGAAATCCTCTGGCAACAAGGCACGCTTTATAACACTCAATAGACCCATCCGAGTGCTTCTTCACTTTGAACACCCACTTAGAGTCAATAACATTAACCCGCAGTGGGGGGGTAACAAGAGTCCATGTCTTGTTGCGAAGAAGAGCATGATATTCCTGCTCCATAGCCTCTCGCCAGTGAGGAATGCGCATGGCGGCCTGATACGAGCGGGGCTCAGAAGACGGATCCGCAACAGCAGCAGCCAGACATGTCGCCAACCAAGCAACTGTGACGCCCCCAATTCAATCGTACACTAATCATACACGCAAATGTGTACGATCAAGATCAGGGACTCACGGGAAGATATCACAACACAACTCTAGACAAAAATCAAAATAATACAAGCTTTATATTACAAGCCAGGGGCCTCGAGGGCTCGAATACATAGCTCGGTACACAAGAGTCAGCGGAAGCAACAATATCTGAGTATAGACATAAGTTAAACAAGGATGCCTTAAGAAGGCTAGCACAAAAGCAACAACGATTGAAGAGGCAAGGCCTCCTGCCTGGGACCTCCTAACTACTCCTGGTCGTCGACGGCCTCCACATAGTAGCATCCATCGGCGGTGGCATCTGGCTCCAAGGATCCACCATCTGGTTGCACCAACCGGAAAGAAGATAGAAGGGGGAAAAGGGGTAGCAAAGCAACCGTGAGTACTCATCCAAAGTACTCGCAAGCATGAGATCTATACTAAGTATGCATTGGTATCAAATGGAAGGGTTGTATCTGTGGACTGAACTGTAGAATGCTAGAATAGAGGGGAAGGCCTAGTCTAACAAAGACTAGCATCTTCAAGCAACTCCAAGCATCTTGCAGCGTGTAGAAGAGTAAAGAATAGCATTTTAAATTTAACAAGAATGTTGTAACAATAATGCCCAGAGATCCTTCCTCGACTCCCTGCGAGAAAGCAATCCTGGAGCCACATATCTCAAGTATCCATTTGTAGTTGTATAAGATCAGGATATAAGTCTGAACGTCCATTACCGTGGACACGGTATTCAAATATATAACTTCCCTGCAGGGGTGCATCACGTTACCCAACACGCTCGATCACTCTGGCCGTAGACACCTTTCTGGGGTCAATGCCCACCCTCGTAAGATCAACACGTCGCAGCCCGACCTAGGCTCAGCAGAGAGGTCCCCGTCGGTCTACATCATAAGCACTCCGGGGTCTTGGGCCCATCGCCCGCAGCACTCCGGGTCATTGCGCGCAGGGTGAATACCAGCACCGCCTCGGATGGCCAGCACGATCCGACCGTGCCGCACTACTGAACTGGACGTCTGACAAAGCTTCGGCTGATACTGCGATGTCGAGGCCCATATCTATTCTCGCGTGGTGGTTAGTGCGTAAAGGCCAGAGGCTAACTCAGAACAAATACCCCAACCATAGTGTATTATTAGCTTGCGGAGACGAGCAGAGACTCACAATCGAAAGTGACCCCGTCGCCCGTCTCGTGGACTTACGACAAGGGCCTAGAATGCCCGGCCGTGCCACGTCATTATCTTGCGGGTGCTCTCCGGGCCCGCCCGACTTGCACCAAAGTCTCAAGTAAAGTCAAGGTAACTGTGTGTCCAGACATCAAGGGGAAAACCCGAGGAATCACCCCTGGAGGATTCCACTCAATGTAATCATCAAGGTGAACGTAAGAGGGACCACCCTCGAGGTTCACACTTGAGGTGTTGAACGACAGAGCCGTATCGGGAATGGTGAAAGAGGAAATCACCCTCGATGACCATGACCGGATAACTACACTATAGAATTATTACCAGGAGTGCATTACGAGGGATCACCCTCGGCACTCGATAGTAGCTCTGCAGAGTCGAGCAACAAAAGGGGCGTGATGTGATGTGAGGTGTCGGGCTCTGGTCGTCGATCACGTTGATCGAGTCATCGAAGATGAAGCAGGGGCAACAAGGACAAGTGGGGGTCACTGATGGATCACTAACCAACCTATACTAAGCAGTTTAGGATAAGCAGGTAGGTAACAATAACAGGTACAAAAGCAGGCTATGCATCAGAATAGGAGCAAACAATAACAGTAGCAAAATCTAATGCAAGCATGAGAGTATAGAATGGGCGATATCGGGATGATCAAAGGGGGGCTTGCCTGGTTACTCAGACAAGAAGGAGGGTCGTCGTCGACGTAGTCGATCACAGTGACATCGGCATTGGTCTCGGGGTCTACCGGAGAGAAGAGGGGGAAGAAACAGTAAATACATAGCAGGCAAGTGCGTAACAGGATAACAGACAGAGCTAGACGTGTTCTAACGCAGCGCTAGGTGATTCTGGCGAAGGGGGAAACGTCCGGGAAAGTTTTCCCGGTTCCGGACGTCTGTTAGACAGATGAATCGGAGGGGAAAAGGTTGCAGGTTAGCTATGCTAGAGACGTGTGGCAGACGAACGGACCGCTTATCCTGATTCGTCTCAAAATTATGAGCAACTTTCATGTAGAAATTTTTTTCATCCGAGCTACGGTTTAATTTCTATTATTTTTCAAAGTTTTATTAATAATCTGAAATTAATTTTAATACGAAAATAAATGCTAAAATGCTAGGCGCACCCAGCACAGTGTACACCAAAGTGTACCTAGTGGCTGACAGGTGGGCCAGGGGGACCCAGTTGACCAGTCAACGTTTGACTGGTCAATAGGGGTGGGACCCCCCTGTCATACTCACATCTAGTTAATTAATAGTTCTAATTAGTTAAACTAGGAAATTAGCCTAATTAAATCAGATTAATCTAATTAATTAATTAATTAATTAATTATTATTACTAACATATATTTTTATTTTTATTTTTAAAGGTCAGGGCGCGTGGGGCCCATAGGCCAGTGGCACAAGGCCAGCGGGCCGGTGCGGGTTAACGGGCGCCCGTGCCCGAGGGGCACTACGCCCGGGCGAGGCCGTGGCCTCGACGAGGCCAGCGGGGGTGTTGGCCACGGCAACGGCCGGAGGGGCCGCAGCCACGGCGAGGTCGGCCGGGCTGCGAGCGGCGCCGACGAGGCGACCGAGCGGCGGACGGGGCCGACAGTGAGCCAGAGCGGCAGGGGAGAGTGGGGCGAGCACCGTGCGGTAGTGGGGGCGACGGTGGTGGCGAGCGGGACGGAGCCCGGGCGCGGCGCCGACGCAGTCTCGCGCGGGCGAGACATGGGGTGAGGCCAGGGCGGCTTGGTTGGGCGCGACCGGGCGCAGGTGGGCACGGTCAGACCGCGACCCGGACGCGGCCAGGGACGGGGGAACGCGACCACCGCGAGCTCGGGTGGCAGAGACGAACGACGTCTAAAGTGAGGGGAAGGAAGGGGAACGGAGGAGGGGGCCTCGCCGGGCCCTGCAGGTGTGCCAAAGCGTGCGTGAGGAGGAGTCAGGGAGGCGCCGGAGCTCGGGGAAGCCAGGGTGGCTTCGGGTGGTGCAGATCGATGGTGACGGCGGCGACGACCGCGGGTGGAGATGAGGAAGAAGGCGACGGCTACGGGGCTCGGCCGGCTGCGGTTCTTGTCGGAGAAGCATGGACGACAGAGGCAAAGCCCGCGGGCATCTTGGTAAGGCGCGAGGACGGCGGTGGCCACGCGGGCTAGGAGGCAGAGGCGATGGTCGATCTAGGGAGAGAATTGGTGATGGGGGGAGAGAGAGCAAGGGGAGTGGAGTGGATGAGAGCGAACGACGGAATCGAGGGGCCGAGGCGGGGGTCCTTATCCCCTCGCCTGGGCATCGCCGGCAAGGTGGTCCGGCTGGGGCACGCCCCTGTAGCGACTGGGTCGGGGGAACAGGGGAGGGGGAATCGACCCGGTGGGGGTTTGGTGGGCCGGCTGGGCGAAGAGTTGGGCCAAGGCCCATCGGGGGCTTCTTATTTTTTTATCTATTCTGTTTTATACTAATTACACATTATTTTAAGTTTAGTAAAATATAAAGCTAGAACCTAAATTAGTATCAATAAATAGGCCACTACCGAAAATAACTTGGCACCTAAATAAAATACTTTGCAATTTTTATTATTTAAAAAGCATTTAAATAATTGTTTTAGCCACTGTTATATTCACAAAAGGGCATTTAAATAATTTACAAAAGTGTTGGGTCACCGCCATAATTTGTTATGGAATATCCGCCACACTTTGAACATTTTAGTTTTCATGTTTGGCAATTTGAATTTTGGACTTTGATTTGAATTTGAAATTGGACCGAATTCGAACCAACGCGAGTTTAACAACAGTAATAATGATGATGTGGCATCATTAGGAGGGAATTACTGTAGCTTAATTATCCCGGCGTCACAGCAACAATACCATCCTTCCGTTCCTTAGGGCGAAAAATACCACTTGAACTGCGTGTATGTGGACGTAGCACAGGAGCCGTCGAGGTCGAGGGAGCAGCTGTGGTCGACGAGGACGAAGAAGAATCAGCCGGCGAGGGGCTGGCCAATGTTGACGGAGAGCGCCCAGGCGACGAGGAGCCAGGCGATGGAGTCAAGCCCGCCAATGGGGCACTCGGCGAGGTGGATCCGGAACCCGCCAGTGGGCTGACTGGCGAGGGAGACAGCCCAAGCGGGGCCGGTGGCGACACGGGCCGAGCCGCGGGCGACGCCGGCGTGGCGGACCGAGCCGCGGGCGACGCCGGTGTAGCAGGCCGAGCCGCGGGCGACGCCGGCGTAGGCGTGATGGGCGTGCCGAGCCGATCAAAGAACAAGGCCGGCCCAAAGTCAGGAGGTGGCGCCACAGGTGCATGTGCCGATCCTGCATGGACGCACGGATCGAGGCCATGCAATGATGTGGCACGATCAACGTGCACATCAGAGAGCGGCGGCGATGAAGATGGGGGAGCCTCCTCCAGAAGCTCCAAACGATCCCCGCGTCCAGTCCCTGCACCATGGTTAGGCAATAACACAGGAGAGTATGCAACATCATCAAATTAGTCAGATGCAAGAGAGGATGAATGCATGGAAGGAGAGGCATCTGTGGACACAGGTAGGTTGGCAAAAGGAAAGACAAGCTCATCAAACACGACATCCCGAGAAATGTAGACACGATTAGTGGGAACATGAAGACATTTGTAACCTTTATGAAGGGAACTATAGCCAAGAAAGACACACTTTTTGGACCTAAATTCCAGCTTGCGTTTGTTATAGGGTCGAAGATGCGGCCAGCAAGCACACCCAAATACTTTAAAGAAAGTATAATCATGTTGTTCATTAAGGATAAGTTCAATGGGAGTCTTCATGTTGAGAACATGTGTGGGAGTACAATTGATAAGAAAACATGCAGTGGTAAAAGCATCACTCCAAAACCGGAAAGGAACCGATGCATGGGCCAAAAGAGTGAGACCAGTCTCGACAATATGACGATGCTTACGTTCGACAGAACCATTCTGCTGATGAGTATGTGGACATGCTAAATGATGAGCGATCCCAAGCAACTGGAAGAAGGAATTGAGGTTGCGATACTCACCACCCCAGTTCGACTGAACATAAACGATTTTATGCTTGAGAAGACATTCAACATGTTTTTGAAACTGAACAACAATATCAAATGCATCAGACTTACGCTTAATAAGATAGAGTCAAGTAAAGCGACTGTAAGCATCCACAAAACTGATATAATAGTTATGACCTATAACACCCCGGATCCGATGCGCCGGGTGTCTGCCAGTTATTCGCCGTCGTTACCATGTCATTTTCTTGCGTGTTGCATTTTTGCCATGTCATCATCTGTGTTTCATCCGCATGTTTTTCAAAACTTGCATCCGTTCGGGTTCTCCCGGTTCTCTCCGTTGTCCGTTCGGAGTCCGGACCTCTCGCGCGCGCCCGTCGCCCCTCTCTGACCTCTCTTCATGTGCGGGTGTTAAACGTTCTCAGAATAGACCGAGTCTTGCCAAGCGGCTTTGGTATAGCACTGGTAGACCGCCTGTCAAGTTTCGTGCCATTTGGAGGTCGTTTGATGCTCCAACATTTAACCGCGTAGCCCGAAACCTCCCTTTCGTCTTGCAGCCCAACTCCCCTCCAAACTGGCCCAAAACCCATCCAAACCCCCTCCATGCTCTCGGTCGTTCGATCACGATCGCGTGGCCGAAAACCGCTCCTCATTTGGAGCCTCCTAGCTGCCTCTACCTATAAATATGTGCCCCTCTCGGATTTTTTGCACAGATGAACCCTAGCCCTTTCCCTCCTCGCGCCGCCGGACATGTCCGCCCGCAGCCGGACGCGTCCGCCGCCGCCAGCCTCCACGTCGCCCGGCCAATCCCGCGCCGCCACCTCAGCGCCGCCGCCTCCGCGCCCAACCATGTGCAACCACGTCGCCTCCCCAGTGCCCCACTTCGCCGCGGCCCGCCCGCGGGCCGGAGTAGGACCGAGCTGCCGCCGCAGCTCGCAGGAGCACGCGCCCGCCCGAGCCCCGCTCAAGCCGCCGGAGGTCGCCGCCTCGCCGGCGACCTGCCTTGCCGGCATCTCCCCGTCCCGCGCCACCTCCCAGGCCGGCCCTCGTGCTCTCCTCCCGTTCTGCTCTCCCTCTCGTTATCTCTCTCTCTCTCTCTGGAACCTTGCAGGACAACCATGGCCGCCCCGATCTACGCGCTCGCGCCGCCCCAAGCCGCCCCATCGCCGGGAATGGGTTGCCCCGCGCCCGATCTATCCATTCACGACCGTCCCGAGCCCCGCCGGAGACCCTGCTCGCCGCCCGCTGCCATTCAACCCCCGTCCTGGACCACCCCCGTCGAGGTCCAGATTTTGCCTAAGTCCTTATATTTTCACATTCTGGTGCTATGTTTGACATGCCATATCTTCATGCATACTGCTCCGGTTTGTGTGTGTAATATGTCAAATTGTTCGCCTCAACGAGTACTTCATTTCATTCCATTGCATCATGTTCATTTGAGTCCATCTTGATGCCTGAATCATCGATGCAAGAGTGCTATATGATGTTGTCTGCTGTCTGTTAACAGAACATGCTCATTTGTCATTTTTGCCATGTTTAATGTGTACATCATATGAGGTTGATGTCTACATGTGTTTTGATCTATGCCATGCCATCTTTACAGAGGTGCTTACCATGTATTTTTGTGATCAATATGGTGACTAGCACAAGCATGTAAACTAGGCTTCGTGACGTTGCTGATTTTAGTCCCTGTTCTGCTGTTATTTTGATGCCTTGTAAACTTGATGCTACAGAGAGATCCATGCATATTTTGAGATACTTCAGTAAGGATGTTTTGCACATATGGTTATGCTCTATCCATTCATGCCCCTGTTTGCAATTATGGAGTAGTCTAGCATGTCATTTTCGTGCTCTACTTTTGCTACAAAATGTTTCCTGGCAGATTGTTTACATGTTATTCAATTTTGCCAAGGTTGTTGTAGTTGGTCCTTGCATGCTATGAACTTGTTCTTGCCTTGATTTGTTTCATAAACATGTCTTCTTGCTGATGCTATGCTTATCTTATCATGCAATGACTTGTGGTGAGTGAACCGAGCTTGTTAAGTAGGGTACTTGTTGTTGCTGTTTTGCTAGGCTGAATCTGTTATTTCGTGATGCTATGTAAACCTGCTGCTACTAGTCATTCTATGCATAATCTGGAGATGTTCACTAAGGGTGTTTTGTTATACATGTCATTCTCTATCCATGCATGCCCCTGGTAGCATTTATAGCTTGCTGTAACTTGTTGTAATCTTGCTCCAAAGTTGCTAAATAATGTTGCTGTCAGCCTGTTAACATTAAGTTCAGTTGTTACCATGATTGTTGCTAGTGTTCCATGCACCCTATGAACTTGGTCTTGCCATGCTTAGCTTCACAAATATGTCTTCTTACTGTTGATTGCCTTGCCATGCCATGTATTGCTCTGTGGTGAATGGTACAAGCCCATCAACATGCCTTCTTATCGTTGTTCCTGCCATGTATGAATCTGTATTATAACTTGCTATATTTACATGGGTGCCATCATATCTTCTGATCCTTTTTGGCTCATGGTCAGTAAGAGACTTTTGTTCTATGCAATTAGTAGGTTCATGCCATGCCTTTGTTTGACATGATAAGTTCCTGTAACATGTTGTTTGATAGCTCTAAACTTTACAACCTGATGTTATTTTCTGCAAAGTCTGAACTGTTATTATTTGCAATCTTGCCACGTGTGTTTGAGCATGTTCTTGTGATTTCTGGAGATAGCTCAGTGTTCATGTTTTGTTATGCTTTACCTGTACATTATATCCATGCCTTTTGTTATTATGTTAAGCTGCTGTAGGATATTGTTTTGATGCTTCCAAGATGCCTAGTTGCTGTTTTGGGCAGATTCTTGTTATGTCTTGTTTGGAGTGTATGTGTTGCACCGTTGCTCCGTTTTGAGTGTGATCTATATGAAACTTGCTTAGAATTGCATATAGATTCATATTATCATGTTGCATCCTTGTTTTGAGGTGTTTGCTTGATGTTTTGGTGCATTTTGCATCAATGCCATGTTTAACTTGTTTTGCTCATATCTTCTAGGCCGTAGCTCCAAATCTAATGAACTTTATATGTAACTTGACTAGAATCTCGTGTAGATCATCTTGGTACATCTTAACTTGCTGTTTAACAACTTGAACATAAGATTATTCAGATGTGGACCAATTTCGAAATTTGCATATGAGGACTTACCGGAATTGTTATATGTTGTTCCCGGCCTCATTTAAACTTGCCTTGATGTGTTGCTCTTGTTTGCATCATCTCTTGCCATGAGTAGCTTCATGTAGTCTTGTCATGCATCATACTTGTTTGTGCATCATGACTTGTTCATGTGTGGTGTGTTTACCATGTTGTGTGCTTCTTCTCGATAGTTCCTGTTTCGTTGCGATCGTGAGGATTCGTTCGTCTACGCTTGGTTCGTCTTTGTGGCTTCATCTTCTTCATGGACTCGTTCTTCTTCCTTGTGGGATTTCAGGCAAGATGACCGCTACCCTGGATCTCACTACTATCATTGCTATGCTAGTTGCTTCGTTCTATCGCTTTGCTGCGCTACCTATCTTTTGCTCATCAAGCCTCCCATATTGCCATGAACCTCTAACCTTTGACACCTTTCCTATGCAAACTGTTGTTTGGCTATGTTACCGCTTTCGCTCAGCCCCTCTTATAGCGTTGTTAGTTGCAGGTGAAGTTGAAGATTTCTCCATGGTGGACAGGGTTATGTTGGGATATCACAATATCTCTTATATTATTAATGCATCTATATATTTGGTAAAGGGTGGAAGGCTCGGCCTTATGCCTAGTGTTTTGTTTCACTCTTGCCGCCCTAGTTTCCGTTATGCCGGTGTTCTGTTCCCGGATTTTGCGTTCCTTACGCGGTTGGGTGATTTATGGGCCCCCTTGACAGTTCGCTTTGAATAAAACTCCTCCAGCAAGGCCCAACATTGGTTTTACCATTTGCCTCACCACCACCTACAATTCCCTTGGGAGTAATTAACCCAAGGGTCATCTTTATTATAGCCCCCCCGGGCCAATGCTTGTCTAAGTGTTGGTCCGAACCAGAGCCACTTGCAGCGCCACGTCGGGGAAACTCGAGGTCTGGTTTTAGTTGTATGTAGTGTTCATCCGGTATTGCCCTGAGAACGAGATATGTGCAGCTCCTATCGGGATTGTCGGTGCATCGGGCGGTCTTGCTGGTCTTGTTTTACCATTGTCGAAATGTCTTGTAAACCGGGATTCCGATTCTGAATGGGTCTTCCTGGGAGAAGGTATATCCTTCGTTGATCGCGAGAGCTTGTCATGGGCTAAGTTGGGACACCCCCTACAGGGTATAATCTTTCGAAAGCCGTGCCTGCGGTTATAGGCAGATGGGAATTTGTTAATGTCCGGTTGTAGATAACTTGACACCAGATCCGAATTAAAACGCATCAACCGAGTGTGTAGCCGTGATGGTCTCTTTTCGGCGGAGTCCGGGAAGTGAACACGGTTTCTGGGTTATGTTTGACGTAAGTAGGCGTTCAGGATCACTTCTTGATCATTGCTAGCTTCACGACCATTCCTTTTTCTCTCTTCTCGCGCTTATTTGCGTATGTTAGCCACCATATATGCTTAGTCGCTGCTGCAACCTCACCACTTTACCCCTTCCTTTCCCATTTAGCTTTGCTAGTCTTGATACCCATGGTAATGGGATTGCTGAGTCCTCGTGGCTCACAGATTACTACCACAACAATTGTAGATACAGGTTATGCGATGATCTTGATGCGAGAGCGATGTTTGCTTATTTTGGAGCTCTTCTTCTGCTTCTTCGATCAGGGGATAGGTTCCAGGCCGGCAGCCTGGGCTAGCAGGGTGGATGTCGTTTGAGTTTCTGTTTGTGTTTCATCCGTAGTCGGATGGTGCTCTTATGTAAGATGATGTTGTATTCATGTGGCGTTGTATGCCTTATGTATGTATCCCCATCTATTATGTACTGTTGATGTAATGATATCCACCTTGCAAAAGCGTTTCAATATGCGGGTCTATCCTTGGTGGGACCATCGAGTTCCTTTTGGATAGGGTCGCATATTGGGCGTGACAAGTTGGTATCAGAGCCTCGACCGACCCTAGGAGCCCCCTTGATTGATCGTGTAGTTTGGCCGTTGTTGAGTCTAGAAGAAAATTATTTTTCGGAGTCTAGTTATATCGGAGAGTAGGAATTCTTTTTACTCCTCAGCCCCTTCGTCGCTCTGGTAAGGAATCTTGACGTAGGTGTTTTGAATTACTTCTCTTCCCTTTCAAATTTTCTTTAGGATCACGCAGTTGGTTTTCCGATCGTTGGTTCTCATCTCTTTTCATCTCGTGCATTTCTCGTCAAGTTGACTCGAGCCTCTTCATCTTTGCAAGTTCAATCCCCAGTTCGCTCTCAACGAAGTTGCCCCATACTCAGTTATTTTCTTTTCCCACCCGCCCACCCTTCTTCTTCTCGGAACCGGAGTCCATAATCGAGTATCCATCCCACTCGTGCGAAGTCTTTGTTTTCTCTCCTCAATGATTTCAACCGGTGTTTTCTCTTCAAGATATTCGTCGGTTTCCCCTTCCAAGTTGCTTTTGTTTTCCCGCCCTCCCATCCTCTTCTTCCCGGAGTCCGAGTCTCTTTCGACCATCAATTTCATTCGTGTGGAGCCTCTTCAGTCTTCCCTCAATTATTTCAACCGGTGAATTCTCGTCTCATTCGTCATTCTTCATCTCTTTTCCTTTCCGGTGGACTCAATTCAAGTCTTTCGGGTTGATCACATTCTTTTCCTTCGATAAAGTGTTCTCCCTGCTCGTTCGCCTCTCGCCAGTTTATACTTCCGGAGTGTTCAAGACATCTCAGGAGATTCGTCTGTGTTCTAATTAATTCGAGGTTGTCACCTCATTCAAATATTTCAATTGTTCCAGTGTATCATCTATATGTTCAACATCCCTTTCCAACGGTGTTATCTCTTTAGTGGGCCCTAACCCACAGGTCTTTTTCCAGGATCTTACCCGACTCTTCTAAATTCCCGGAGTTATTCTCAAATTCTTTTCAAGTCTGACGTAAGAATGAATTTCATTAGTCAGATTCCATCTCTAAGATCATTTTCAAATTCTTTTCATTGTTGGCTCGATCCCTTCGTTTTTCATTCTCCCGGAGTACCTCAATAATTTTGGTGGTGTTTCTCGTCGTCATTTGAAGATCGCAGAAGAGTTTTCCTTTAATTCTTGCCCGTTCTCTCGAAGATTCATGGTTCTAGCTTCGTGTTACCCTCTCGAATTATTTCGTTTGTCGGAAATTCCTTTCTCTCAACCATCCGGAGTATTTCAGGAGTTGATTTCTTTTTCATTTAACCGGAGGCCATCATTCCAGAAGAATTCTTCGACCTCACATTTCAGCGACAGTTATCTAATTATCCCGGTGCTTCGTTCAAGTGTCCTTTAATCAGCTCATGATCTCTTTGTTCTTTTGCATCTAAATCCCCTCTAGCATATTTGTTCTTCTAATTCTTTCCGGTGATTCATTCTCTTTCGTCAGTCATTTTTGATTTCTTACGGTGGTTTCTTCAGATTCCTTTTCCCTTGGTTTTCATATTAATTCATTCATTCTTTCCAATTCTACATGTGGTTCATGAAGACTTTCTCAAGTTTGTGATATGTCACTTCTCAATTCTTTTTCAAGAAGAATAAGTAGTATGCAAAATCCATTGCTTGTCATCAATTTAATTTGATGAAGGATAAGCATACAATAAATCTTATTCTTATTTCATCCAAGTGAGTAATCCTTTCCTTCGAAGTTTGTTCTTAATGAATAAATTCTAGTTCCAAGTGTTTTTCATCTTTTCTTTCCCGGAGTCCAAAGTTTCCTTGGCCATCTCGTCGGGACCCCCATCGGAATCATCGCAAGGCTCATCTTATTCTTTCATCTCTTTTTCTCGAGTGCTCTCGATTCTTTGCTTCTTCTCTTGAGTTCTTGTTTCACCTCATCCCTTTTCCCTTCCGTCTCGGTACTAAGATCTCGGGACGAGATCTCTTGTTAGTGGAGGAGTGTTGTAACGCCCCGGATCCGATGCACCAGGTGTCTGCCAGTTATTCGGCGTCGTTACCATGTCATTTGCTTGCGTGTTGCATTTTTGCCATGTCATCATCTGTGTTTCATCCACATGTTTTTCAAAACTTGCATCCGTTCGGATTCTCCCGGTTCTCTCCGTTGTCCGGACCTCTCACGCGTGCCCGTCGCCCCTCTCTGACCTCTCTTCATGTGCGGGTGTTAAATGTTCTCGGAATGGACCGAGTCTTGCCAAGCAGCCTTGGTATAGCACTGTAGACCGCCTGTCAAGTTTTCGTGCCATTTGGAGGTCGTTTGATGCTCCAACGGTTAACCGCGTAGCCCGAAACCTCCCTTTCGTCTTGCAGCCCAACTCCCCTCCAAACTGGCCCAAAACCCATCCAAACCCCCTCCATGCTCTCGGTCGTTCGATCATGATCGCGTGGCCGAAAATCGCTCCTCATTTGGAGCCTCCTAGCTCCCTCTACCTATAAATATGTGCCCCTCTCGGATTTTCGCGCAGATGAACCCTAGCCCTTTCCCTCCTCGCGCCGCCGGACATGTCCGCCCGCAGCCGGACGCGTCCGCCGCCGCCAGCCTCCACGTCGCCCGGCCAATCCCGCGCCGCCACCTCAGCGCCGCCGCCTCCGCGCCCAACCATGTGCAGCCACGTCGCCTCCCCAGTGACTCACTTCGCCGCGGCCCGCCTGCGGGCCGGAGCGGGCCCAAGCCGCCGCCGCAGCTCGCAGGAGCACGCACGCGCCCGAGCCCCGCTCAAGCCGCCGGAGGTCGCCGCCTCACCGGCGACCTGCCCCGCCGGCATCTCCCCGTCCCGCGCCACCTCCCAGGCCGGCCCTCGTGCTCTCCTCCCGTTCTACTCTCCCCCTCTTTACCTCTCTCTCCCTCAGTTTCGATCCCTCTCGAACCTTGCAGGACAACCATGGCCGCCCCGATCTACGCGCTCGCGCCGCCCCAAGCCGCCCCATCGCCGGGAATGGGTTGCCCCGCGCCCGATCTACCCATTCACGACCGTCCCGAGCCCCGCCGGAGAACCTGCTCGCCGCCCACTGCCATTCCTCTTCTTCAACCCCCGTCCTGGACCACCCCCGTCGAGGTCCAGATTTTGCCTAAGTCCTTATATTTTCACATTCTGGTGCTATGTTTGACATGCCATATCTCCATGCATACTGCTCCGTTTTGTGTGTGTAATATGTCAAATTGTCCGTCTCAACGAGTACTTCATTTCATTCTATTGCATCATGTTCATTTGAGTCCATCTTGATGCCTGAATCGTCGATGCAAGAGTGCTATATGATGTTGTCTGTTGTCTGTTAACAGAACATGCTCATTTGTCATTTTTGCCATGTTTGATGTGTGCATCCTATGAGGTTGATGTCTACATGTGTTTTGATCTATGCCATACCATCTTTACAGAGGTGCTTACCATGTATTTTTGTGATCAATGTGGTGACTAGCACAAGCATGTAAACTAGGCTTCGTGATGTTGCTGATTTTAGTCCCTGTTCTGCTGTTATTTTGATGCCATATAAACTTGACGCTACAGAGAGATCCATGCATATTTTGAGATACTTCAGTAAGGATGTTTTGAACATATGGTTATGCTCTATCCATTCATGCCACTGTTTGCAATTATGGAGTAGTCTAGCATGTCATTTTCGTGCTCTACTTTTGCTACAAAATGTTTCCTGGCAGATTGTTTACATGTTATTCAATTTTGCCAAGGTTGTTGTAGTTGGTCCTTGCATGCTATGAACTTGTTCTTGCCTTGATTTGTTTCATAAACATGTCTTCTTGCTGATGCTATGCTTATCTTGTCATGCAATGACTTGTGGTGAGTGAACCGAGCTTGTTAAATATGGTACTTGCAGTTGCTGTTTTGCTAGGCTGAATCTGTTATTTCGTAATGCTATGTAAACCTGCAGCTACTAGTCATTCTATGCTTAATCTGGAGATGTTCACTAAGGGTGTTTTGTTATATATGTCATGCTCTATCTATACGTGCCCCTGGTAGCATTTATAGCTTGCTGTAACTTGTTGTAATCTTGCTCCAAAGTTGCTAAATAATGTTGTTGTCAACCTGTTAACATTAAGTTCAGTTGTTACCATGATTGTTGCTAGTGTTCCATGCACCCTATGAACTTGGTCTTGTCATTCTTAGCTTCACAAATATGTCTTTTTACTGTTGATTGCCTTGCCATGCCATGTATTGCTCTGTGATGAGTGGTACAAGCTCATCAGCATGCCTTCTTATCGTTGTTCCTGCCATGTATGAATCTGTATTATAACTTGCTATGTTTACATGGGTGCCATTATATCTTCTGATCCTTTTTGGCTCATGGTCAGTAAGGGACTTTTGTTCTATGCAATTAGTAGGTTCTTGCCATGCCTTTGTTTGCCATGATAAGTTCCTGTAACATGTTGTTTGATAGCTCTAAACTTTGCAACCTGATGTTATTTTCTGCAAAGTCTAAACTGTTATTATTTGCAATCTTGCCACGTGTGTTTGAGCATGTTCTTGTGATTTCTGGAGATAGCTCAGTGTTCATGTTTTGTTATGCTTTACCTGTACATCATGTCTATGCCTTTTGTTATCATGTTGAGCTGCTGTAGCATATTGTTTTGATGCTTCCAAGATGCCTAGTTGCTGTTTTGGGCAGATTGTTGTTATGTCTTGTTTGGAGTGTATGTGTTGCACCGTTGCTCCGTTTTGAGTGTGATCTATATGAAACTTGCTTAGAACTGCATATAGATTCATATTATCATATTGCATCCTTGTTTTGAGGTGTTTGCTTGATGTTTGTGTGCATTTTGCATCAATGCCATGTTTAACTTATTTTGCTCATATCTTCTAGGCCGTAGCTCCAAATCTAATGAACTTTATATGTAACTTGACTAAAATCTCGTGTGGATCATCTTGGTGCATCTTAACTTGCTGTTTAACAACTTGAACATGTGGACCAATTTCGAAATTTGCATATGAGGACTTACCGGAATTGTTATATGTTGTTCCCGGCCTCATTTAAACTTGCCTTGATGTGTTGCTCTTGTTTGCATCATCTCTTGCCATGAGTAGCTTCATGTAGTCTTGTCATGCATCATACTTATTTGTGCATCATGCCTTGTTCATGTGTGGTGTGTTTACCATGTTGTGTGCTTCTTCTCGATAGTTCCCGTTTCGTTGCGATCGTGAGGATTCGTTCATCTACGTTTGGTTCGTCTTCGTGGCTTCATCTTCTTCATGGACTCGTTCTTCTTCCTTGCGGGAGTTCAGGCAAGATGACCACTACCCTGGATCTCACTACTATCGTTGCTATGCTAGTTGCTTCGTTCTATCGCTTTGCTGCGCTACCTATCTTTTGCTCATCAAGCCTCCCATATTGCCATGAACCTCTAACCTTTGACACCTTTCCTATGCAAACCGTTGTTTGGCTATGTTACCGCTTTCGCTCAGCCCCTCTTATAGCGTTGTTAGTTGCAGGTGAAGTTGAAGATTTCTCCATGGTGGACAGGGTTATGTTGGGATGTCACAATATCTCTTATATTATTAATGCATCTATATATTTGGTAAAGGGTGGAAGGCTCGGCCTTATGCCTGGTGTTTTGTTCCACTCTTGCCGCCCTAGTTTCCGTCATACCGGTGTTATGTTCCCGGATTTTGCGTTCCTTACGCGGTTGGGTGATTTATGGGACCCCCTTGACAGTTCGCTTTGAATAAAACTCCTCCAGCAAGGTCCAACATTGGTTTTACCATTTGTCTCACCACCACCTACATTTCCCTTGGGAGTAATTAACCCAAGGGTCATCTTTATTATAGCCCCCCCGGGCCAATGCTTGTCTAAGTGTTGGTCCGAACCAGAGCCACTTGCAGCGCCACCTCGGGGAAACTCGAGGTCTGGTTTTAGTTGTACGTAGTGTTCATCCGGTGTTGCCCTGAGAACGAGATATGTGCAGCTCCTATCGGGATTGTCGGCGCATCGGGCGGTCTTGCTGGTCTTGTTTTACCATTGTCGAAATGTCTTGTAAACCGGGATTCCGAGTCTGATCGGGTCTTCCTGGGAGAAGGTATATCCTTCGTTGATCGCGAGAGCTTGTCATGGGCTAAGTTGGGACATCCCTGCAGGGTATAATCTTTCGAAAGTCGTGCCTGCGGTTATAGGCAGATGAGAATTTGTTAATGTCCGGTTGTAGATAACTTGACACCAGATCCAAACTAAAACGCATCAATCGAGTGTGTAGCCGTGATGGTCTCTTTTCGGCGGAGTCCGGGAAGTGAACACGGTTTCTGGGTTATGTTTGACGTAAGTAGGCGTTTAGGATCACTTCTTGATCATTGCTAGCTTCACGACCGTTCCTTTTGCTCTCTTCTCTCGCTTATTTGCGTATGTTAGCCACCATATATGCTTAGTCGCTGCTGCAACCTCACCACTTTACCCCTTCCTTTCCCATTTAGCTTTGCTAGTCTTGATACCCATGGTAATGGGATTGCTGAGTCCTCGTGGCTCACAGATTACTACCACAACAGTTGCAGGTACAGGTTATGCGATGATCTTGACGCGAGAGCGATGTTTGCTTATTTTGGAGTTCTTCTTCTGCTTCTTCGATCAAGGGATAGGTTCCAGGCCGGCAGCCTAGGCTAGCAGGGTGGATGTCGTTTGAGTTTCTGTTTGTGTTTCATCCGTAGTCGGATGGTGCTCTTATGTAAGATGATGTTGTATGCGTGTGGCATTGTATGCCTTATGTATGTATCCCCATCTATTATGTACTGTTGATGTAATGATATCCACCTTGCAAAAGCGTTTCAATATGCGGGTCTATCCTTGGTGGGACCGTCGAGTTCCTTTTGGATAGGGTCGCATATTGGGTGTGACATGACCAGTGACAGAAGTTTGGGCAGGGCCCCATACATCCAAAAAAACAACTTCTAAAGGATGTTTCACCTCACGACTAGACTCCGAAAAAGGAAGTTGATGAATCTTCCCCTGCTGACAAGCATCACCCACTGCTACATCATTATTTCTAGAGACGCTAGGAAGCTCATGACAACGCAAAACATGACGAACGATAGGTGTGGCAGGATGACCAAGATGAGCATGCCACTGTGACGACGAGACTCGAACTCCACTGAAAACCCGAGAGACTCTGGGATGCTCCAGACGGTAAAGGCCCTGGTAGAGACGCCCACTAAGAAGAACGTCCCTCGTGTCCCCATCCTTAATAAAAAGATCAAATGGGTGAAATTCACAAAACACATTATTGTCATAGGTGAGTTTAGGAACTGAAAGGAGATTACGCATCACAGATGGTACTCTAAGAACATCACGAAGATGAAGCCTCATAGTGGCATGACTAGTAAGAAGGGATGCTTGACCAATATGAGAGATGTGCATACCTGCTCCATTGGCGGTGTGGATCTTATCGGAGCCGTGATAGGGCTCACGAGGATGAAGCTTCCCCATCTCATTCGTCAGATGCTCCGTCGCCCCAGAGTCCATGTACTAGTGAGGATCAATGGAGTATGACTGAGTGTGGCCCTGAGACTTCTGCGGCGCCGGGCGATCAACCATGGCCACCTGACGCGCAGTATTGCGCGTACCCTTGCCGTCGTTGTCGAGACCGAGGAAGCTCTTTTGGAAGCGTCGATAGCACTTGGAGGCCCAATGCCCCTCAAGGCCACACAGCTGGCAAACCCGCTGACCCCCATCGCCAGGTAGAGTCAGAGTGGGGGGTGGACGAGGCCGGAGGCAATGGTGCAGGCCCCTTGTCCGGGGCGGATGACTGAGCACCACCGGAGGGACGACCACCTCTGTACGCCGCGTTAGCGGAGGAGGAGCCACGACTGCGGTTGGCACGACGCGCCTCAACGCGCTGCTCAGTGAGAAGAAGCCGAGAGTAGACCTTGTGCGCCATGTTAATGATCTCAACCAAACCATCATACTCTTCGTCGAGGCCGTTGACGACGAAGGAGTTGAACTCGGAGTCGGTAAGCGGTTGTCCAATGGACGCCAGGGTGTCAGCAAGAGCCTTGACCTTGTTGTAGAACTTGGTGGCCGTGGAGTCAAGCTTCTCACAGGCGCCAAGCTCACGATGGAGGGCATTGACACGGGCTTGCGACTGTGACGCAAAAGAGCGCTCAAGGATGGTCCAAGCCTCATGGGAAGTCTTCGTGAAGACGATGAGCCCGACAACAGCCGGAGTGAGCGAACCCTGGATGGAGGAGAGGTTCGCCTGGTCCTGTCCCGTCCAGACACGGTGCGCCGGGTTATAAACCGGACCGTTCACGCTGTCCACCAGCGCGGGAGGGCAAGGAAAAGTGCCGTCGACGTAGCCAAGCAAGTAGTGGCTCCCAAGGAGCGGAAGAACCTGCGCACGCCAGAAAATATAATTGTCGGACGAGAGCTTGACGGTGATGAGGTTGCCAAAGTGGAATGGTGGAGGCAACGATCCCGTCGAAGCACCTACCGGGGGCGCGTACGCCATGGGGGCAGGGGCGGACGACGCGGGCGGCACCACGGGATTGGAACCCGTGGGCGGCGGCGGCGAATATGCCCCGTAGAGGGAGGCAACCGGCGCTACCGGAGTGGATCCCGCCTGAGGCGCGGATGCCATGAGGCCCGCCGTGACGGCCGGCGAGGTAGCCTCGGGCGCGAAGGCCAGAGGCGCGATGACGCCGGACGATGGGGCGGGTGAAGATGCGCTCGACGTATGAACCGTCAGCGCAAGTCCCAGCGACGAAGGAGCCGGAGAGTTGTTGGAGAAGAACGAGTCGGCGCTCCTGGTCCCGAGCTGAGGCGGCCGCATGGTGGCCGAGTCAAGCGGAAGCGAGAGGAGGGCGGCGAGCGAGGCCGGGAGAAACCCGGCGGAGGAGGAGCTGGAAGCGGCAGTACCTGACATGGCGGCGGCGGCGCGATCTAGTGGCGGCGGTGGCACGATGGAGGGGCGGCGGCGGGATTAGGGTTTTGCGGAAGCGTAGGTCGTAATTAGGTCTGTTACCATGTAAGACAATGATTTTGGGGAAACCAGCACAACCCTCTAGGGATGGCTTATCTTATATATATATAATGGGTGTGTTACAACTGGTATAATATACATACACAAATACAGAAGCTATACATAGTCTAACATCCCGAGTCAAATTCGCAGTTGTCTCACCACATGTATGACCATCAGAGCCCTGGCCCGTCTCCATGTCCCGTGCATGCCGCACGCCTCGCCGCTATTATCGCGTCGAGCCTCCGCTATCCCGGTCGAGTCTCAAGGATCACAAACCCACACCACTCAACCCCCACTGCAGAGTACCACCGATCATCACCGACTGATGACGAGTTTTACGCTTCCATCAGACCACTGGGCTCCAGTCCGAACTACGTGTCCCTCGCTTTTTCCCGCTGAATAGGCTTCGACTCCGTCGACTTACGCCGTAGCCTCTCAATCAGCACCAACTGAAGTCTTTCGTCAGACTCCAGCTCCACCTTCAACATGACTTCATGGTGGTTGTACGTCCCACCCCGCGCCCCGTCGACTTCAAGCTCCGTGTGTACACCACCTTGAATCAACCCCGCGCCATAATCTTATCGAAGTCACACAAGCCCTGGGGCCTGCAACACGTGTTTCCACGCCCAGAAGTCGGTCACCATCAGCACTACGCTCCTATGTCGTCGTTGTCGATCCCACACCGTCTTCTGTACCAACCGACTTGCATCGATCCGTCAGACTGACAAGTCCGACCCAGCCGAACATATCCGACTTCAACCATACTCCACCCTGCGTCGTGTCCGTCCGCACATCTGTGCATGTCTTGGACGCCATGTGTATGCATGATCATGTATGACGCACTTATCCGCGCGCCTCCTTAGCCTGTCCACGTGTTCCAAACCATCTCAGCAAACCGACCGAAAAACTTCCATGCAAACTGCATAATTTTTCATTTTTCCTGTCACTACTCGCTGTTGCTTCTTCGTGACCTTAGCGGAACAAGATCAAACTTGATCCAACCAGACTGCTCTCGTACACACACGTGACCCTGGCCGCTCCCTTTTTTTTCTCAACAAACCAATCTCGTGCTCCGCTCGTATCCATTGTCCCACACTCCATAGTGCAAGCAGCTGCCCTGCATCGGCCACTCCAATCCACCACGGCTGCACAAGGGCCTAACCTCCAAGAACGCATTACCAGCCCCATTGGGCCAGCCTGCCACGTCCTAGGCCGTTGCTCACGAGCAACCTTGGCCATACGCAACCGAACTCGTCGACTCGGACAAGCCAAGGACTCCTACTGCCGCATAATTTCAGTGAGATCCGCCTCGAACAGCTTCCGTACGAACGATTCCTCCTTACTGCTAAACAACGTAACAACTCGCCGACACCATCGATTTTCCAATCGGTGCACCCGACCATCGATTTGACGAATTCTTCCGCTTCTTCCTCTAGATCAACCCCCAACGTCCTCCTCGTAACCTTGCATGATACCACTTGTTAGAATAAAATTAAGGCACATCGTCGATCCTCCAAGGACCAAGCAATCACACGAGCACGACACCAAGATTTGTTAACGAGGTTCACCGATATGGCTACATCCCCGGGACTTGACTATGGGCGCTACTCCCCATGACACCGTTACAATACCGCACCCGGTCGCCCTGGACGCCAGCACATGCCGCCGGCTTCCCCTGCGTTCCAGTGCTATTATGTTGGCATAGTTTACATCGTGTGTCTACCCCCACTATATATGAGAGGTCTAGTACACAAGTGTCCTACTAGGACACGACTCCATATCCTATCTAAACACAATACAACTACAAATTCAATTGTAACATATTTTGTACACTATATTCGACACAACTATAACTAGGTGGTTGAAGTTTGATTTGCATTTAGACTAACAAAATAAGGTTCAAGTTTGTATAACACTTACCGCATTATCTTTTGCGCAAAAGGAAAAAGGAAAAAAAAAAAGAAACCACATTATCTGACATAAAAATGACACACACAACTAGAATTAATCTCGTAAAATCTGAATCTTAGAATTGGTGGACGCGTGATACAAATTACTTTTACAATTGGAATCTGATGGTAGGTGCTGATCATACATATGCATGCGAGCCAAATATCATAGTGAGATTAAGGCAGCAATGCCACCCAGATTCGGGTGGGTTCGTTCACAGCAATATCAACCCTCCTTAGCCATTACCCAAAAATATGCGAAATACTACGGAGATGGGTGACATGAAAGGCTGAAAACACAACTTGCCATGCAACATGTGCCAGGCAACAACCAATAAAGAGATGCTGAATGGGACATGGAGTTTGTGAGCTCGAACTCACATGCACCTAGAGTAAAATCCGAAAAAAAAATTGGCAACAAACAATGGTACATGCGTGCAAAATTTCGTGATGGAGTGGCATTCGTGAAGGTCTGAAAAAAAATGATGCTTAAACAAAATCGATGCTCCAAAAGACCGTTTTGAAGCATTTTGGAGTATCGATTATGTTTTCCCCCGGATCTCCATGAATGTCACTCCATTGCAAAGATTTGAACACATGTGAAACAAACATCAATTCCTGTTGCATTAATATTTTTTGATTTTACTGTAGCAAAGGATGCATGTGAGCTCGTGCTCATAAGAGCACTTTCATGTTTGATCTCTTGGTCATAATAGGAGCAGCACGGAGTATCCCTTGCCACATTCGTTTGACTAAATTTTCTTTTGCTCACAGGAGCACTTTCGTGTTGAATGGTTTCTTGTTCATAATAGGAGCAACATCGAGTATCCCCTTACAACATTTGTTTGACTAAATTTTCCTTAGTAGGTATAACTTCTCGGCAAAGAAACCAAAGGAGAACTTTTATGTTCAAGGTAATTTAAGACCCCATAATCTTGAACTAAACTTGGCCCATGTAACGCTGAATACATCGAATGCACGGACGAAAGGCCAGAAGTGTCAAGATCCCATTTAAAAGGCCATGGCCGTGCCACTGATGCAGTTTTTAAAATGTGTGGTTTCCTGCAGGTTTGGCGGCCGCTTAGCCGCTCCTCTGACCGAGATGTCATCAACACCATCATCGCCGACCTTCGCTCAGTGGCTCTCCGCCTAGCGCCCCCGCTTCCGCCTCCACCTCCCGAGCCTGAGTTAGCCTGCTGTGGCTGTGTCACCTGTTGTTGGGTCTGGGTGTGTGGTGTTGTCTTGTGCTACTTTTATGTGTGTGTGCGCGCACGCGCACGCTGAACTTGTGTCGGATATTGTGCTCTGGCGGTTTGATTTATATATAAAGCGGGGCGAAAGCCTTTTTCAGTAAAGGCCATGGTATGCAGTTACTTGCACATTTGCAACCTTCTAGACTATCTCAATTGTCTGTCAAATGCTGACAAATGAGAGCCCTTCGAAATTCCACATGTAGGTTCCATATTTCAATAATTGTAGAAACAGTGATATTCTTGTGACAAACAATATTAGATAACCGGAGGTATGGTGGCTCCATATTTTGACGGTTTCCCGCGGCCTTTTTGCCCAGTTTAACTCAAGGTTTCACCTATTTTAGCCTTTCCACTGATGACTATATGCTGAAAATAGAGAACCTTGTTTCATTACTTGTTTTTCAAGAAGAAACACTTTTGAAAGGAATTTGAGCTATATTTGGAGCATATAGGAGAAGACGGACAACTTCCAATTGGAAAGATCATCATATGGTGCATCCATAGGAGAAGACCGTGTATGGTACGAGCATCGCCGCTCGAACTGCGCTGCACCCAACAGAGAGATGAGAGATAATGAAGGGGGAGGAAAATATAGGTTTGTGGTGGAGTCGGAGGATGAGTTGGCGGCGTCCATGGACGTCCGTACTCCCCCAAAACTCTAGATTTGAGCCAGCTTGTGGAATTTCGGATGCTTGGACTATTCCATGAACATTTGGATGGCTAAAACTAAAAGTGTCCTGACCCTCGGGTCCAGAGAATTTTGTGACCCGCGCCGAAGTTGCCCTTAGGTGACGTCATGTGAGCTAGTCTACCATGAACCATTTGTCAAGTAGTTCATCAAATGTTATTTTAACTAACATTCTTACATACCACCTCAAGAGTATATCCTTTGATCACTTGTCAAGCCCTCATGGGCATTTCTCCTTCACTCTTAATTGAATAAAAGTAAGGGGACGTCAATAGAGCTCCTAGATTCATTTGTGGACTCTAGGATTGAGTCTGAGAAGTCTCGTACTAGTCGAAGTAATTTCAAGGAAGAGGAGTGTGGAGTCGGCCTCGAGTAATCCCATGACTCAACACATCGACCAAGCCTCCCTTAATGCTCTTCTGACATAGGATCAAATCGCTCCAACGAGGCGATCAAACAAATTTAAAATGAAACAATATCCAGATGTTTTTGTGGGTACACGATGGACACTATAAATCACCCAATCACACCTTCTACTGGGACTATGCAATGAACAATGCCACGTGTAATCTTGTTGTCTCAACAACGATAACAATGATTAGGTCATCTCCCATGCTCATCTGCAAACCGGACACCGTATCCGTTCATGGGCAGGGGATCAGTCGTAGACACCGATGCGGGAGATGGCCATCAAACACTATCCGCATACATTTTAAATCATATTTCAACTAACCGAACGAAATTCATCAAATGATGGAATTCATCAAAATTCAGATAGAAAATAGCAAAATTCATTCATACATAACATGCAAATGAGTGTAGTACAACAATAGTTCAAATTCAACGAGAAATAGTTCAAATTCCTACTTTTACTAACCGGATGTTCAACAAGTTTTTCATGAATGGATCATGTCGTCCCTACACATACTGCCCCTCGAGCTTCATCCAATGGTGTACCAACTGTGTATGCGCGTAAATGGTCTGCCCTCTACCTTGCGATAATCATGGCAGCACGTACAGGCTACACAATGTGTCGAGCAACATTGAGTGAATGAATCAATCAATCAATAAGTTGAGCAAGAAGAAGCAAATCTTCCGATCTCCATGGCTGTCGCGTGCAATGGCCACACTGCCTCCAACCCATCAACCGCTTTATAAAACTTGGTGACGGTGGTCTAGATGGTGTATCATCGATATGTTAACGACTTCACATTGCGTTCATGGATGATTGCATGCAGTAGGGCGCAATGTGCTTTCGCGCATGAAAGAACCATGAACGCGTTGTTAGAAGAGTCCCATGCCTACGAAATGCTCGGATATGGCCAACCACGCATCGCACAATAACTCATCCTTCGTGCTCAAGTACCGCCATCCTTCGTACTCTAAAAAAGGGCATGAAATTCAAAAATAAGCTCAATGGCATTTGGCCGAACACCTGTCGGGCGTGGTAACCGCCATGGACGTTGTCAACAGGGAGCGAAGGATACCTGGCTGCGGACGGATCCTGGGTGGGCGGCCCTGTAGTACTAGGCGAGCGGGCGGATGGGTGGTGGTTGCGGACGTCTGGCAATGCCTGGGTGGCGGCCGAAGAGGTAAAGCGGCGGCGGCGGAGGAGGAGTGTGTAGATGCAAAGCAAGGGGGGCAAGGCGGGAGAGAAAGGGACCGGCAGGGGGAGTGGAGTGGGCCCGGGTGTCAGAGTCCTACATGGCTGTTGTCCGGACTCGCAAAGCCCTTCAGTTTGCTTCCAATTTGTGGAAAAAAGCGCGTCCAAACCGGTTGACAGACTGATACAAAATCACGTTGGATGAAAAATACGTCCGGACCACACTGTTCGGACAGATACGGGCGGTTCTTTGGAGATGCCCTTAAGAGCATCTCTAGCAGACCCCGCAAAATCCCAACCCGCATAAGTGTTTTGCAGTTCACGGAAAACCGGTTTTACGGGCTGGCGCGGGCGGCAGCCAAACAGACCCTGTATAATCAACCCGTAAAAAGAATATTCTCTGAATATACCTCTTTCTCTTCCTCTTCCTCACGCCAATTTGAAATCGACCGTCGACCAACATGCAGATGAGAAAGATACGGGAAAAGATAAGGCCGGCGGACGAGAAAGACGCGAGACGGCCACGACGCGTGGGCGGAGGCTAGGGCGGTGCGGGCGGCGGCTAGGCGCGCTGCCGGACTCACCTAGCTAGCTAGCGCGGCCGTAGCTAGCTAGCTAGCTCGCTCTCATCGATTCACAACTAGCTAGCGCGGCCGTAGCTAGCTAGCTAGCATCCACGGACGATGGCCAGGCGGCCGGGCGGCGGCGGTGGTGTGGTCGCTGTAGGCGGCCGGGCGAGCTTCATGGTGTTGGCGGGAGCGGATATTCCTCAACCGCCAATGTTGACCGATATTCAGGGCGTCAAGTTAACTTCAAAATTGTAAATATGAGGGTTTCGGGTTCGCGTTCACAGGGCCCCCTGGATTTTTTTAAGGATCGGACGATTTTAAGGGGTCTGTTCGGGCCCTTTTTCAACTGGAACTATAAAAACAGTTATTTTGCGGGTTTGACCATTTATACGGGGTCTGCTATTGATGCTCTAACCATAAAAAAAAGGTCAATTAATTAGTACGTGGACCGCTCCTTGAGCCAACTTTGCAAAGGAGAAAGGAAACAAGACCAAATGAAATTAGTTTATGCGGTAGCCGTTGCAAGTGATGGTCACCTTACGAGCGACATTACCGAAATGGTGGGATTTTATGCCGGTGCGGTGTTGCCTTGACATATAAAAGTCTCAACCAAAGTGCAAAACGACAAAGCAGAATGAGTCACCAGCAGCAAATATATAGTACTAGTAGTGCTATCACGAGAGACAAATTTGACAAACTTGATTTATAGACGGAATTAAATTACAGAATGAACTATCCGTGAAACTATTTCACGCGGCTGACATTTTTGTGTGACGCCCGACATGAAGGCGCCACACTACACTGTGCAACGCCTCGCAGATAGGCGCTACACCGCCAGCGTCGCACACGTGTGATCAGAAAATTACTAAGTCGTGTGCAGCGCCTGAGAGTTAGGCGCCACACTATACAGTGCAACGCCTAGCTCCTAGGCGTTGCACTAGTGCAGCGCCTAGCTCCCAGGCGTTGCACTAGTTCAGCGCCTGAGAGCTGGGCGCCACGGGCTAGCCGCGTGAAATAGTTTCACGGATGATTCATTCTGTGATTTAATTTCGTCTATAGATTAAATTTGTCAAATTTGCCATCACGAGACCATTCCGGACTGAGCCTGTCGATAATTATTCCCGAGTACCTTCGTGTCAGCGACTCAATCGCTCGTCCTTTTAATACAGAATTGAATTTGTGTTTTGCGTACCTTATCATTGCACTTAAGTATATTCGCTATGAGCTTTTGTAGTTTTATATCTGTTTCTTCAGAGGGAATGAACCTGTTCTTTTGGGGAAATCATAATATAACTGAAGGTTTTTTCTTTTGACCCACAAATCGTAGAACAATTGTTCCACGATATTTTTATATATATCAAAAGTATGTTAAAGTGGGAGAAACAAAAATAAGAAAAGAGAAAATAAAATAACTCGAGGTCAGACGCAATTAACCATGAAACTATGAGGTCAAGTTCGTACTTGTAAATCTTGTTTGAAAATGAGACCATTTATTTTCAAGCTATGGCTGCAAGAAATCTAAGTAATGTACAAATTAGAAATATAATACAATAATTATTTAAAAGAATTAAAGCTTTTACTTTAAATTCTATTTTTTCTATATTCACATTTCATCGAGCACAGGGATACTTGACCGTCTGAGTAAATGCTAGGGCATCTCCAACACAGATCCCTAACACGGACACAGTATTTGTCCACGGCGCGTCCGTGAACAATGATACAGGAGCCGGCCATCCAACCATGCTCGCACATATTTCAAAACGGTTTTATACAAATCGGACGAATTACATGCAAACCGGCTAGTTTTCATCAAAACCGAAACACATTCATTACATTTTTTATATATGTCATTAAACAAAAGCGATCGGACCTAAAATTAGTTTAAATCTAAGGTGGCACACATCCTCCGAGTCCAAGTTGTTCCCATCCATGCCCATGTCAGGCGGCCGTATCCATGTTTGACGGCCGGCTAAGCCCCATAGAGTGATGGTGGGGTCGTCAGCGAAGAAGAGTAGGACATGGGATACAGACCGGCTCATGGGACTCGAGGCATCGCCGCCTCCCATGCCCTACTCCTCATCAGAGTCCACAACCTCTTTGTTGCCGGTGGACGTGAGGTCTACGATGGCGTAAATGAGGCCGCCTCGTCATTGGCGGCATGAAGGACACGTAGTTGTCAGCGTTCTCGTCCGCAACCGCCTACGCCGCCAGCGCCGCCTGTGCAATCATGTTGCAGACGGCATGAGCATGCGTGGCCTCGTATGGCCCCGCTGCTCAGTCACGAATTTGGGGTCCTCTGCGACCATCACCACCACGGCCTCCTCGCTCACGAGCTCGCCGTAGATTTGGTCCTCCGCCAGCCGGTGTTACTCAAGGAGGGAGAGGTTGTACCGCTGCTCCTCCTGCGTCTGCTGGAACACCGACAACGGCTGCGGCGCCAGCTGCTCCTCGTCATGGCATCATTGAAGTGTGGCTGCGCCTGCACCATGGTCAAGCCAGCATGGAACGACACGGGTAGGGGCACTGACTCGTCGAAGCCCGTCTTCATCGTTGGGGCATCGTCAGAGACCTCCAGGGAGCTAGTCGGCAGGCTAGCCTCTACCCGCCTCAAACGGCGGCTCTGTCAGCTGGCCGCAAGGGCGGACGGCTTGTGCTTCTGCTCCATCGAGAGTCTCTCCCGTAATGCGCTAGAACTCGCGGTCATGGCGTAGATGGTGCACGAAGGAGGATGTGAAGCTGGACATGGTGTGGTGTGGTTTGTGACAGGCGTGGCCTCATTTAAATAGCGGATGCCAGCCAGGCCAAGCAGCGGGGTGTGTCAATGCGACCGTCGGAGTTGGTTTCTCGGCAGGCGTGCTTGTTTAATGATGGCAGGCAACCTGTTTAAATGCGGCAAATATCTGTCCCGTCCTTTCTAGTAACGTCTATCCGGCATTAAACAAGACGCAGCGTGGCGGCTCGCTCAACCAACGTGCCGCATCAATGCCGACACCAGTAACAGGTTGAGTCCGCTCTGTCCCGGTATAAATGAGGTGTTGACGCTCTGGAGCGGCATGAATGCACGACAACCTCTTCGCGCAGGAGAGAGAGATTTTCAGATAGGCCCAAAGTGTTAGACGTGTGCGTGGCAGACATGGCAGCGGTCTGGACGCTCGCAAGATCCCCATGGTTTGCCTCTGGTTTACAAGAAACAAACATCCTTAGCACATATACAGTGGTTGATAAGATAGTCTTATCTTAAATCTTGCATGTAATTTAGAGATGACAAAAAGAAATGCCTATAATGGGTCAACTTTTAGTCTTATCTTTAATAATTAACTATTCCCAAAAACATGATGAGACATATTGTACTAAGAGATCAGCTCTTGTGTTCTTTTAAATAAGAGAAGACAAACATTTTCTTATGAGTTCTCTCTCCTACACCTTATTATTTATCCTACGTGACAGTTTTAAGATAGCATCATTGTACAATGCCCTTATCAATCCACGGACCGATGAGTATCACCTTGGACAGTGGCGGAGCCAGGATTGGAGTATAGGGGGGGCCGGGTACGTATATTGATCGAATCTCGTTGGTAATTACTCATTGCTCCTACTAAAATTGTTGATTGTTGGGGGGGGGGGGGCAGGCCCCTGCTCGTCCCCCCTGGCTCCGCCCCTGACGTTGGATGACAAATCATGTCTGTATTCGGTCTGAATGGATGGTGCAAGCGGTAGACAGTTCGGTTTGAGGTTCACCATTGGGATGCCCTTCGTAGCAGCGAACGTTGCGTCATAGTCAAAGGTGGCAAATGGACAGCTGCGTACGTACGTAACTTGAACTAGCTAAATATATTGTTGCTCTTTGTGGATAGGCATGGCAGATGGCACGATCACAGTAGTATAAGGATGATGAGTGCGTCAGTGCGCTACACCAGCCAAGGTTGTTGCCTAGATTCCATCAGGGATGACATGTGCCCATCTTGTATTGTACTATACGACGCAGCTGCTAACTAATTCGCGTGTCTTCTTCTTTACATATAAGGCCATACCTAATTAAAAAGTGGAACAAATTCATTTTTTACCCTTTGTTTTGACATTCTTTACAGGGATGACACAAACTTCGTTAGAACGGATGAAAATCTCTTACATGCGCAATCCTTGTTGAAAATGTCAAAAGAGAAGGCAAACATGAAATTTACTGATTTTGTTTAATGCTTCACCAAGCAAGCTAAGACATGTAGAAGCAGTTCTTTTTTTTAGTGACAGAAACAGCTCTCTTAGGGCAGTACAAGGATTGATAAAAAAATGGTGTTTTCTTATCTAATGCATGTCACTTAAAAGGGGACATAACAACATGTTATAATGTGAATTACATCTTAATGTCATGTCTAATAAATAATTTTTACACACTCATAAAATTATAGAATGATTAAATTTAAGTTAGAAAATATTTACCTAAGAGATGAGATCTTGTACAATCGGGGGAATTGGCTTGCTTCCTGATAGATCATCGCTTAGCTAAGAGAAGGCAAATCCTTTTGGAAAATTTTGGTACGTGCACTAGTGGACTTGGACATCCACTACTGGTTGCAAAGAAATTAGATACATGGTCTTACACGATCTTTTGGTCAAGTTGCCGTCAGGTTGCCGTCTTCTTCAACCCGTTGCCTTCTTTGTGGGATCCACCACTTCGCCACATCAAGCGCAGCGACGGGGCGACTTGTTTGACCCTTTGGGGCCCACCACTTCGCCATCTAGTTACTGTTAGGTCATGTTGGAATTATTGGGCTTTACCTTATTTGATATATCCAATAAAAGCACAGCTGGACGCCCTAAACCCGCCTCAAACGCTTGGCGGATGGCTCGGTCACTGACCAGTCGCCAAAAAGCGACTCAGACGAGCGCCCCAAACCGGCCACAAACGCGCGGGCTGACCGACACTCCTCATATCCAGCCCAAATCTAGAGCGGATATGGGGGCGTCGGGTGCGCCCGGGCGCGTCCGCCACGTCGGCCCCGGCCAACGCTTGCCCACCCGACCCCACATATATTCATCCTCATCCGCTCGCCGGACCAAATCCTAACCACTTCACTCCACCCCCCTTCACTTCCCTGCGCCACCTAAACTCCCGTCCGGTGATTTTCGGCCTTCTCCGGCATGGCAGACAGCGGATCCGAGTCCTACACCTCCAGATCCCTCACACCCGAGCTCATCCCACACGGCCCCGAGGAGGATTGTGCTCCACTGCTCCTAGAAGGAGGCCATTCAACGGTAGCGCTCGCACTCCTTCGTCGGGAATTCATTGTGTCCGCCTAAATGGCGCATGGATCTGACACTAGGTGTGCCATCGCTGCCTCACCAGAGGCGGTGCGGTCAGTCTGGCGCTCAAACGCGGTGGTGGACACGAACCCTTCCGTTGGCGCGCCGAGGCAATGGACACACCATGGGCGTCGTCCCACGAAAACATCGCGGGGTGCCCACTGTGCGAGGCAGCGGGCGCGGGAATTGGCGGTGGACATTGGCGAGGCGGAGGCGCATTCTCCGGCACCTCGTATGGTGTACCACTCCGGGCGTCGCAACCGTGTCGTGGTGGATGTCGCCGGCCTGTCCCATGACAAATCCATCATCGATCAGACCTCTACCGGCACCGTCCGGGTGCCGGGCTTCGATGAGGAAGAGTAGGTCATGGGAGACGGCGGCTCCTTGAGTCCCGTGAGCTGGCTCATGTCCCATGCGCTTCTATACCTTGCCCGTGACCGGACCAACACTCTGGGAGCGCAGCCAGCCGCCGGACAAGCTCCGCTTTAAGAATGGTTTACGTTGCATGTAATAATATGGATTTGAGGTTTCTAATTTGAGGTATCCGGTTGTAGAATGAAATATCTGAGGCGTGACTGGTCACTATTCACGGACGCGCGCGGGCGCGTCCATGGGCATTTGAGGGGTCGGATTTGCCAAGTCCGCCTGTAGATGCTCTAACTCCTCGAAAAATCCCATTGCCCCATATGACCCATTCATGCATGACAAGAAGCAGGTTGACATTTTATGCGCTAGTGAATAGATGCTGAAAAACTTCTACAGTAGTGGAAAATAAAACCAAACGGTTGTGAATGACCAATTTCATCTCATGATATGACTCAAACGTATCAACAATTTCCGCATGGTTCATGCTATATTGCTATAACTTCTAAACACTATGAGCAGGGTTTTTGTTGGACTAACATATCGATTCAGTGTCTGATAACCCACAAGTATAGGGGATCACAACAGTTATCGAGGGTAGAGTATTTAACCTAAATTTATTGATTCGACACAAGGCGAGCCAAAGAATATTCTCAAGTATTAGCAGTTAAGTTGTCAATTCAACCACACCTGGATAACTTAATATCTACAGCAAAGTATTTAGTAGCAAAGTAGTATGGAAGTAACGGTAACAGTGGTGAAAATAACAGTAGCAGTTTTTTAGTAATTGTAACAGTACCAACGGTAAAGTAAATAAGCAAAGCACAATATGTGAAAAGCTCGTAGGCATTGGATCAGTGATGGATAATTATGTCGGATGCGATTCCTTATGTAATAGTTATAACATAGGGTGACACAGAACTAGCTCCAGTTCGTCAATGTAATGTAGGCATGTATTTTGAATATAGTCATATGTGGTTATGTAAAAGAACTTGCATGACATCTTTTGTCCTACCCTCCCGTGGCAGCGGGGTCCTAATGGAAACTAAGGGATATTAATGCCTCCTTTTAATAGAGTACCGGACCAAAGCATTAACACATAGTGAATACATGAACTCCTCAAACTACGGTCATCACCGAGAAGTATCCCGATTATTGTCACTTCGGGGTTGTCGGATCATAACACATAATAGGTGACTATAGACTTGCAAGATAGGATCAAGAACTCACATGTATTCATGAAAACATAATAGGTTCAGATCTGAAATCATGGCACTCGGGCCCTAGTGACAAGCATTAAGCATAGCAAAGTCATATCAACATCAATCTCAGAACATAGTGGATACTAGGGATCAAACCCTAACAAAACTAACTTAATTACATGGTAAATCTCATCCAACCCATCACCGTCCAGCAAGCCTACGATGGAATTACTCAGGCACGGCGGTGAGCATCATGAAATTGGTGATGGAGGATGGTTGATGATGACGACGGCGACGAATCCCCCTCTCCAGAGCCCCGAACGGACTCCAGATCAGCCCTCCCAAGAGAGATTAGGGCTTGGTGGCGGCTCCGTATCGTAAAACGCGATGAAACTTTCTCTCTGATTTTTTTCTCCGTGAAAACAAATATATGGAGTTGTAGTTGAGGTCGGTGGATGTCCAGGGGGCCCATGAGGCAGGGGACGCGCCCCCACCCTCATGGACAGGGTGTGGGCCCCCTGACGTTCTTTTGCCAGTATTTTTTATTAATTCTAAAAAGTTGCTCCATGGATTTTCAGGTCATTCCGAGAACTTTTATTTCTGCACAAAAATAACACCATGGCAGTTCTGTTGAAAATAGCGTCAGTCCAGGTTAGTTCCATTCAAATCATGCAAGTTAGAGTCCAAAACAATGGCAAAAGTGTTTGGAAAAATAGATACGATGGAGACGTATCAACTCCCCCAAGCTTAAACCTTTGCTTGTCCTCAAGCAATTCAGTTGACAAACTGAAAGTGATAAAGAAAAACTTTAAACTATGTTTGCTCTTGTTGTTGCAAATATGTAAAGCCATCATTCAAGTTTTCAGCAAAGATTATGAACTAACCATATTCACAATAACACTTAGGTCTCATGTTTACTTATGTCAATGGCGTAATCAACTAGCGAGCAATAATAATAAATCTCGGATGACAACACTTTCTCAAAACAGTCATAATATGATATAACAAGATGGTATCTCGCTAGCCCTTTCTGAGACCGCATAACATAAATGCAGAGCACCTTTAAAGATCAAGGACTGACTAAACATTGTAACTCATGGTAAAAGAGATCCAGTCATAGTCATACCCAATATAAACTAATAGTAATGCATACAAATGACAGCGGTGCTCTCCAACGGGTGCTTTTTAATAAGAGGGTGATGACTCAATATAAAAGTAAATAGGTAGGCCCTTCGCAGAGGGGAGCAGGAATTTGTAGAGGTGCCAGAGCTCGATTTTGAAATAGAGATGAATAAAATTTTGAGCGGTATACTTTCACTGTCAACGTAACAACTATGAGATCTCGATATCTTCCATGCTACATACATTATAGGCAGTTTCCAAACAGAATGGTAAAGTTTATACTCCCCCACCACCAACAAGCATCAATCCATGGCTTGCCCGAAACAACGGGTGCCTCCAACTAGTAACAATCCTGGGGGAGTTTTGTTTAATTATTTTGATTTGATTTGAGCATGGGACTGGGCATCCCGGTTACCAGCCATTTTCACGTGAATGAGGAGCGGAGTCCACTCCCCTTGAGAATAACCCACCTAGCATGGAAGATACAGACAACCCTAGTTGATACATGAGCTGCTCGAGCATACAAAACAGAATTTCATTTGAAGGTTTGGAGTTTGGCACATACAAATTTACTTGGAACGGGAGGTAGATACCACATATAGGAAGGTATGGTGGACTCATATGGAATAACTTTCGGGTTTATGGAGTTTGGATGCACAAGCAATATTCCCGCTTAGTACAAGTGAAGGCTAGCAAGAGACTGGGAAGCGACCAACTGAGAGAGCGACAACAGTCATGAACATGCATTAAAATTAATCAACACCGAGTGCAAGCATGAGTAGGATATAATCCACCATGAACATAAATATCGTGAAGGCTATGTTGATTTTGTTTCAACTACATGCGTGAAGATGTGCCAAGTCAAGTCACTCGAATCATTCAAAGGAGGATACCACCCTATCATACCACATCACAACCATTTTAATAGCATGTTGGCACGCAAGGTAAACCATTATAAGCTCCTAGCTAATTAAGCATGGCATAAGCAACTATAATCTCTAATGGTCATTGCAAACATGTTTATTCATAATAGGCTGAATCAGGAACGATGAACTAATCATATTTACAAAAACAAGAGAGGTTGAGTTCATACCTGCTTCTCTCATCTCACTCAGTCCATCATATATCGCCATTATTGCCTTTCACTTGCACGATCGAACGGTGTGTATAATAATAATAGTGCACGTGCATTGGACTAAGCTAGAATATGCAAGCATTCAATTCAAGGGAGAAGACAAGGTAATATGGGCTCTTGGTTAAATCAACAATAATGCACATGAGAGCCACTTAAACATTTTCATTATGGTCTTCTCCTGTCGACCCCCAAAGGAAAGAAAAGAAATAATACTATTTTCATGGAAAAGCTCCCAACAAGCAAAAGAAGAACGGGAAATATTTTAGGGTTTTATTTTAATTACTACTACAAGCATGGAAAGTAAGCTAACTATTTTTTTTGGTTTTTCTTAAGGTTTATCAAACACACAAGAAGAAAGCTAGAAAGAGAATTTAAACTAGCATGGATAGTACAATGAAAGAGTATGAGCACCGATAACTAGAATGAGTGTGTGAACATGAATGTAATGTCGGTGAGAAATACGTACTCCCCCAAGCTTAGGCTTTTGGCCTAAGTTGGTCTATGCCCATGGATCACGGATACTCTCTCCGGTATACTAAGGAGTGTCATCATACTGCCACTGGCTGGCGATCTCCTCCGGATCCCACTGATAACAGGATGGTCGATAAGGGTCAAGTGGTGGTTCCGGCTCAGGCTATGGAGTTGATGTCTGGCCACGGAGCGCATAGACGGCCTCCAGCAAGACGAGGTAAGGGCCTGCAGTTAAATCAAACAAAGAGGGTGCATGCAAGATAATAGTCTCACTGTGTCTCTTATGAAATCTCAAATTATACAAAAGCATCTTATCATCATTTTTAACAATAAACTCATGTGCTACTATGCTCTTATGATCTAGAAAAGTAGGGGGCAGCAGTTTTTCCTCTTTCTCAAAATGCCTAATAGGTATCCTGAAATGTTTAGCAAGGCATGCAACATAGATACCTCCAAAGATGGGGCCCTTTGTATGGTTCAGGCTTAATCATTTAGCAATAATAGCACCCATACTAACAGAGTTATCACAAAATAAAGCATGGAACAAAATAATAATATCAGGAACACTAAGGTTTCCACAGTTTCCTCGACCAATTAAGCATCGACTAGCAAATATTGCAAAGTAGCGTAAAACAGGAAAATGTATGCTAGTAATTCTTGCATCAGAAACCTTCCTTGTTTGCCCTACAGTAATAGTATTAATAAATCCATCCACATCTTTACGATGTGGTTCCTCTAAGCTGCCCCGAAAGGTATCTTGCAAACCGTGCAAAATTCATATAGCGACATCTCCCTAGCCACATATAAATGAAACTCTACTAAAGGAGGTGATTTCTTAGGATAAAAGTAGAAATTTTGCATGAAAGTATTGGTGAGTAAGAGATACTGTTTGATGTGTTCATGGAGGAAGTCAGTGAGGCCCGCATATTCAACCAACGAATAAAAATCATCATGAATCCCGGCTGCTCTCAAGAAATCACTACAAGGCCATTCACACGGCCGTACTTCCGCCACACGAGGGAGATTATACTTGGGCTTTTAATTCTCCTTAGTTTGTTTATCCTTAGAGCCTTGGCTAGAAGAGCCCCTCAAGAACAATCTCTTCATCTTTTTCTGAAATTTTTAGGAACTCAAACTAAAAGTGAACCAAACTCAATAAAATTGATACCAACTACTCCCACAGTTGTCTAGAGCCTATATCATGCATTAGAAGTACTTGGGACCTCATAAACTTGACATGCAAGCTCAAGAACAGGGTCACCTAGGCAGCAAAAATTTCCAATGAATAAAGCACTAGAACAAAAACTAATTGGACCATTGGAGGAGTCACATACCAAAGAACAATCCTCCAAAGCAGTTTTGTGAATGGAGCTTTGAGCAAGGAGATCGAAAATGGCAGCAAAGTGAGCTAGAACTCGTGCTTGAGCTGGATGGTGATTTTTTTGGAAGGAATATGAAGTGTGTGGGTGCAGGAATAAGTGGAGGGGGCCCACCTTGGGCCCACGAGGCAGGGGGCGCGCCCTGTAGGGGTGGGAGCGCCCTGGACGCTCGTGGCCAGGTCCCAGCTCCCCCTGGTGTGTTCTCAGTGCTAGATATTCTCAAATATTCCAGAAAAAATTATACTAAATTTGAAGGGCATTTGCAGAACTTTTATTTTCGTGGTATTTTTTATTGCATGGATAATTCAGAAAATAGACAGATAATACTATTTCTACTTTATTTAATCTAAATAACAGAAAGTAAAGAGAGGGTACAGAAGGTTGTGCCTTCTAATTTTATCCATCTCATGATCATCAAAAGGAATCCACTAACAAGGTTGATCAAGTCTTGTTAACAAACTCTTTCTGAATAACATGGAACCGGAGAAATTTCGAATAACACCAGGTTACCTCAACGGGGATATGAACATACCCAATAATAACAATATCATATTTCTTCTTGACAGTAGGAAGAGGAAATTCAAAACCTCCAATAATGATAGTTGGAATTTTTCCAATAGAATTGATGCTATGAACATGAGGTTGTTTCCTCGAAAAGTGTACCGTATGCTTATTACCATTAACATGAAAAGTGACATTGCCTTTGTTGTCAATAACAGCCCCTGCAGTATTCAAAAAGGGTCTACCAAGGATAATCGACATACTATCATCCTCGGGAATATCAAGAATAATAAAGTCTGTTAAGATAGTGACGTTTAAAACCACAACAGGCACATCCTCACCAATATCGATAGGTATAGCAGTTGATTTGTAGTTGATTTATCAGCCATTTACAAAGATATTTCAGTAGGTGTCAACTTATTCAATTCAAGTCTACGATATAAAGAGAGAGGCATAACACTAACACCGGCCCCGAGATCGCAATAAGTAGTTTTAACATAGTTTCTTTTAATGGAGCATGGTATAGTTGGTACTCCTGGATCTCCAAGTTTCTTAGGTATTCCACCCTTAAAAGTATAATTAGCAAGCATGGTGGAAATGTCAGCTTCCAGTATCTTTCTTTTATTTGTAATAATATCCTTCATGTACTTAGCATAAGGATTTACTTTAAGCATATCAGTCAAACGCATATGTAAGAAGATAGGTCTAATCATTTCAGCAAAGCGCTAAAAATCCTCATCATCATTTTTCTTGGATGGCTTAGGAGGAAAAGGCATGGGTTTCTGAACCCATGGTTCTCTTTCTTTACCGTGCTTCCTAGCAACAAAGTCTCTCTTATCATAACGTTGATTCTTTGATTGTGGGTTATCAAGATCAACAACAGGTTCAATCTCTACATCATTATTATTGCTAGGTTGAGCATCAACTTGAACATTATTATTAACATTATCACTGGGTTCATGTTCATCACCATATTGTGTTTCAACATCAGAAATAGAAATATCACTGGGACTCTCAGGTGTGTCTACAACAGGTTCACTAGAAGCATGCAAAGTCCTATCATTTTCTTTTTCTTCTTTTTAGAAGGACTAGGTGCATCTAAATTATTTCTGTGAGAATCTTGCTCAATTCTCTTAGGGTGGCCTTCAAGATACAAAGATTCCTGAGTCATTTTACCAGTTCTAGTAGCCACTCTAATAGCAAAATCATGTTTATTATTTAATTCATCGAGCAAATCACTTTGAGCTTTAAGTACTTGTTCTGCTTGAGTGGTAACCATAGAAGCATATTTACTAATGAGTTTAAGTTCAGCTTTAACTCTAGCCATATAATTACTCAAGCGTCCAATCATGTAAGCATTACTCTTTAATTCTCTACCAACATAAGCATTGAAATTTTCTTGTCTTAACATAAAGTCATCAAATTCATCCAAACATTGGCTAGGAAACTTAGTAGACGGGATTTCAACTTTATATCATATCTATAGAGAGAATTTACCTTTACTACCTGTGTCGGGTTATCAAGACCATGTGTTTCTTCAATAGGTAGTAAACTAAAACCATGTATTTCTTCAACAGGGGGTAAATTCTTAACATCTTCAACTTTAATACCTTTTTCTTTCATAGATTTCTTTGCCTCTTGCATATCTTCAGGACTGAGAAATAGAACACCTCTCTTCTTCGGAGTTGGTTTAGGAGTTGGCTCAGGAATTGGCTTAGGAAGAGTCCAATTATTTTCATTAGTCAACATATTATTCAATAGCAATTCAGCTTGATCGACTGTTCTTTCCCTGAAAACACAACCAGCACAACTATCCAAGTGGTCCTTGGAAGCATTAGCTAGTCCATTATAAAAGATATCAAGCATTTCATTTTTCTTAAGAGGATGATCAGGCAAAGCATTAAGTAACCGGAGAAGCCTCCCCCAAGCTTGTGGGAGACTCTCTTCTTAAATTTGCACAAAATTATATATTTCCCTCAAGGCAGCTTGTTTCTTATGAGCAGGGAAATATTTAGCAGAGAAGTAATAAATCATATCCTGGGGACTACGCACACAACCAGGATCAAGAGAATTAAACCAAGTTTTAGCATCACCCTTTAATGATAATGGAAATATCTTAAGGATATAATAGTAGCGAGATTTCTCATCATTAGTGAACAGGGTGGCTATATCATTCAATTTAGTAAGATGTGCCACAACAGTTTCAGATTCATAGCCATAAAAAGGATCAGATTCAACCAAAGTAATTATCTCAGTATCGACAGAGAATTCATAATCCTTATCAGTAACAAAAATAGGTGAAGTAGCAAAAGCAGGGTCATGTTTCATTCTAGCATTCAGAGTTTTCTATTTCAGTTTAGCTAATAACTTCTTAAGATCAGATGTATCATTGCAAGCAAGAAAATCTCTAGCAGTTTCTTCATCCATAATAGAACCCTCAGGAACAAGAGGTAATTCATACTTATGGGGAGAACCTTCATCATCACTATCTTCAATAATTTCATTCTCTCTAACCCTAGCAAGTTGTTCATAAAGAAATTCACCTAATGGCACAGAAGTAGTTTCATCATAAGTATCATGCATAGCAGAAGTGGCATCATCAATAACATGCGGCATATCAGAATTAATAGCAGAAGCAGGTTTAGGTGTCGCAAGCTTACTCATAACAGAAGGAGAATCTAGTGCAGAGCTAGATGGCAGTTCCTTACCTCCCCTCATAGTTGAGGGATAAATCTTAGTTCTTTCATCTTTCAAGTTCCTCATAGTGACCAGGAGATATAAATCCCAAGTGACTCAAAGAATAGAGCTATGCTCCCCGGCAACGGAGCCAGAAAATGGTCTTGATAACCCACAAGTATAGGGGACCGCAACAGTTTTCGACGGTAGAGTATTCAACCCAAATTTATTGTTTCGACACAAGGGGAGCCAAAGAATATTCTCAAGTATTAGCAGTTGAGTTGTCAATTCAACCACACCTGGATAACTTAATATCTACAGCAAAGTATTTAGTAGCAAAGTAGTATGGAAGTAATGGTAACAGTGGCAAAAGTAACAGTAGCAGTTTTGTAGTAATTGTAACAGTAGCAACGGTAAAGTAGATAAGCAAAGCACAATATGTGAAAAGCTTGTAGGCATTGGATCAGTGATGGATAATTATGTCGGATGCGATTCCTCATGTAATAGTTATAACATAGGGTGACACAGAACTAGCTCCAGTTCATCAATGTAATGTAGGCATGTATTCCGAATATAGTCATACGTGCTTATGGAAAAGAACTTGCATGACATCTTTTGTCCTACCCTCCCGTGGCAGCGGGGTCCTAATGGAAACTAAGGGATATTAAGGCCTCCTTTTAATAGAGTACCAGACCAAAGCATTAACACATAGTGAATACATGAACTCCTCAAACTACGGTCATCATCGAGAAGTATCCCGATTATTGTCACTTTGGGGTTGTCGTATCATAACACATAAAAGGTGACTATAGACTTGAAAGATAGGATCAAGAACTCACATATATTCATAAAAACATAATAGGTTCAGATCTGAAATCATGGCACTCGGGCCCTAGTGACAAGCATTAAGCATAGCAAAGTCATAACAACATCAATCTCAAAACATAGTGGATACTAGGGATCAAACCCTAACAAAACTAACTTGATTACATGGTAAATCTCATCCAACCCATCACCGTCCAGCAAGCCTACGATGGAATTACTCACGCACGGCGGTGAGCATCATGAAATTGGTGATGGAGGATGGTTGATGATGACGACGGCGACGAATCCGCCTCTCCGGAGCCCCGAACGGACTCCAGATCAGCCCTCCTGAGAGAGATTAGGGCTTGGCGGCGGCTCCGTATCGTAAAACGTGATGAAACTTTCTCTCTGATTTTTTTCTCCACGAAAACAAATATATGGAGTTGGAGTTGAGGTCGGTGGACGTCCCGGGGGGCCACGAGGCAGGGGGCGCGCCCCCCACCCTCGTGGATAGGGTGTGGGGCCCTTGACGCTGATTCTCTCGCCAATATTTTTTATTTATTTTGAAAAGTTGCTCCGTGGATTTTCAGGTCATTCCGAGAACATTTATTTCTCCACAAAAATGACATCATGGCAGTTCTACTGAAAACAACGTCAGTCTGGGTTAGTTCCATTCAAATCATGCAAGTTAGAGTCCAAAACAAGGGCAAAAGTGTTTGGAAAAGTAGATACGACGGAGATGTATCAGTGTCCGGTGCTAGTTCATGTTTTTTTGTTTTTCCATTTTCAGGGAAATACTCAAAAAAAGTGCCAAAATTTTTTAGAAAACTAGATTTGGAAATTTCGAGAACAGGAGAACACCTGGAGCCTGGGCCCACACCAGTGCCTAAGCACTTGGTGAAGGCGTCCTAGGGCCTAGAGCAACTATAGGGGGATCCTATGGACTGTGGGGCTCACCTGGCTGGCCTCTGGTGCCCACTAGCTTATATATACTCTGATTAGCACCTCCAATTTATCGATCAGTTTTACCTCGCTGCCACATCACGTTTTTGAGGTGATCTTCGTTTTCAGTCTTGATTCGAACCTTCCGGAGGAGGAATTCATCTTAACATCAACCTCGACCATCTTGCTCCAAGATGAGTTGTGAGTAGTCCACCCCCCTCCCAGACTCGATTTATACCAGTAGCCAATGTTGTAATCTCTCCTATAGATGTATATTTGATGTTCAATACAATAGCTACATGAGCTGCCTTACATGGTTTAGTTTATCGAATGAGTTAGTGGTGTTGATGTAGATCATGTGATGGGTACAAATTTGTTCATGATTCATGTTTGGTGGAGTAACTGCGGAAGTGAAATCTTTTTCTTGAAGTAACGCAAGGAGTATTTTATCCAAAGTATCTTGGGCTCCCTATCCTTGAGGGGAGAATGCACAAAGGGAGATTTGAAACACTTCACGAACTATTAAGCAAGAGACTTGTCGATTGGTGTGAATGTTATATGTATAATAGAAGTATGGAACTCCTGATTAAAGAAATAGATGAAGCCATCCCCACATATGCGATGAGTGTCTTCTGGATGTCGTCCTCAGTATGTGATGATCTAACATGGTTAATACATCAATATTGGTGCGGAATGAAGAATGACAAAAGTAAAATGGTCGGGTTGAGTTGGGATAAAATGCGACTACCAAAGTCCAGAAGGGGTATGGGGTTCTCAGACATGCATACCTTTAACCAAGCGCTTCTTGCTAAGCAGGCTTAGAGACTACTTGAGGCACCAGTCAGTTTATGTGCATTTTTTAAGGCAACATATTTACCCAATGGTAATCTTTTAGACATTGTGTTTTCTGGTAACTCATTGACAATCTGGAAATGTATTGAGTATGGGATTGAACTTGTTGAGAAAGGTAGGGGATGGTTCCTCTATCAGAACATGGAGATATCCTTGGATACCTAGGGGACTGTCCCTTAGACCGGTGATCCCCTGTGCAGAAGCCTCGGCTCCGTCGCCTTATAAAGGGCCGCTTCCGAGTGGCTGACGCGTGGGAACGGGCGATCCTGTCAAATCCCGCAACAGTCGTGCGCGACGTACGTGGCGAAAAAGGTGGCGTGGAGATTGAGGCTCTATTGTTTATCTGCCCCGCTTACTTCGGCACACCCCGTCCTGCGCGCTTCCCCGAAATTTCAAATCCCGTGAAATCCGGGATACACTGCAATCAATCGCGCCGAAGATTCTGCGCCCCAAGACGGCACTCGGCAGATGATGCTACAAGTTCATTCGATAACCCTCTGAATGGATCAAGGCGACTGAATCGAAGCTGAAGTACCAACATAAGCCTTCCGTCCTGCGTAAAACACTCATAAGACACAAAGCTCGGAACAAGTTCAACTTCAACCTACTTTCCCTTCGAACCTTAATCCATTCGGGGGCTACTGATGAGGGTACAGACCTGGGGTAGGGTCATAGGCCTGACCTATATGCCTTACCCAAGGTCACTACCCTAGAAGATAAGAAGTCCAAGAGGCGACAAAGAACTCCCAGTCAAAGGTGTCGAGTGCAATCCACTCGACCAATCATATCACTCGGGTACCCCTCCTACTTGTTGTCACTCGACCATGTAAGGAATCACTCGACCTACTGAAGATCAGAAGTCACTCAGCACTTCAATAGTCGGACATTCACTCTGTAGTCTTTAAGGTCATTAATAGCATTTATGGCTGGTATTATCAGTAACGCCCCTACTTTATGTACATTAAACCCCTTGTAATGGAGGAGAGCTGGGGTCCTGGTGCACTCTATATAAGCCACCCCCTCCTCTGGGACAAGGGTTCGCACCCCTGTAACACCACACACATATAATCCAGTCGACCGCCTCCAGGCACCGAGATGTAGGGCTATTACTTCCTCCGCGAAGGGCCTGAACTTGTAAATCTTGTGTGTACACCTTCACCATAGTTGAGATCTTGCATCACCATACCTACCCCCCTTTCTACTGTCAGTCTTAGGACCACGACAGTTGGCGCCCACCATGGGGCGGGTGTCTTAGCGACTTGTTGGTGAAGTTGCAATTTTCTCGATCCCCTTCATCATGGTTTTCGGTGGTGGATCGGCTGAGGGCCGCGAGATCCGTCTCAGCGCACTCGTTTTCATCGCCGACGACGCCGCCTAGCTTCAGGAAGCTCCCCTTGATGTCGAGGCGCTCCTCGTCCGAGGGGCGACGCACTTTCACGCGTGCATACGCGGCGTCCTTATCCGGCAGCCGTCGACCTAATATCGGTCGGCTCCGATGATGTCTTCCCTCCCCGCTGTTCGCTGCTGCAAGCGATCCAGTCAGTTGCGGCTTCAGCGGTGGGTGAAACACGCGGTGGCTCGACATTTGGCCACCCATCTAAGGTATACCGCACTCCATCCAAGCGGATCCCTGATTCCAGTCGATGAGAGCTCTTTCCACCTCCACCTAAGGTATACCGCACTCCGATTCAGAATCTCACAGCTGCGGCCCGAATGGCAGAGGTTTGATGCAAATCCGGGCCTTACTCCGGGCAGCAGGAGAATAGAACACAACAATGTCTCAGTCGCGGAATAGGATTCATAGCAGATCCGTGGTAGCGGATACTGTTCAGTCGGCCCACAGTCCAAGATCACCCCTGCGGCGTGAAGGCCGTGGGCAGTATGATCACCGACTAGACCGCGACAATCGTCGTCGAGTGCCCACACCTCCTCCGGGGAGTGCATCATATGTGCCTCGCCAGTACGATGATAGATGCCTTCACAGTGGCGAGCGCAGAGCACCAGTCGACCCAAGAGAGCCATGCTTTGATGCAAGATCTATTCTCGTCCAAGGTCTAGTTGACCGAAATAGAGCGCACATGGAAGACCTTGGCAGAGATCGTCCGACTGGCAGCAGAGTTCATGTTTCGGGTCCAGAGTGTTTCAGCAGAGCCATCAAGGCTGCAGTGATTCCTCCCAACTTCAGGTTGGCGACTGGAGTCAGGAAGTTCACTGGAGAGTCCAAGCCTGAAACTTGGCTTGAGGATTACCGAGTAGCTGTGCAGATTGGTGGCGGGAATGATGAAGTGGCAATGAAGCATCTTCCTCTGATGTTGGAAGGGTCAGCCAGAGCATGGTTGACTCAGTTAGCCCGACGCAGTATATTCAGTTGGGAAGAGCTTACTCGAGTGTTCGTCAAGACTTTTGAGGGCACTTGCAAGCGACCATCGGGGTTAACAGAATTGCAGCATTGTGTACAGAAACCGAGTGAAACTCTAAGAGATCGCATTCAGAGGTGGACCACCTTGCATCACACAGTACAAAATGTATCTGAGCATCAAGCAGTGTGTGCCTTCAAGGAAGGCGTTAAGTATCGAAAGCTAGTCTTGAAATTTGGTCGGACTGGGGATATGACCCTAACTCGGATGATGGAAATAGCCACCCGGTATGCTAACAGAGAAGAAGAGGATCAACTCAGTAGTGGCATGGGTAAACCAGTCGGCCAGGACGCCGGTGGAGGTATTCGGAAACAGAAACGAAAGGTTGAACCTGCAGCACCTGGTGAAATTGCTGTAGTAGTGCAAGGAAAGTTTAAAGGAAAACCTAAGGGGCCCTGGACCCCTAAGAAGGTAAAAGATCAAGCAGGAAATGATGTGTTGGATTTACCATGTCACATTCATCCTAAACACACCACTCGACAATGTCGACTCCTGATCCAGCAATTCCGAGAGAAACAGCCCAGTGAGAAGGAAAAAGAGTTGGACAATGATGAGGATGAAGAGGAAGACGATGGTTATCCCAAAGTCAATTCCACCCTGATGATTTTTGCTGATGTTGAGAGCAAGAGTCGATTGAAAGTTATCAACAGAGAAGTGAATATGGTTGCTCCAGCGACAACGACCGCATACCTGAAATGGTCACAAACAGCCATCACATTCGACCAGTCTGATCACCCGGCGCGTATAGCCACTCCTGGGAGGCAAGCATTGGTGGTCGACCCAGTAGTCGAAGGCACTCGACTAACCAAGGTGCTAATGGATGGTGGTAGCAGCCTGAATATCCTTTATGCTGAGACCTTGAAGGGGATGGGCATTCCGATGTCCAAGCTTAGCGAAAGCAATATGAGCTTTCATGGAGTCATCCCTGGAAATAAAGCCGAATCGCTCGGCCAGATCGCCCTTGACGTGATTTTCAGTGATTCCAAGAATTACCGTAAGGAAAAGGTAACATTTGAAGTTGTAGATTTCTAGAGTACTTATCATGCTATTCTGGGTAGGCCTGCCTATGCGTGTTTTATGGATCGACCATGTTACGTGTACCTCAAGCTGAAGATGCCTGGCCCTAAAGGTGTGATCACAGTCACTGGAAATCGGCAGAAAGCAGAGAATGATTCCAGAAGGGTTCCAAAATCGCGGATGCACAAATGGCAGCAGTTGAATTGCAGGAGTATCAGAAAAATGTAGATCCGAGTGATTTGTTACGGGCCAAGAAGCCTGCCACAGACTCTGCATTCCAGTCATCTGGAGAAACAAAGTCGATTCATATTCACCCGACCGATCCCAATGTTGCGCCGACTCATATCTCAACAACGCTCGACAGTAAATAGGAAGAAGCGCTCATCCAGTTCCTCTGTGAGAACTGGGACATCTTTGCATGGAAACCTTCTGACATGTCGGGTGTACCCAGGGGACTAGCTGAGCATCGTTTGCGTGTCGATCCGAAGGCAAAACCCATCAAAGAGCATCTTCGACGGTCCGCCGTGCAGAAGAGAAAAGCAATTGGCGAGGAAGTGACTCGGCTCCTAGCAGCAGAGTTCATCCGAGAGATCTACCACTCCAAGTGGCTTGCCAATGTGGTCATGGTCCCTAAGAAGGATGATTCACTTCGTATGTGCATTGATTTCAAGCATATCAATCGGTCGTGCCCGAAAGATCATTTCCCTCTCCCGCATTGATCAGATTGTTGACTCGACTGCGGGGTGTGAGCGCTTGTCTTTTCTAGATGCATATTCCGAGTATCATCGGATCCGACTGTATGGTCCCGATGAAATATAAACAGCTTTCATCACCGCATTCAGGTGCTTTTGCTATGTCACCATGCCATTTGGTCTCAAAAATGCCGGCGCCACATTCATGAGGATGATTCAGAAGTGCCTGCTCACTCAAATCAGTCAGAATGTGGAAGCTATGGATGAAATTTTTGTCAAGTCGCGTAAAGGTTCCGACCTGCTGAATGACCTCGTAGAAACCTTTGCCAACCTAAGAAGATATGATATCAAGCTTAATCCATTGAAGTGCACATTCAGAGTTCCAGGTGGAAAGTTACTCGGTTTCCTCGTTTCCGAACGAGGGATCGACGCGAACCCAGAAAAATTTGGTACCATCCTCTGAATGAAATGTCCTGTGCGTGTGCATGACGTTCAGAAGCTTACTGATTGTTTGGCCGCCTTGAGTTGATTCATTTCTCATCTCGGTGAAAAGGCCTTACCTCTTTATCGATTGATGAAGAAATCTGATAAGTTCGAGTTGACTAATGAAGCTGACGCAGCGTTTACAGAGCTCAAAGCCCTGCTTTCCATCCAGCCGGTGCTTGCTGCGCCAATCAGCAAAGAGCCTTTACTGCTTTACATTGCATCCACTGGACAAGTTGTCAGTACAGTACTCATGGTCGAGCGGGAAGAAGAAGGAAAAGCTTATGAAGTTCAGCGCCCCGTGTATTATCTCTCTGAAGTGTTGACTCCATCCAAGCAGAGATATCCACATTATCAGAAACTTGTTTATGGAATCTACATGACCATGAAGAAGGTTGCACACTATTTCTCTAATCACTCCATTATAGTCGTCAGTGATGCACCATTATCGGAAATTCTGAATAACAGAGATGCAACTGGTCGAGTGGCAAAATGGGCGATCGAACTCCTTCCATTGGATATCAAGTTTGAGGCAAAGAAAGCTATCAAGTCCCAAGCAATTGCAGACTTCCTCGCCGAGTGGATTGAGCAGCAACTTCCAACTCAAGTTCACTTAGAGCATTGGACCATGTTCTTTGATGGCTCCAAGATGTTGAATGGTTCCGGTGCTAGGGTATTATTGGTATCCCCCCGCGGAGACAAGCTCAGCTACGTTCTCCAGATCCATTTGGATTCCTCCAACAATGAAGCTGAATATGAGGCACTTTTATACGGGTTGCGTATGGCCATTTCACTCAGCGTCTGTCGGCTCATGGTCTACGGCGACTCAGATTTGGTGGTTAATCAAGTAATGAAAGAGTGGGATGTCAGGAGCCCGGCTATGACTGGTTATTGTAACACAATGAGAAAGTTGGAAAAGAAGTTTGAAGGGTTGGAGCTTCACCATATACCCCGAGTGAAAAATCAAGCTGCAGATGAATTGGCAAAGATAGGATCCAAGAGAGAGACCATTCCTAGCAATGTGTTTTTGGAACATGTTCACTTGCCTTCAGTTCAGGAATATACTTTCACTGAAGATCCCCCACAGCCTAAGAGTGCCACAGATCCGACTGAAGTCGAAGTCCCAGCCGTGGTCCACTTGATCATGGAGGTCTTGGTTGTCACTCCCGACTGGACAGTGCCATACATTGCATACATTCTTAGGAAAGAACTTACAGAGGATGAAGAAGAGGCTCGACAGATCGTCCGTCGATCCAAAGCCTTTACTTTGATAAGAGGGCAGTTGTTCAGAGAAAGTGTGACTGTAGTCAGCCAGAAATGCATCATGCCAGAAGAAGGCCGAATGATCCTCAATGATATTCACTCGGGGACCTGTGGCCACCATGCGTCCTCCCGGACCATCGTGGCCAAAGCATACCGAGCCGGATTTTACTGGCCTCATGCCAACGAGATGGCAAAAGAAATAGTAGACAAATGTGAAGGCTACCAGTTATGCTCCAACATGTCCCATAAACCCGCTTCAGCTCTGAAGACTATTCCACTCATCTGGCCTTTTGCTGTCTGGGGATTAGATATGGTCGGACCTCTGAGGACTGGCAGAAGTGGCTTTACTCATGTGCTCGTAGCAGTCGACAAGTTCACCAAATGGATTGAAGCCAAGCCCATCAAAAACCTTGAAGCAAGTACGGCTATTAGCTTCATCAGAGAATTAACATTTAGATATGGTGTTCCGCACAACATCATCACTGATAATGGGTCGAACTTCGATTCTGACGAGTTTAGGGCCTTTTGTGGTTCCCAAGGCACTAGGGTCGACTATGCTTTAGTCGCCCACCCTCAGTCGAATGGACAAGCTGAAAGAGGAAATGGATTGATTCTCAAAGGACTGAAACCCCGATTGATGCGTGACCTCAAGCATGCAGCAGGTTCCTGGGTCGATGAACTTCCCTCAGTACTTTGGGGATTGAGGACGACTCCAAATTGGTCGACTGGCCGAACTCCATTCTTCCTAGTCTATGGAGCTGAAGCTGTACTCCCGAGTGATTTGCTTCACAACGCACCTCGAGTCGAACTTTTCTCAAAAGAGGAAGTAGAACAGGCTCGGCAAGATGTAGTTGATCTCCTGGAAGATGAAAGAGAGATGGCCTTGATCCGGTCGACCATTTATCAGCAAGACCTTCAACGATTCCACGCCAGAAATGTGAGGGGTCGGGCATTTCAAGAGGGAGACTTGGTTCTTCGGGTGGACCAGCAGAAACCACACAAACTCGCTTCTTCTTGGGAAGGCCCCTTCATCGTCACCAAAGTGCACAACGGAGCATACCATTTGTACAACGTTGAGCATTATAAAGACTAACCACGCGCTTGGAATGCGGAGCTGCTCCGCCCCTTTTACACTTAAGCGTTCAGACTGATAAGATGTAATAAGAGATACCTTCTAATTTGATTATAAAAGATTTTACAGTCTCCTGAATGATTGTTGTCTCTTTTTTACATGTCCTAAATCTCCCAGTGGGTGCCTTAGCTGCGAATCCGCTTCGCCTAAAGCTGAAATATCCTTCCGAGTGGTGAGCAAGACTCCCACTCGGGGGCTTAGCCGCGAATTCGTTTCGCCTAAGTTTAAAAGAAAATCATACCGAGTGGTGAGCGATCCTCCCACTCGGGGGCTTAGCTGCAGTCCAGTACTCACCTAAGTTTGAAAAATCCTACCGAGTGGTGAGTGATCCTCCCACTCAGGGGCTTAGCTGCAGTCCAGTACTCGCCTAAGCTCAAAAAATCCTACCGAGTGGTGAGCGATCCTCCCACTCGGGGGCTTAGTTGCAGTCCAGTACTCGCCTAAGTTTAAAAAATCCTACAGAGTGGTGAGCGATCCTCCCACTAATAGGCTTAGATGCAGTCCAGTACTCGCCTAACTTTGAAAAATCCTACCGAGTGGTGAGCGATCCTCCCACTCGGGGGCTTAGCTGCAGTCCAGTACTCACCTAAGGTTGAAAAATCCTACCGAGTTGTGAGCGATCCTCCCACTCGGGGGCTTAGCTCCAGTCTAGTACTCACCTAAGTTTGAAAAATCCTACCGAGTGGTGAGCGATCCTCCCACTCGTGGGCTTAGCTGCACTCCAGTACTCGCCTAAGTATTAAAAATCCTACCGAGTGGTGAGTGATCCTCCCACTCGGGGGCTTAGCTGCGGTCCATTACTCGCCTAAGCTCAAAAAATCCTACCGAGTGTTGAGCGATCCTCCCACTCAGGGGCTTAGCTGCAGTCCAGTACTCGCCTAAGTTTGAAAAATCCTACCGAGTGGTGAGCGATCCTCCCACTCGGGGGCTTAGCTGCAGTCCAGTACTCGCCTAACTTTCAAAAATCCTACCGAGTGGTGAGAGATCCTCCCACTTGGGGGCTTAGCTGTAGTCCAGTACTCATCTAAGCTTAAAAAAATCCTACTGAGTGGTGTAGGTCGACCACGACCCCCTCCCCGGGGCTGCACCGTCAAGAAGAAGGAAGAGATTGTGCGTGCTGCCAAGGTGAACCGCTTTCAGGAACGTCAAAACCATTGATGAGTGCCTCGTTGATGAGCTGATCAATGCTGCCAAAGGCTCATTCAACAGCTGGTGCCAAGGCGAGCTGCTTTCAGGAATGTCAAGACCATTGCTGAATGCCTCATTGATGAGCTGATCAATGCTGCTCAGGGCTCGCTCAACAGGTCGACTACGGACTCTTCCTCAGAAGCTGCATCAAAAGTACAAGAACCAATCCGAGTGAATAACGAGTTCCACTCGAAGACAAACACAGCATATTCAAAGATAAACCAAGTGCAGATAAATCCAAAGGTTCCCAAACCGCGGATTAAAGTGCTCAAGCGTCAGGCCCAAAGGAGTTTCAACGATAACAAAATCACTCGGCATTCCGAGGCAAATAAAGGTGAAGCATAATGTTTTTTCGATCGCTCGTCAGGAGAAGGGCTGGCTGGATCACAGAAGCTGTCAAGGTCAATGTTGTCTGCAATACGAGTGGAAGCCTCAAGGAAGGTGTCCATGAAGGACTAGAAGGTGTGCTTCTTAGTATTCACAACCTTGAGAGTCGCCAACTTGTCTTCTCTGGCGTCCTTGCAGTGCACTCGGACCAATGACAGGGCAACGTCAGCGCCGCAGTGAGCGGACGACTTCTTCCATTCCTGCACTCGACCAGGGATCTGACTTAGTCGAGTCATCAGCCACTCGAGATCTTGTGAAAGTTTCGCCTGAGGCCAGAGTTTGGTGTCAACCCGAGTCATCACCGCCTTCAGTCGAGCCAGATAAGCAATGGCGTCGTCCAAGCATGATTCCAACCGCAGCAAGTCCATCGCAACGTTGTCTTTCACAGGACAATTGATGGGGTCAAGACCTGTCTCGACCCGCCTGGTCTCAGCCTCAAAATCCTGACAAAGTTCTGCATAATCAGGAAAAATAGTGATTCGACAATATAACAAGATACTTCAGTCGACGGCTACTAACCAGTCGAGTGGTGACACCTTCAAGCTTTAGGACTAGTTTTGCAGCAAGTTATCGCAGATAGGACTCCAGCTCGACTGTCCTGGCTCTGAGGCCTCCAACTTCATTGGTCAGGTTCTCCTTGTCCTTCTTCAGTTCCTCAACTTCCCGATTGGCTTCAGAGATGGCAGTCTTCAGCTTCGTGTTCTCCTCTTCCAACTTGCCGACCGAAGCCAGCTTCTTGTCCGCAAGCACTGTCTTCTCTCGTGCTTCCTTCTGAGCAACAACAAGGTCCTGATCCTTCTTATCTAGAGCTTCCTTCATTCTCTCTAAAGAAACAACACTCTTCAGACGAGCCTGAAGCTGACGGTTTTCACTATGCACATCTGCTTGTGTGAAGTCACTCGGTTCAAAGAGACTGAAAGAAAAAACACTGAAAGGCGCGAGCTACTGGGCGGACAAGTGTCGATTGGTTACCTCCCATGATGGTTTTTTCTTCTTGAGCAGTCTTGAGGTTGTTCTTTACCAGTTCAAGATCAAGTTCGAGGTTGATGTGCTTCTTGTTTAACTCAGAAAGCCGAGCTCCAAGATCACAAGACCTCTATAGTCAGCGAGAGAGAGATATCAGTCGACAGAAATAAAAGACAATGATAGTTGTCGTGGTGGGCGCACGGCAGATGCCAAGGGATGGCTAAAGAGAGGAGGAGGCTCGAGGGCGCTGGTGGGCTCCAGAGGCGAGGTTGATATGCGCGGGCACGGGACGCCAGACATACCCAGGTTCGGGACTCTCCGGAGAGATAACACCCCTAGTCCTGCCGAGTTTAGTTGGATGATCGATAGTACAATGTCGCTCCTAGAGCTGTATGGAGGAGGAAGGAAGTTGGCCAAGGCTTGGGCTGCTCCTTCTCCCCTGTGTTGCTATGTGGTGGCTAGTCCTATGCTTGCCTGTGTTTCTCTTATAAGCGGAGGTGGAGGCGGAGGCGGCTGTCCTGCGCCTGGAGCCGAAGCCGGAGCCGAAGGAGGCGGGATGTCACCCCTCATGATGCGCTTGGTGATGGCGCACTGCCGAAGCGTGTGCGTGGAGGGTCTTGCGCCGCTGTGGTGCTTGCATGGGGGCGTCAAGCATCTCTTCAAAGCTCATGGCGGGTTGCCACGCCATCTTGCCGGTCTGCCGGTGCTTCGCTGTCGGGTCTGCCGCAGGCTCGGCGGCCGCGATGAGCCGGTTGTCGTGTCGTTGTGCCGGCTGGTCGGCCTTGCGCTTGTTGTTCTGGTGATGTTGTTGCCGGCTGTTTTCGCCGACCGACTTCGTTGGAGGAACCGGCTTCACCTTGCCGGCTTCATCCAGAGCCACCTGGATCTTCATGGCGGAGTCGGCGTTGGCGTACTTGTCCACTGTCACCATGAGCGCGGCCATGGTGGCCAGCTCGGAGCGTAGGAGCTTGTGCTTGAGGAGGGTCCCGTCTCGGCACCCGCTGACGAAGTATTGGATCACCTGGACTTCATGGATGCCCTCGCAACTGTTCTGGAGCTCGGTCCAGCGTGCGAGGTACTCGCTTCCCGTCTCTGCCGGCCCCTGCACGCACATGGAGAGCTGGCTGGGGCGACCGGGCCGCTTGTACGTCCCCGTGAAGTTGCGGACAAAGGCTCCCTCGAAATCGACCCATGCATTGATGCTGCCCATCGGTAGGCTGTTCAACCATGTGCGGGCCGACTCCTGGAGCATGAGCGGTGCGTAGCGCATGGCAAGACGACGATTGGCACCGGTGATGCCAATGGCCGTGGTGTAGTCGGTGAGCCAGTCTTCTAGCTTCATGGTCCCATTGTACTTGGGGGTGTCGCGAGGAGCATGAACCCCTTGGAGAAGGGCTCCTCCCGGATGCGTGGGCCGAAGCACGCCGACCCGATAGGGACACTCTCCTCCACCTCCAGGGAGCGAGCGAGCTGACCGAGGCGGTGGCGCGTGTCGGTGTCGTCGATGGTGCGCGGGCCGAGTCGACTGGCGGCCAGGCCCCGAGGGGCCGGGTCGGTTGGAGCCGGACACCGGCCATGCTAGTCGGGTCCACGCTGGGTCTCCAGGGCGGGCTCATTGCCTAGAGCGGTGGCGGCAGTGCCGGCTGGGTTGCGCCGGGTCCGGGCTTGGCCGGAGTGCGCCTCGCCGGGCGGCGAGGAAGCCGTGAGTTCACCGGGTCCGCCAAGGCGGGCGGAGCCGGACCCCGTCGGCTGGTTGAGGCGATCCTGCTGGGTGTTGGCGGCGTGGAGGAGCTCGCGCATCCGCCCGATGCGCTCCTTGAGCTCCTCGCCCATGAGTTGGTCGAGGCCGACCGCGGCTGCCTCCGCAGCGCGCATGTTCTTGCCTAGGGTCTCGTAGACGGTCCGGACAGCACCGAAGGCCCGGCTGATCGGTCCTCCCTGGGCGCGAGTATTGGCGGACCGTCTTGGCTCGGCCGCGGCGGGCGTGAATCCGTGGGCAGCGTCGTGCTCCATCTGAGCGGCCTCCAGGCGACGCCTGGTGGCGGCCAGCATCTCGGACAGGTCCAGCATCTGCTGGCGCCTGTCCTCGAGCTGGGTCGGGCTTCAGCGACCTTGGTGGCGTCGATGTCGGTGCCGATGGGGATGCGGAGGCTCTGCATCACGGCACGCAGCGGGTTGGACGGCTCAGTCCGTGCTATGGCGGCCGCGGCTTCGGCGACCCTCCTCGCCTTGCTCGACGAGGAAGAGGCGCCATCGCCGGTGACGAAGACTTCCACATGGGCGTCCATCGCCCCGGCAGTGAATCTGCCGCTAAGGGAGAGCGGAGAGTCGGAGTAGCTGAGCACCTCGCTGGGGTACTCGTCGACCGCGAACGCGTCGGAGATGCGCAGCGCGGTGAAGGAGGTGGCGAGCGCGCCGATGACGTTGTCCGCCAGAGCGACGGACTCGTCGGAGTAGGAGAAGGGCCCCGTCTGAAGCATGCTCCCGGCCAGCTCCTCGAGCTGCCCCACGGTGGGCGCCAACTGTCGTGGTGGGCGCACGGCAGATGCCAAGGGATGGCTAAAGAGAGGAGGAAGCTCGAGGGCGCTGGTGGGCTCCAGAGGCGAGGTTGATATGTGCGGGCGCGGGACGCCGGACAAACCCAGGTTCGGGGCTCTCCGGAGAGATAACACCCCTAGTCCTGCCGAGTTTAGTTGGATGATCGATAGTACAATGTCGCTCCTAGAGCAGTATGGAGGAGGAAGGAGGCTGGCCAAGGTTTGGGCTGCTCCTTCTCCCTGGTGTTGCTATGTGGTGGCTAGTCCTATGCTTGCCTGTGTTTCTCTTACAGGTGTCTCGTGTCTATCTCGTATTGCCTGTTCTCGCCATTTTCTGTGGGCGTGGGCTCCTGGGGGGTTTTATAGATCAACCCACCCAGGGTTACAATGGTAATATGCCAAGTCGGTGGGTCCATATTGCCGGTGTCCGGAGTACCGGGCTGGGTCCCGCTTGTGGGCTTGTGGTTCACCGGGTTCCCCTAGGTGCGAGCCCCGCGTGCCTAGGGGGATTGTGCGCCGTCTTGTCGACCGTCAGGATGTGGCCGAGTTGAGCCGTGTACAGTGTTCTCCGCCAGGCCGCCGCTTGCTGTCGTCAGCGGTGAGGGTGGGAACACTGTTGCCACGCCAGCCCTGGTCAGTGGGTAGGTAAGGGGCACTGTTGCCACGCTCCGGCTGACCATAGGCATGGGCGGGAACACTGTTGTCTTGGTCATCGGTGATTAAGGTCTCATCCCATCGTACGGCCTGGATGGAACGGGAGCTGACCCGTGGCTGGGTTGCCGTGGACGCCACGGGTGGGTTGGCTTGCTGGGGAAGCCATGGCTGCGCCGGGTTGAGTTGTCTCGCACCATCTGCTGCGGCTGGGTCGACGTACCTTGCCGAGTCGAGTGTCTTGGCCAGTTTGCGGGCCTTGCCGGGTCGAGCGACCCGGCCAAGCGCGTGCCGGTTTGCGGGGCGATGTGGGCCCCGCTGTTTTTGCAAAGGATCTGGGTTCCATTGCCTGCCCGGGGTTCATCCCCCCGACAACAGTGAAAGTAACTCTAAGACTACTGCCGAATCAAATATTCAACAGTAGTCTCGGGGACTACACCCAGTGGGCGAACTTAGCATGCCCCCACTGATCTAGATCAACACTCAGTATGGTCTGCCCAGCATGAGTAAAAAAAAGTGAAAAAGTAGATTCTAAGACCTCAGCCGACTGCCAGCAGTCGACCGTGGTCTTGGGGACTACACCAAGTTGGTGCACTCGGCGTGCCCCCACTGGTTCAGACAGAACACTAAGACTCAGCACAAGTCCAGTGAAGTAGAAGACTTCCTAAACTCTAAAAACAGGCACACCCCAGTGGGTGATCAGATATAAAACAACATTCAAAAGTTTAGTTGGGAGTTCACTGACCTTAACATTGGTCAGCAGAGCGGTGCTGGCGTTATAGGCCACCTGGCTGGCCTCATGCATCACCTTCACCTGCTCCATAACAAGGTTCACCTGGCGAAGAGCATTCCTGGCAGCACTTGGCGAGTCATCTGTGGTCTGGTATGCAGCAAAAAAGTGATGGCTCCAAAGCGGCCAAAGCAGCTACTGGGTCAGATGCGTGGAGTTGCACTAGAGCAGCAGGAGCCGGAGCAGTCGACCCCGACGGACGATCAGTCATCAGCGGGTTGGCGAATGTGACGTTGGTCCGAACCAGATCTCCGGATCGCTCGACCACCGCCTCAAGCACCGGTGTCGACTGAGGGACTTGAACTTCAAGCCCTCTCCTGCTTGAGCCCCCGCCTCTCCTCCTCCTCTCCTGTAGAGGCACTTCTTCTTCTTCTTCTTCTTCAGGAAGCACGACGATGTCTCGCAGAACTGCAGCGAAAGAAAAACATCGGAAATTCAGCCGACCGATAACTCAATCGACTAAATGAGTTCTGGTCGAATAGAATTACCAGCTCGGGAGGTGGCCGCGTCGTCGGTCTCCTCATCTCCTGGAGCTTTGTCAATATCCATGTCAGTCACAGCAGAGGTTGGGCTGGAAAGATACATGATCCATTCAGTCAGAACAGAAGTCTCAGTCGGACTAGATAAATGCAAGAAAGATGCTCACCCTGAAGCAACAGGGACGTCCATCTTGATCCTCGGCAAAGTCTTCCGAGTCTTTGGAGGGGCAACCTTAGGCTGCTTGGCGATTTTCTCTGTTGGCTCCGGAGTCGACGTCCGAGTGCGCTTCTGCGTTTGGGTACTTGGAGCCACGTTCTTTTCACACATCCTCGCCGGGTCATGGTGTTGCTTAGATCGGTGTTTAGAGCGCGGCGGCGAGTCGATCTCCTCCTCGTCGTCTGACTCCTCGCTTTCCTCCTCCTCTTCTTCTTCCGAAGATTCCCATTCACCACTCTCCTCCGCACTGGCCTCTCCCTCCTGGTCCTGCTCTAGGACTTGTTCACCATTGGGCATCGAATACATGTCAGTAAAAACCTACAAGACAAGAAGTCGAGTAGAAGTCAGTCGAGCTCAACAACAGTCATAACAAATATGCAAAGACAGTCGGAATGAAGAACATACCTTGTCGGGCTGATTGTCATCACTGAAGGGAACCACTCTCCTGGATCCTCTGGGGTTGTCCTTGTTGCCTGTAATGCTCTTCAACCACATGGCCACGGTCTTAGCTGGCACTTCCTCTGGATGAACACGAGCAGTGTCGTCAGCCCCAGAGTACAGCCACATGGGATGGTCACGGGCCTAAAGGGCTGGATGCGTTGACTGAGGAATACTTCCAACAGGTCCATGCCAGTGACACCCTCATTGATCAGTTGGACCACTTTCTCAACCAACATCTTCGTCTCCACGTTCTCAGCAGCAGTCACTTTCAGCGAGGAAGGAGTCTGGACACGGTCAAAAGTGAAGTGGGGAAGGCCGGTCGACTGACCTGGGGTTGCAAGGTCCTAGCAGTAGAACCAGGTCGAGTGTCAGCCCCTAAACGATTCAGGGAGAGTCATGGAAGGGAAAGAACTCCTTTGCCTCTTCTAGATACCCAAACCCCCACACATCTGAATGACATGGGTTTTTTCATCGCTCGTGTTCGCTTTCTTCACCGACTGAGAATGAATGGTGAAAATATGTTTGAAAAGACCCTAGTGCGGTCGACACCCCAGAAAGTTCTCACACATAGACATGAACGCGGCAAGGTACGTGATGGTATTGGAAGAAAAATGATGGAGTTGGGCACCGAAGAAGTTCAAGAAGCCCCGGAAGAAGGGGTGCGGAGGAAGCGAGAAGCCTCGGTCGACGTGGGTGGCGAGAAGTACACACTCACCCGGTCGAGGCTGCGGCTCCGTCTCCCCCTCAGGCAGCCTTGCCGCACCCTTGGCGATCAACCCGGACTCCACCAGCTCATCCAAATCTTCCTGCCGGAGCGAAGACCGGATCCAATCGCCCTGGATCCAACCTGGCGGCAGCCCCGAGCGCGATGACGACCCGCGATTCTACTTCTTGCCCTTCACCGCCCCCATCGCCTTCTTCGCGCGTTCCAGCGCCGCCGTCTTGTCCTTCACCATGGTGGCGGAGCGACCGTGTCGAGAGCGGAGGATCCGGATGCAGTGGAGAAGCAGAGGAAGAAGAAAGAAAAACAGACGCGCACTGTGCAGACGCCTCGGCTCCGTCGCCTTATAAAGGGCCGCTCCCGGGTGGCTGACGCGTGGGACCGGGCGATCCTGTCAAATCCCGCAATAGTCGCGCACGACGTACGTGGCAAAAAAAGTGGCATGGAGATCGAGGCGCTATTATTTATCCGCCCCGCTTACTTTGGCACGCCTCGTCCCGCGCGCTTCCCTGAAATTTTGAATCCCGTGAAATCCGGGATACACTGCAATCAATAACGCCGAAGATTCTGCGCCCCAAGACGGCACTCGGCAGATGATGCTACAAGTTCATTCGACAACCCTCTGAATGGATCAAGGCGACTGAATCGAAGCTGAAGTACCAACGTAAGCCTTCCGTCCTACGTAAAACACTCGTAAGGCACAAAGCTCGGAACAAGTTCAACTTCAACCTACTTTCCCCTCGAACCTTAATCCATTTTGGGCTACTGATGGGGGTACATACCTGGGGTAGGGTCATAGGCCTGACCTATACACCCTATCCAAGGTCACTACTCTAGAAGATAAGAATTCCAAGAGACGACAAAGAACCCCCAGTCAAAGGTGTCGAGTGCAATCCACTAGACCAATCATATCACTCGGGTACCCCTCCTACCTGTTGTCACTCGACCATGTAAGGAATCACCCAACCTACTGAAGATCGGGAGTCACTCAGCACTGCAATGGTCGGACATTCACTCCATAGTCTTTAAGGTCATTAATAACATTTATGGCTGGCGTTATCAGTAACGCCCCTACTTTATGTACATTAAACCCCTTGTAATGGAGGAGGGCTGGGTCCTGGCGCACTCTATATAAGCCACCCCCTCCTCTGGGACAAGCGTTCGCACCCCTGTAACACCACACACATATAATCCAGTCGACCGCCTCCGGACACCGAGACGTAGGCTATTACTTCCTCCGTGAAGAGGCTGAACTCGTAAATCTTGTGTGTACACCTTCACCGTAGCTGAGATCTTGCCTCGGCAAACCTACCCCCTTTCTACTGTCAGTCTTAGTACGAGGACAGGCCACACGTGCAAGTTGTACCTTGTGTGGTGTCGAAGCCGATGGAAGTTTCCATGTGTTGATCTCTTGTAAACATGCCAGGAGCATATGGGAGAGAATGAGCTAGATGGCAACTGCCCGCTGATGAACGGTTAGTCGAGACAGGGAAGGACTGGCTTCTTAACGTTTTGCATGGCTATTTGGAGGAGGTTCATGGGCATGTTATCATGCTAATTTGGCGCATATGGCAGCCTACGCAATGACCCGGTTCACGATAAGGAGGTGCCCCTATTGATGTCACGCTGGAATTCCTTGATACTGCCTCCGTCCAAGTGCATTCATGAACGATGGAGGCAGAAATACATGCACTAATGCATGGAATGGACCTTGCCATCCAGTATACTAATCTTTCAGCCATTGTCCAATTTTTTTTTAAACAAGGCAAAAGATTTGTCATTTTTATTGATTAAGAGAGAAGGTTAACAGTTTAGGCCAAAGGCCAAATACAGTACATCACTCTCACGGCATAATGTTACACAAATGTTTTGCTCCCGCAAGGCACCAAAGCGAGCATTCCTCTTTTATCCTGGCGACCAACACTCCCACCGGGACGGCCCTGTGGCGGAAAACTCTAGCGTTTCACTCCTTCCATATTTCCCAGGAGATAAGCATCATCAGGGAGACAAGCGGCTTTCTCGACGGAGATTGCTTAGTGGCATTTTGACACCCCCAAACCTTAACTGAATCCATAGCAATCCAATCGTTGGGCTGGACATCGTTTGTAGAGCAAGCCAAGTTTTGATCATGCCCCAAACCCGAATGGTGTATCGACATTGAAAAAGAAGGTGGCCTGCCGATTCTTGGACTTGTTGGCATAGTGGGCAAAGGTTGCCGTTCAGCCATCCGTGACGGTGTAGTCTGTCAACCATCCAAATCCTATTGTTCAATCAGATTCCATGGAGGCTCTCTCTATTGTGTCAGGTGATGGTTTAATCCGCTCAACCTATGGTCACATTGCTGCTGAAATCAAAGCGTTTATGGACGACAAGTAGTTTATTCTTTCTTTCTTTTTTGGGCGGATGGACAAGGAGTTTATTCCACAGAAGTTTAGTAGAGATCAAAATAGAGTGGCCGATTATTTGAGAAATTGTAGCCGGAATGCGCGTACCACGGCTGTGAGGTTACACCAATGGCATGTCCTTATCAAGGATTTTTTGCGGCTCAACTGTAACTCTGTAAATATGGAATAAAACTCCTTTTATACCTTGCCAAAAAAAAAACCATTGACAGACGACCATAAAAGCTCCAAAATCGTTGATGAAGATTATACATTTTCATAGTTCCTGAACTAAGCCATTCGGGTGATACAGTAGCCGGCCATGACAAGTTACTAATCGAAGCTGCAGAGAGAAAAGTATAGTAGTACTACATAACGTCTTGAGGAGATAAATTACGGGATGGAAGGTTCTGGGAGGATAGGTCCGGCGCGTCTCCACTCATATCACCGGCGGAATGGAACAGCGATTGGAGGAAGTAATCGGAAAAGGAAACCAAAGATGACACGGAACAACTACAAGTGAGCGAGTGAGTGGCCATAATGATGAGACCGATCGATGGATGGATCGATTCATGGGCCTTTGACCGTTTAGCCAACTGGCACGCAACAACGGCCAGAAGAAAGGAAACGCGGGGAAACCGGAAGAAGCAAGCAAACGGACATGCATAATGGAGAACGGCAACGGCCAAGTCAAAAAGGCGGAGCTGCAGGGCCATGCACGTCCGCATCACACCCAACCCAGCAAATCATCGCTCTCGTCTCGTATGTACAGGAGGAGCAGCACGTCAACGGCCCTGTTTGGATCCCTCAGTTAGAGTTAGATTGAGTTAGTTTTGCCTGAACTAACTCCAAAGGATCCAAACACATGGGTTAGTTTCAGCTAGTTGAATCTACCCCCATGTAAAAAAACTAACCCGGGCAAGAGGTGCTAGTTGGGTTAGATTTCCTAGGGCCCACTGAAAAAACAACTAAAAAAATCCCCCACCCACACCAGATCCTTCCCTCCGCACCGCCCCTCCGCGACTCCTCTCCCGTTCCCCATCGCGCCCCCGCCCAAGCGCCGCGCCGCCGGAACCCCAGGCGCGCCCTCCTCCGGACGGCGCTCGCCCTCCTCCCCCGTCCCCGGCCGTCTCTCTCTCTCCGTGTCGTCCGAGGCGGCGCATCTACCGGGGATCCAGCGATGGTGAGTTCGTTCGTCCTTCTGTACTTGTGCTCTCCCTCCTCCTACACGCTCGCCTCTCTAGCTAGCAACGGCTCGTGGCCAGGATTTGAGCCGGCGGGGCGGCTGGATCCGTTGGAGCCGGACACAGGGGCTTGGGTGGAGTGAGTGGCCGGTGATTAAGGACTAGGCGGCGGCTATGCACATGTGGCTGGTGCATGCATGAGCAAGAGAAATGGATGTCTGCGCATGTGGCTGGTGCATGCATGAGCAAGTCAGCAAGAGTAGTCTGCCCTCCTTCTCTTCATAGGAAATTTCTTGCTGTTCCAGATTCTTGCATGCTAATTTGTTGGCAGAACTTCTGATTACGTAATAGCTAGATTTTGTATTATTTTTTGTTAACAGAACGGGCGGTGATGGTTAAAAGAAAACCATCGATGCATTTTACATAAGAAAGAGAGTTATGTGAAGAACATTAACTGAATCAGAACACCCTGTTCAGCCTCCGCTTTTGTTGTAGATGTTCTTGTGCAAATTTAGAGCATTAAGAAACGAAGAGCTGATCTATATAGTGTGATCAACTCAATACTTCATCATTAAATAATATTTTGGTACAATTTCATTTTCTGGATGCGCTACTGAATCTTCTCTTCGAGCAGAGCACCCGCGATGGACGGAGACGGCTTCGATATGTGGGGTTCGCAGCCGTATTGTAGTACAAAGCAAACTAGAATTATTGTTGCTTGTATGGCTCTTCATAATTTCATTCGAGAGAGCAGAATTCCGAACCCTTGGTTTGTAAATATCATTTGTTTGTGTCAATTGTGAGTGGGAGGAGGCCACATAAGAGCTGGCCACACCAAATCCGGAAGGAAATAGGGTCCTGTCACACCCTAGCTAGTCATGCATTAGAGTGTTGCATCATGTTTATTCTTTCATCAGAAACTTGAAATGGGGATGACAGAACCCCCAGTCCCCTCTGAAACCAATTAGGGTTACTAAAATAATTTTTCAATGAACCTGAAATGCCCTTCTAAAATGTCCATCATTTTAGCCTTGGTTCAGAACCTCTGACAAAAGTGGTGCACATTTTTCTAGGCCATCATAGGGTCTTTGAATTAAATCATAGATATTTGAATTTGGGCATTTGAAATAATATAAAATATTTAAATGCTCAAATATCTCCAAACTGAAATGTTTCATGTTGGAAATATTCCAACTATGGACCAGGAGTAGTTTGGTGATTTTTGGAGTTGCCTAGGTATTTTATTTAACTCAACAAAGTTGCAGAATTATTAAATAAAACAGAAAATAGAAAAAAAAGGGAAAACCCTACCTGGCGCCACCGCAGCCCACTAGCCAGCCCACCTGCCGGCCCAGCCCAGCACCGCTCCAGCGAGCTGCTTCGGCCAGGCAGGCAGGCAGGTGCCCGACGGCGACCGCGGCGTGCGCCACGCACCTGCTCGCCGTCTCGCCGCTCCCCTCGCCAGGTGACGACGTGGATCGTCCTCCCTCTCTCCCCCGAACCCCCCAGACACCCCCTCTCCTCTCCAGCTCCTCCCCCTCGCACGCCCCAGCCATGGCCGACGCCACCATCGCCGCACCACCGTCGTAGCCGTGCTCCCCGTCGTCTCCACGCCGTCTCACCGTGTCCAGGAGCTTCGCCGCTGTCCACTTCATCGAGCAGCCGAGCCCCGAGCGCTCGCAACGCCCGAGACCACCGCACCGACCTCGCCCGAGCTCACCGTCGCCGGAGATCCCCTTCAACGCCGACGTCGCTCCGGTCCATCTCCGACCGCACCAAGGACTCCGTCGCACTCACTGTGAGCTTAGCCATCTTCCCCTCCCTTCCGTTCTTGCTCCCGAGCCGTGTAGCAACCTCCCGGAGCTCAACCGCACCCACCGCCGTGGACCTCGTCGCCGACGTGCTCCCGGTCATCCTCCGGCCACAAGATGGTGTCCATCTTGCTCACCGCGTTCCACAGCACCTAGCTAGCCACTCCACGAGCCTCACCGAACCCTCTAGCACCAAGTTCACCTCCGACCGAACCTCGGTGGCCGCCAAAGTCGTCGCCGGCGTCGACTCCGGCCACCCCGACCCCAACGGACTCCGCCAAGAGCCACGGGTCGTCCTCAGCTTCACTCCGGTGGTCGCCACGTTCCATTTGGTGGCCGAAACGACCAAAACCACTATCGCCGCCGCACTGTTGGTCGCCGCCGGCCAGAACTCCGGCGAGCTGACGTGGCCTAGTTGATTAACCACTAATCCATCACCTACTGACGCTGACAAGTGGGCCCCAGGGGTTAGTCAAAGCTAACCAGCCCGGGGTCAACGCGGGATTAGCACCTGGTCACTGACGTGTGGACTCCACACGTCAGGTTTGACCCGAGCCAGCCCTGTTGACCTGCTGATGTCACTGTGATGTCAGGCTGACGCAGTAAATGATATTTCTGGATTTAATTAAATCAGGAAATTCCAGAATATTATTTAAACTTCAAAAATTCATAACTCTTATTCTGTAACTCCAAATTGGACAAATAATATATGAAAAATGATCAGAAAAATCCAATCTATCCATCTGTACTATTTTCATGCATGATCAAACAAGTTAACTTGATGTTTCAATCAGAACAAGAAAAGGCACTTTAAAAGGCCATATTTGAATTGGAATTTGAATCTTTGATTCAAATTTTCTCAAACACATCTGGTTTTAGTTGCATTAGCCCAACACACTCATATTGCCATGTTTCATGCATGCATCATATTGTTGCACATTGTTTGGTAATGCCTGTGTATCGTTATCCTTTGCGACAGGATCTATTCCCGAGGAGTACCGTGATTACCCTAACGAGGAATCGTATCCGTGCAACGAACCATCAGGCAAGCAACCAACCATTTGATCATATCGATACAATCCCATGTTCTCGCTCCTGCTCTATTTTACTGCATTAAGACAACGCGATTCAAACTGCTGTGTGCTACGGTAGTTGAACCCATTTCCTCTGCATGACCTGTCATTGCCACAGTAACTAGATGAAACCCACTAGCATGTGTAGGAGTTGATTGAGCCATATGTATGTGTTGTTCCTACCTTGCTATGCCTGCTATGCTTAGAGTCGTGTCAGGTCTGGTTCATCTGGGTGATGGACTAGAGTGAAATGATTATGTCGGTAATGAGAGTGGCGTGGTGAACACGATTTGGTAAAGGTATCGATGAGAGGCCATGTAGGAGTACATGGTGGGTTGTTTCATTGAAGCCGACCTTAAGCACTGAGATCTGTATGTGTGATTTAAGAATCAGCTACTACCATGCATTGGGCCCGAAACCAATGGACCCTCTCGACTTCTTATTCACCCTAGTTCTCCGTCCAGGAGTTGCAAGTAGTTTCTGGTGTTTGTAGCCTACTGGAGGCCGTGGACAGCGCTGACCGTAGGGGTGGGCTGTGATGCGGTAGGTACGTGGCCGGGTGTACCGAATACCCGTTAGGTATCTCGGGAACCCTGTTCACATCGTTCGGGGCCGTATGGGAAACCTCGGCCGGACTCCCTGCGGATGGAACCTGAATAGGCGATAAACCTGGACTGGAAGCTTAGGTGATTAGGTAGGTCGTGGCCGACACCCACGTTGGGCTTCCGCTTGAAGGTTGCCGAGTACATGTCGTGTAAACGACGATAAGTGGTGAGAGCGTGTATGAAGAAGTACACCCCTGCAGGGTTAACATGATCTATTCGAATAGCCGCGTCCGCGGTAAAGGACTACTTGGTTGCCTATACAGTTCATAGACAAGTAAATGGAAACTATTAAAAGCTTCAAGATAAGTGTGAGTGCCGAGGATGGCTCTTCCGTAGGAAGACGGAGGTGGATCCTCGGTAGTGTATTGAAGTGGTGAGTAGTGGACTCGTGTGCGCAAAACATTTCAAGTTGGTGTATCGTAGGATAGTCTAGCCAAGAGTCAAAGCTGGCTTGCTGCAATAACTCCACCAACCCTTCTTGATACTATGCATGTATGTAGGATCTGATGTAAGTCTTGCTGAGTACCTTTGTACTCATGTTGCTATAATCTACATTTTTTACAGAAGACGCTGCAACCCCTTCTGATGGGTTCTATGTAGACGTTGACATCAACGAGTAGGCTAAAGACCCAGGTGGTGACCCTGAGCTTGTGATGGACCACGTAGTATAGTTAGGCTTCCAAGCCTCTTTTATCTTACTAGTTGTCTGTACCCAGACAAAGTACTTCCGCTGTTGGCTTGTATGACTGTATGACTTGTATGTTGGGTCGTGAGACCCGTACCTTTGTGTGTATGTTATGTATGGCTCTCTGAGCCCTAAATAAAGTACTTGTGTCGTAGAGTCATGTTGTGATGCTTCGTTGTATTTGCACATATCGAGCATATTGTGTGTATGATTGAAATGCTTGGTATGTGTGGGATCTGACTATCTAGTTGTTTATCTTTAGTAGCCTCTCTTACCGGGAAATGTCTCCTAGTGTTACCGCTGAGCCATGGTAGCTTGCTACTGCTCTGGAACACTTAGGCTGGCCGGCATGTGTCCTTCTTCGTTCCTGTGTCTGTCCCTTCGGGGAAATGTCACGCTTTGAGTACCGGAGTCCTGTTAGCCCGCTATAGCCCGGTTTACCGGAGTCCTGCTAGCCCAGTGCTACAGCCCGGGCCCACTTGCTGATGACCGACACGTTCGAAGCTGGGTCATGGATGCCTGTCCCTGTAAGTCTGTGCCGCTTTGGGTTTACGACTACTCATGTCAGCCCGGGCTCTTTATCATATGGATGCTAGCGACACTATCATATACGTGAGCCAAAAGGCGCAAACGGTCCCGGGCAAAGGTAAGGCGACACCCGTGGGAATACCGTGCGTGAGGCCGCAAAGTGATATGAAGTGTTACCGGCTAGATCGATGTGACATCGAGTCGGGGTCCTGACAGCGTTGGCATCAGAGCCGGACTGCCTGTAGGTTCTCCAAGCCAAACTGGTCGATGTTGAGTCTAGAAATTCTTTAGTTATATGTAGGGGAATTGTTTGTGGGTTGGAACGTAAGGCTCTTTTTACTCCTTATATCTTATGACATTCTGATCTGAGTCAGTCCATTCTTCCACCGGGGGTTAAGGAATTAGGATCTGTTCTCTCTATCAGGATCACGTGTTACTGATCAGTAGTACCTTATAAGTTTGATGGTTACAAGCCTAGTCCAGTTCTACTACCACATTATGTTGTAAGAATGGTTTCAAGACTTGATATGATGATGTTGAGTGTGTACGAAATCCTTTGTCAAATGTCTCAATATCCTTTTTGAGCATTTACAGCTGTTATGCTGCCGAAATTTTGCTAGAAATTCTAATGCCTTTGCATTATAATTGTGCTTTCAGATGGCCACTCGCGACCTCAATCAAGTGGTTCGCCTGACTCGATGCCTAGATGTACCCGGCCATACTGCTAAGTTGGTCAGGGTAATGACTGAGGCTGGATACCGCTGGTATCCTGAGTACACGGTCGAAGAGCAATTCCAAGATTTTAATCAAAGCCAGTATCTCTGCACTGTCAGGATATTTCCTTCTTATCCTGGATCCACCGAGCCTCTTCACTGCTCCTATGGACTCGGGGTTACTATCGAGATGGCTGTGCAGGATGCCGCCTACTCTATGATGACCATTATGCGAGTCAGATCTGGGTTATTTCGGGACTCTGACTTCCGGTATATGCCAGGATCACTTCCGGGAGCACAAGGATATTTTCAGGCTATATATGCTGACTCCACTCAGGAGGATTCACGGACTCGCACCACTGCTGAGATGCTCGAGGATAAGGACCGTGAAAATCGGGCCTTAAGGTTAGAGCTCTTCAATACCCGTGCTGACCACTGGGCCACTTTGACTCGGTTCGCACCGGCAGTGCAAGCTGGATATTCAGACATGCGCGATCTCTATCCTGTGAGATCTGCTCTGCCAGACGTGATGGTTTGGCGTGATGTAGGAGGCATCACCCCACCTCGCGGTCCCCGCAGGCCACCGTTTGCTGGTCCAAGACCTCATCCTAGCCCCTATGGTCCACAAGCTCCGCGAGACCGTCTGTTTCCGGATGATCATGTTGAACTTCCGGGCTATGGAGGTGACTTCTACGAGGACTACTATGGATCGGTCTGAGTTAGTAGTAGTATCACTAGTTCGCACTAGCTGTGTCGTCTGTCGTCCCGCGTGACTCGTGGGATATGACCTAGTTTGTACTCTTCCGGAGTTGTAGAAAAATAATGTATAGGAGTTTGGAATGCCTCCGATGAGATGTAATCCCTTTTCACCGTAATAGTACTTTGTTTGGTCTTGTACTAAACCTTGTATGGTGTGTATGACGATGGAATAAAGAAGCAGTTTCTGTATCTACCATGTCATACGGATGATCATCTTGCATTCCGAGTTATTCCTTGCATTATGTATCCTATGTCGGAATTTTATCATTCCGACTAAATCATTGGCTTGTTTACCTAGGATGGTCAACACGCGCGCCAACCCTGCTTCTCAAGAGCAGGCCGAAGGCAGTGAAGTCAGAAATGAAAATCTGCCTCATCCTCCTTCACTAGCCGAGGTGATGATGGAAGCTGAGAGAAACAAGCGGGAGACAAACCGTTTGTTGGAGCGTATTGAACAGAATACAGCACACCATCAGAGGGCTAACGTGGTGTCACTCAGTGATTTTATTAAATTGCATCCACCCACGTTCCACCACTCCGTCGAGCCTCTCGACGCCGATGACTGGCTTCGCAGTATCTCTCACAAGCTGCGTTCCGCGCTGGTAGCTGAGGCTGACAAGGTCACCTTTGCTGCATATCACCTTGAAGGCCCCGCCAGTCTATGGTGGGAGAATTATGGAGCTATGCGCCCAGCGGGCCATGTCACAACTTGGGCTGAATTCAGTGAGGCTTTCCGTGAACATCACATTCCGGAGGGTCTCATGGACCGTAAGCGTGAAGAATTTTGCAATTTCACCCAAGGCCGACTTTCTGTGGATGTCTATAGCAGGGAGTTTGGTAATCTTGCACGATATGCAACCGAGGAAGTTTCTACTGACGCCAAGAAGCAAGCAAGGTTCCGTAAGGGCCTTAGTCCTGAGCTTCGTCGCGACCTCCGTCTGCATGAGTGCACATCTTTTTCGAAACTTGTTAACAAAGCCATCAGTGCTGAAACTGGTCAGACTGATTATGACGCAACACGCAAGCATGGACGTGATATGGGTTCCTCATCCGGTGCTGGTCCTCAGAAGCGCCGCGTGTGGGTACCCAATACCGCCCTGCCACCCAGGTTCACACCGAGGCCATCTTTTTAGGCGCCTCGCCCTGTTCAACAGTCTGCACCAGCCAAGCCCTATGGGGGTCCATCCAATAATGCTCCTCCACGTACCAGTTCCGTGACTTGTTTCAAGTGTGGGGAATCTGGTCATTATATGCGTGAGTGTCCCCAGACCAACCCCAATCAATCTGCTAAAGCTGTTGGCCGTGGCAAGCCGACAGGGAAGGTGTTCCATGCCAAACCGGTCACCGCTTCACGTGGCCATGTCAACTGTGTCTCTGCCGAAGAAGCTCAAGAGGATCCCAACGTCGTTCTCGGTACGCTTCTTGTTAATTGCCACCCGGCATCTGTTCTTTTCGATACAGGAGCCTCTCATTCCTTTATATCTGAAAATTATGCTCGTTTGCATAACGTTGCATTCTGTGATCTGCCGTCCACTATGGAAATCTCTACCCCTGGGTCTAGATGGCAGACCTCTAGGGTAAGTTATGGAAATGAAATCCAAGTCGACAGACTTGTTTTTCTCGCATCTTTGATAGCCCTTAAATCTTCAGACATTAATATCATTTTGGGTATGGACTGGATGTCAGCTCATCATGCCAAAATCGATTGCTTCTCTAGGACTGTTCAACTCACCCATCCTTCGGGAAAGATAGTCAACGTCTTGACCCGAATAGCCAAGCGGCAGTTATATTCTCTTAACGCCAGCCCTTTGCCAGACCTTGAGGACGTTCCGGTAGTCCGTGATTTTCCGGATGTCTTTCCAGAGGAATTGCCAGGTGTTCCACCTGACAGGGATGTTGAGTTCGTAATAGACCTCATTCCAGGTACCGTTCCGATTGCTAGAAGACCTTATAAAATGGCACCCCTAGAACTAGCCGAGCTTAAGAAGCAACTCGATGAGTCCTTGAAAAAGGGTTTCATCCGCCCTAGTTCATCTCCGTGGGCTTGCCCCGTCCTATTCGTCAAGAAGAAGGATGGTACGGACCGGATGGTTGTAGATTACCGACCTGTCAATTTGGTCACAATCAAGAACAAATATCCACTTCCCAGGATCAACGATCTGTATGATCAGCTCGCTGGATCCTCAGTCTTCTCCAAGATGGATTTGAGGTTGGGCTACCATCAAATCAAAATCAGAAACGGGGACATTCCTAAAACGGCCTTTGTTACTCGTTACGGCCAATACGAGTACACCATCATGTCCTTCGGTTTAACCAATGCTCCAGCCACCTTTTCTCGGTTAATGAACTCAATCTTCATGGAGTATTTGGATAAATTCGTCGTAGTTTATCTCGATGATATACTCATCTACTCCAAGAACGAGGAAGAACATGCCGAACATCTAAGGCTAGTGTTGCAGAAACTTCGAGAGCATCGCCTTTATGCCAAATTTTCAAAATGTGAATTCTGGTTGCCAGAAGTGACCTATCTGGGTCACATAATATCTGGTAAAGGTATTGCTGTTAACCCTGAGCGAGTTCAAGCTGTCCTTGACTGGACTCCACCCGAATCGGTCAAGCAAGTTCGGAGTTTTCTAGGCTTAGCGAGCTATTGCCGTCGCTTTGTCGAGAACTTCTCCAAAGTTGCTAAACCCCTAACCGAACTCCTCAAGAAGGATAAGAAGTTCGAATGGACTCCACAATGTGAGCATAGTTTTCAGGAACTGAAAAGACGCCTGACTTCTGCTCCCGTGCTGGTACCGCCAGATTTCTCCAAGGACTTTGTTATCTACTGCGACGCCTCGCGACAAGGACTAGGTTGCATCCTTATGCAAGATCGACACGTAATTGCTTACGCTTCACGGCAATTGCACCCACATGAGGAGAATTATCCTACTCATGATCTGGAACTTGCAGCCGTAGTCTATGCCCTTAAGACCTGGCGACATTACCTCCTCGGTAATCGTTGCGAAATATTCACTGATCACCAAAGTCTGAAGTACATTTTCACCCAACCGGATTTGAATCTCAGGCAAAGACGTTGGGTTGAATTGATCACAGACTTCGACTTAGGGATAACCTATACCCCAGGGAAAGCCAACGTCATGGCTGATGCGCTAAGTCGTAAATCTTATTGTAACAACCTGATGTTACAACAAAGTCAACCGCTTCTCCATGAGGAATTTCGGAAGCTTAACCTTCACATTGTTCCTCAAGGTTTTCTCTCCACCTTGGTGGCAAAACCTACCCTTACGGATCAAATTATCAAAGCACAGAAGGTAGATCCGGGAATCTCCCGCATCAAGAGGAACATTCAGAAGGGAATTGCGAATTGTTTCTCCGTTAATGATCAAGGAGTCGTGTACTTCGGGGATCGATTAGTAGTTCCCAAAGTGCGCAACCTAAGGCGATTAATCCTTAAGGAAGCCCATGAATCTCCTCTCACCATTCATCCCGGTAGTACTAAAATGTATCAGGACCTACGCCAGAGGTTCTGGTGGACTAGGATGAAGAGAGAAATTGCTCAGTATATTGCCAATTGCGACGTCTGTCGTCGTGTAAAAGCAGAGCATCAACGGCCTGCTGGCACCCTTCAACCCTTAGCTATTCCTGAATGGAAATGGGATAAAATTGGTATGGATTTCATTACCGGTTTTCCCAGGACCAAAAGAGGGAATAATGCTATTTTCGTCGTGGTCGATCGTCTTTCCAAGGTAGCTCATTTCTTACCTGTTCGTGAGAGTATAACCGCTAGTCAACTGGCAGACTTATACATCTCCCGGATAGTGTCCCTCCATGGTGTTCCTTTGGAAATCAATTCGGATCGAGGAAGTCTTTTCACCTCTCGATTTTGGGAAAGTTTCCAAAATGCTATGGGAACCCGTCTCTCCTTTAGCACCGCTTTCCACCCTCAGTCAAGTGGTCAAGTGGAACGCGTCAACCAAATTCTAGAAGACATGCTTCGAGCCTCCGTTATCTCTTTCGGAATGGACTGGGAGAAGTGCCTTCCATTTGCCGAATTCGCTTACAACAACAGCTATCAATCTAGCTTGGGTAAAGCCCCTTTTGAAGTTCTCTATGGACGACGATGTCGAACACCCCTTAACTGGTCAGAGACCGGGGAAAGACAATTCTTTGGCCCGGATATGATTCAGGAAGCAGAAGAACAAGTTCGTATCGTTCGTGAAAAGTTGAAAACAGCCCAATCCCGTCAAAAGAGTCAATATGACCGAAAACATAAGGCTATGACTTTCGAGGTTGACGAGAAGGCTTATCTTCGGGTCACCCCTCTGAAGGGAACCCATCGCTTCGGTATCAAAGGCAAATTGGCTCCTCGTTACATTGGACCTTTTCGCATTCTTGCCAAACAAGGAGAAGTTGCCTACCAATTGGAACTACCTCCGCACCTCTCCAGAGTTCACGATGTCTTCCACGTTTCTCAACTCAGGCGTTGCTTCTCGGATCCTATCCGTGAAGTGGACCACGAAACGCTTGATCTCCAAGTTAATCTTACATATCGAGAGTACCCCATTCGTATCCTCGATCAAGCCGAACGTACCACGCGACGTCATAATATCAAGTTTCTCAAGGTTCAATGGTCGCACCATTCTGAAGATGAAGCAACTTGGGAAAGGGAGGATCGTCTTCGACTTGAATATCCTGCCTTCTTCTCGGAGGAACCCAAATCTCGGGACGAGATTCTTTTGAGTGGGGGTGAGTTGTCACACCCTAGCTAGTCATGCATTAGAGTGTTGCATCATGTTTATTCTTTCATCAGAAACTTGAAATGGGGATGACAGAACCCCCAGTCCCCTCTGAAACCAATTAGGGTTACTAAAATAATTTTTCAATGAACCTGAAATGCCCTTCTAAAATGTCCATCATTTTAGCCTTGGTTCAGAACCTCTGACAAAAGTGGTGCACATTTTTCTAGGCCATCATAGGGTCTTTGAATTAAATCATAGATATTTGAATTTGGGCATTTGAAATAATATAAAATATTTAAATGCTCAAATATCTCCAAACTGAAATGTTTCATGTTGGAAATATTCCAACTATGGACCAGGAGTAGTTTGGTGATTTTTGGAGTTGCCTAGGTATTTTATTTAACTCAACAAAGTTGCAGAATTATTAAATAAAACAGAAAATAGAAAAAAAAGGGAAAACCCTACCTGGCGCCACCGCAGCCCACTAGCCAGCCCACCTGCCGGCCCAGCCCAGCACCGCTCCAGCGAGCTGCTTCGGCCAGGCAGGCAGGCAGGTGCCCGACGGCGACCGCGGCGTGCGCCACGCACCTGCTCGCCGCCTCGCCGCTCCCCTCGCCAGGTGACGACGTGGATCGTCCTCCCTCTCTCCCCCGAACCCCCCAGACACCCCCTCTCCTCTCCAGCTCCTCCCCCTCGCACGCCCCAGCCATGGCCGACGCCACCATCGCCACACCACCGTCGTAGCCGTGCTCCCCGTCGTCTCCACGCCGTCTCACCGTGTCCAGGAGCTTCGCCGTTGTCCACTTCATCGAGCAGCCGAGCCCCGAGCGCTCGCAACGCCCGAGACCACCGCACCGACCTCGCCCGAGCTCACCGTCGCCGGAGATCCCCTTCAACGCCGACGTCGCTCCGGTCCATCTCCGACCGCACCAAGGACTCCGTCGCACTCACTGTGAGCTTAGCCATCTTCCCCTCCCTTCCGTTCTTGCTCCCGAGCCGTGTAGCAACCTCCCGGAGCTCAACCGCACCCACCGCCGTGGACCTCGTCGCCGACGTGCTCCCGGTCATCCTCCGGCCACAAGATGGTGTCCATCTTGCTCACCGCGTTCCACAGCACCTAGCTAGCCACTCCACGAGCCTCACCGAACCCTCTAGCACCAAGTTCACCTCCGACCGAACCTCGGTGGCCGCCAAAGTCGTCGCCGGCGTCGACTCCGGCCACCCCGACCCCAACGGACTCCGCCAAGAGCCGCGGGTCGTCCTCAGCTTCACTCCGGTGGTCGCCACGTTCCATTTGGTGGCCGAAACGACCAAAACCACTATCGCCGCCGCACTGTTGGTCGCCGCCGGCCAGAACTCCGGCGAGCTGACGTGGCCTAGTTGATTAACCACTAATCCATCACCTACTGACGCTGACAAGTGGGCCCCAGGGGTTAGTCAAAGCTAACCAGCCCGGGGTCAACGCGGGATTAGCACCTGGTCACTGACGTGTGGACCCCACACGTCAGGTTTGACCCGAGCCAGCCCTGTTGACCTGCTGATGTCACTGTGATGTCAGGCTGACGCAGTAAATGATATTTCTGGATTTAATTAAATCAGGAAATTCCAGAATATTATTTAAACTTCAAAAATTCATAACTCTTATTCTGTAACTCCAAATTGGACAAATAATATATGAAAAATGATCAGAAAAATCCAATCTATCCATCTGTACTATTTTCATGCATGATCAAACAAGTTAACTTGATGTTTCAATCAGAACAAGAAAAGGCACTTTAAAAGGCCATATTTGAATTGGAATTTGAATCTTTGATTCAAATTTGCTCAAACACATCTGGTTTTAGTTGCATTAGCCCAACACACTCATATTGCCATGTTTCATGCATGCATCATATTGTTGCACATTGTTTGGTAATGCCTGTGTATCGTTATCCTTTGCGACAGGATCTGTTCCCGAGGAGTACCGTGATTACCCTAACGAGGAATCGTATCCGTGCAACGAACCATCAGGCAAGCAACCAACCATTTGATCATATCGATACAATCCCATGTTCTCGCTCCTGCTCTATTTTACTGCATTAAGACAACGCGATTCAAACTGCTGTGTGCTACGGTAGTTGAACCCATTTCCTCTGCATGACCTGTCATTGCCACAGTAACTAGATGAAACCCACTAGCATGTGTAGGAGTTGATTGAGCCATATGTATGTGTTGTTCCTACCTTGCTATGCCTGCTATGCTTAGAGTCGTGTCAGGTCTGGTTCATCTGGGTGATGGACTAGAGTGAAATGATTATGTCGGTAATGAGAGTGGCGTGGTGAACACGATTTGGTAAAGGTATCGATGAGAGGCCATGTAGGAGTACATGGTGGGTTGTTTCATTGAAGCCGACCTTAAGCACTGAGATCTGTATGTGTGATTTAAGAATCAGCTACTACCATGCATTGGGCCCGAAACCAATGGACCCTCTCGACTTCTTATTCACCCTAGTTCTCCGTCCAGGAGTTGCAAGTAGTTTCTGGTGTTTGTAGCCTACTGGAGGCCGTGGACAGCGCTGACCGTAGGGGTGGGCTGTGATGCGGTAGGTACGTGGCCGGGTGTACCGAATACCCGTTAGGTATCTCGGGAACCCTGTTCACATCGTTCGGGGCCGTATGGGAAACCTCGGCCGGACTCCCTGCGGATGGAACCTGAATAGGCGATAAACCTGGACTGGAAGCTTAGGTGATTAGGTAGGTCGTGGCCGACACCCACGTTGGGCTTCCGCTTGAAGGTTGCCGAGTACATGTCGTGTAAACGACGATAAGTGGTGAGAGCGTGTATGAAGAAGTACACCCCTGCAGGGTTAACATGATCTATTCGAATAGCCGCGTCCGCGGTAAAGGACTACTTGGTTGCCTATACAGTTCATAGACAAGTAAATGGAAACTATTAAAAGCTTCAAGATAAGTGTGAGTGCCGAGGATGGCTCTTCCGTAGGAAGACGGAGGTGGATCCTCGGTAGTGTATTGAAGTGGTGAGTAGTGGACTCGTGTGCGCAAAACATTTCAAGTTGGTGTATCGTAGGATAGTCTAGCCAAGAGTCAAAGCTGGCTTGCTGCAATAACTCCACCAACCCTTCTTGATACTATGCATGTATGTAGGATCTGATGTAAGTCTTGCTGAGTACCTTTGTACTCATGTTGCTATAATCTACATTTTTTACAGAAGATGCTGCAACCCCTTCTGATGGGTTCTATGTAGACGTTGACATCAACGAGTAGGCTAAAGACCCAGGTGGTGACCCTGAGCTTGTGATGGACCACGTAGTATAGTTAGGCTTCCAAGCCTCTTTTATCTTACTAGTTGTCTGTACCCAGACAAAGTACTTCCGCTGTTGGCTTGTATGACTGTATGACTTGTATGTTGGGTCGTGAGACCCGTACCTTTGTGTGTATGTTATGTATGGCTCTCTGAGCCCTAAATAAAGTACTTGTGTCGTAGAGTCATGTTGTGATGCTTCGTTGTATTTGCACATATCGAGCATATTGTGTGTATGATTGAAATGCTTGGTATGTGTGGGATCTGACTATCTAGTTGTTTATCTTTAGTAGCCTCTCTTACCGGGAAATGTCTCCTAGTGTTACCGCTGAGCCATGGTAGCTTGCTACTGCTCTGGAACACTTAGGCTGGCCGGCATGTGTCCTTCTTCGTTCCTGTGTCTGTCCCTTCGGGGAAATGTCACGCTTTGAGTACCGGAGTCCTGTTAGCCCGCTACAGCCCGGTTTACCGGAGTCCTGCTAGCCCAGTGCTACAGCCCGGGCCCACTTGCTGATGACCGACACGTTCGAAGCTGGGTCATGGATGCCTGTCCCTGTAAGTCTGTGCCGCTTTGGGTTTACGACTAGTCATGTCAGCCCGGGCTCTTTATCATATGGATGCTAGCGACACTATCATATACGTGAGCCAAAAGGCGCAAACGGTCCCGGGCAAAGGTAAGGCGACACCCGTGGGAATACCGTGCGTGAGGCCGCAAAGTGATATAAAGTGTTACCGGCTAGATCGATGTGACATCGAGTCGGGGTCCTGACAGGTCCAAAGTAGCCAAATGGTTGAGAAAGAATATTTATTGTCAATCTAACCCTATCATCCAAACATCTCTTTGGTTAGAGTTAGTTCAGAGTTAGTTTAGGGTTAAAATTTAACTCTAACCTCTAACTGAGTTAGAGTATCCAAACAGGGCTAACATGTGAATTGGTCACCTCCCTTGCACCAATGGAGCGCCACGCGTTCATCCAGCATATGTCTACATGCATACGGTCAGCCACGCCTGGTAAATGAAGTGATTGAAATGGGGGCAATGGACGGGTCAGAGCGACTGGCGTCGTGGGCGCGTACAGTGCAATGTTTGCATGGAATCATACGTTTTTTTCTCTCTCTCTTTTTTGGCAAACGAACCATGATAAACGGAACCAATAAAATGGAATTTTTTTTCTGTTCTGGCTCTTTTGGCGCACGAATCATATCGACAGTGGTATCCCCAATCCATCAGGATTCAAATCCTGGTGCACGCATTATTCCTGGATTTATTTCAGGATTTCCGGCGATGCGCTTTCAGTGGGAGGAGACGTTCCCGTCGACGACGAGGCGCCTACGGTGACTTCGTAAATCTTAAGATGATATGCCGGCTCAGTCTCTCGGAGGTGCTCATAGGGGTAGGGTGTGCGTGTGGGTGTTCATAGGGATGAGTGTATGCGCGTGTATATGAGCGCTTGTGTCTGTACTGATGCTGAAAAAAACGCCCAACGGACACGAGAAACAAAACGGAAACGCTACGCGTAGCTGGAACGAGTCATCTTTTTTTTTTTTGCGGGAATGGAACGAGTCATCTTTTCTGGTACTGTACAACCTAATCCCGTTCATTTGGAGTATCTAAACGTGCGGTTGCACAATAAGACGGGAAAAGAAAGAAAACAAGAAGAGAGTGAGTTACCCAGCGCCTCACGTCACTCGGTTGATGCTTGGTCGTTGCAGGCAGGCAGGCAGGCAGCGGCTAAATCGTCGCGGTCGGCCTTTTGCCTCCGTCCGTCCGTCGGTGGACCGTCGACACCCCAACCACACATACGATTACGACCCAACCAAATGCCATTCCCAAGCAAACCATTAATGTTGTTTTCCCTGAACTGACTGCTGACTGACCGATGACACCTTAACAGAAAACGGCCTTCTTTTTCTCCGGCCAAAGCTTCCTTCCTTCCTTCCTTCACAGCCCAAAACGAAACCACCGACTGACCGCTCGTAGCTATCCGATGCCAGCATTAGCACACTACTAATTTGTTGTCCGTGTTAGGTGGTCAGGTCAGGTTCGTCGGAAGGGAAGGGAAGGGAAGGGATGGGATCGGATGGATGAGGGTTGCCCGGGACCAGAAATGATGAACTGCCTCCGAAAACAACATCTAACCGGAAATATCTCGTGCCGGGCAAACCGCGCACACCCATCAATCCATCAATCAACCAACGTACGTATATATGTGCATGCACGCCCGCCTATAATAATTTCCAGGCCTTGCGACTGACTGGTAACCAACCAACCAACCAGCAGCAGCAGCAGCAAACAAACCAACAAATTAACAAACCATCAGGCTGACGTCGCCAACGGAACAAACCGACACACCAGATCGTGGTACAGATATACTACTGGCCACTGCTTCGGGGTACATACAAATATAGATGGTGGATACAAACGGAATTGTATATGTATATAGACACGACACAGGCAACGGCAGGCGTGGCTTTCAGCTGAATTCATCCAAGGCATACTGTAAGAAATAAATGTCTGTTGTGCCTCTGTGCTAGAGTTCAGATACTCCTATATGGTTTGATGGAAATGGAATTACATCAAGTTCATTTGGTCGTTGAGTATTTTTCTTTTCTTCTGCTGTTGAGTTTGTTTGCTGCTGCTGTTGATAATTCCAGAAGAGGGAGGTGGAGCTAGGTGGGAAGAGTGGCGGGCGTGGACACGGTTTGAAAACCAGAAATCAACTGCAACTTGACTAGTTTTAGCACAGCAGCAGGTGCAGTCAGAGACAGCTTACTTGTTCCTCCGTCTTTCTGGGACAATAATGCAACTGGTCAGTCAGTCATGTGAGTTGTGTCGCCCGTCTTGATAACTTCACTTTGCGTTGCGTTGTTTTTTTTGTTAAGCTAGCTAGCTGCCGTTTCAAAGCTCCCTTTCCGCCATTCCCATTCCCGCACGCCCTCCCGTCCATCAATCGCCCACATGTCCAAATTATGTCAATCCTCAGTAAATAAACTTGAAAGGATGAGAGAGGAGGTCAGTGAGGTGCGGGAGGTGCGCAACAGGCAGGCAGTTAGCTGTCGCTCGCCCATTCTCCACTGCCGATCCCTCCCACCATAATTCCGTTTCGTCCTTCTCCCTCTGCTCCCCAAACCAGACACTCCAACCACAAAACAGCCAACGCAAAACAGAAATGTGCACCTACTCCTAGCACCAAAACGAAACGACTATGTAGAGTAGTTGGTAGTAAAAACTGAAGAAGCAGATGTGATCGATCCAGGAACTTGGCCTCTCATTTATTTTTTCCCATCTCGTTTCATTTCTTCTTTTCCCTTTCTCTATACAAAAAGAACTCTCGAGCAAGCAACATGTTTGCTATGCCCTGCCCTGCTCTGCCTAGTTTATTTGCCACGCTAGCGACGAAGTTTTCTTCGTCTCGTCGTCTCTGAAGAAGGAACTACCATGAACATGAATCGACCTTCGGTGGAACTTCGAGCAAGGAAGCAAAGGAAAAAAAAAACTAATCCAGACATGCAACTAGGGAATTATTGTTGGGCAAGAAGATCTAAACAGGCCGCCGAGCTTCGCATCTTCTTCTCCTCTTCACTTGCCGACTCTGCCTTCCGTTTGTTTCCTCGCGTTGATTAATTCATTGGCTTTTGAGTGGAGCCGACAGACTGATCTTCGTTTGTTCTCGAGCAGCTTCTTGCTTGCGTGCTACTCGATCTTGGCCATGCTCATCATGCGCTTGGCGGCGTGGACGCCGTCGGCGGGCGACCGGGGGTCGAAGCCGGACATGTAGTTCCGGACCTCGATCCGGATCATCTCCTGCATCATCGACAGGAACTCCCCGTTGAAGGGCGCCGCCGTCCGTGGCTGGGGCTGCGGCGGCGGCTGGAGCTGGAACGGCATGGGCGGCGGCGGCGGCATCTGAGGCGCTGCGGCGGGCTGTACAGGAGCAGGTGGCGGCGGCATGGACATAGGCTGCGCCACCGGGGCTGGCTCGGGCGCATCCAGGCCGGGCAGGGAGAGGGAGAGCGAGAGCGACGTCGCCGGAGGAGGAGGGGGCGGCGGCGGAGACGGAGGCGACGGCTGCGGCGGCTGAGGCGTCGCCGTTGGGAGCACGACCACCCCGCCGGCACGCGCCACCGGGCGGTACACGTGCGGCTGCTGCGAGGCGGCGGATGGCATGACGGAGGGGAGGCTCTGGTGGCTGGAGTCGCTGAGGTCCGACCCCGACGGGCTCCCGGGGCTGAAGCACAGCCCCGGGTATCCGTCGCTGCTGGTCCGCTTCAGCGGCCGTCGGTCCTCGTCGTCGGCCATGGCGGCCCCGTCTTCAGCAGGCGATGCCGATGCCGAGGAGGAAGAAGAGTACTTGCGCTTTAGCGTGGAGTTCCAGTGGTTCTTGATGGCGTTGTCGGTGCGGCCGGAGAGCAGCCTGGCGATGGTGGCCCACTTGTTGCCGAACCTGGCGTGGGCGCGGAGGATGGTGTCGTCCTCGTCGGGGGTGAAGGGGCGGTGCTCCACCTGCGGCGAGAGCTGGTTGCACCAGCGGAGACGGCAGGACTTGCCGGAGCGGCCCGGGATGGACTTGCTGATGAGGGACCAGTTGCGCGCGCCGTGGCGGCCCACGAGCCGCTGCAGCGCGTCGTCCTCCTCGGGGCTCCAGGGGCCCTTGATCCGGTCCACGTCCTTGCCGCCCCCTCCTCCTCTGCACGCCGCCATGGCCGCCGGGAGATCGATCGTAACCGCTGCGGGTGGTGAGTGAGTAACTCGGGAGGGAGGTTACCGAAATGAAATGGCAATAAAACCAAGTTGGATCTGGTAATCTGCTCGGTGGTGGTGGGATGAAGCGGGGGAAGGAGAGACAGGGGAAGAGTGAGGGGGAGCGGAGGGGGCAGGGGCGGGATATATACCAGAGACGGGAGGCCGGGGTGACCGGGTGTCGCCGGTTGTAACGGGTTCCAGCCCAGCAAGGGAAGGGGACGGGGCGGTTGATGGTATTGCGGCGTGGGTACAGCTGGCCCCGGGACACGCGGCGTCTCTCCAACTGAAATCCAAATGACTCTCCTGCTCCTACGTGTGGATGTGGTATGGACGGATGGATAGGGATGGGGAAGGAGGCAACCTAATAATATCTCTCAGCTATCGCTTCCAACGGAAATGACCACTCTCGTGTGAAATACTCCCTTCATTCCATAATATAGTGCTTCCTCTATTCACGTGTTTCAACTTTGACCGTAAATTTAACTATCAAGACCAATTGCGGTGGGAGCAAAAATTATATCAGTGAATTCGTATTCGAAAGAAGTTTTCAATTATATAATTTTTTCTCCCACCGCAGTTGGTCTAGTTGGTTAAATTTACGGTCAAAGTTGGACCTCGGGAAGCGCGGGCGCACTATATTTTAGAATGGAGGGAGTACTTGACTATTCGGTTTTTAATTGGTAGAAATGCATGCACGACGAACGTGAATATTGTTTCGCCCAGCTGATAATTGAAATTTTCATCAATTTACCTTTGATGATCGTAACCCGTGTCTCATTCGTATCATAAAGGTCAAAATACAAGTTACATAAAGGCTGACATGACAAAATCGAAAAGACAACATAACGTCTCTTGGCTTGACATCAATGATGTCACCTGTCTCCAGCAGCACCACAACGACCATCAAAGGGAAAAAACGATGGATCACCTCCTCAGTCAAACTCGACGCTGCTCCATCACCGATATGCAGCTTTGCGGACCTTCAAGGTGGCTCACCAAAGGTGAAGTCATTGCCATTTAAAGAATCAACCGAGGCCACACCCCGGACACACCAGCGAACTCCAGATCTGGCATCCCATCACGACTAAGACGTCGAAGAAGGAAACCATACCTGCCATCCATCAACAACGAACTCCGCACACGTTTTTTCTTACAGCTGTTAACAATGTAGACCACAATATGCATCCGCTCCAAAACTACCTCACACGCTCCGCGTCGACGCTGCAGCAGACGCCGTCGCAACGGCGATGCCCGAGGACACAAGTCCATCACAAGATGCCGCCACCGCCACGACATCCCCGGTTGAACGGACTGGTTCCTAAATCCATCACCGACCATAGAGACAAATCGCCTTGCCGGAAAAGAATCCGGAGCTTCTTTATTCAGCATCGTCGTTGTTGTCGCCAAAGCCAATGCGTCGAACGATCGAAAAACCTAAGCTACAAGGGCCCTGAAACCTAAGGCTAAAACAATCCGCATGCGCGGGATCCAACAACCTCCTCACTACCGACGACCAAAAGGTCGCCGGCGGAGGGGAGCCGCCCGGAAGACGGCGCCGGAAAAGGTGGGCTCTCTTGGCGGTGGCGACTAGGGTTCGTGTGGCTGGAAGGCCCACATTAGCTCCATCAATTTACTTTTATATTTTTTGGTCTCCGGAGACGCGTCGACAACGTAACCGTTTTCGTCCATGTGCATGCGTACACGCGTGTGGCGCACGTTCCACGCGAGAATATGTGTTGTTTTTCCGTACCACCACTTAACTTGATTATGCATCTCTAGGCAGTGGTAATTCAGATACTATGCCAGATTTCCTACAGTAACGTGTGAGGCACAGGAGGAGCTCATTCCTATTTCGCTTTCTTTCTCTCTTGTGGATTTGGAACGTGATGAGAAATAGAGCAAGGAAAAGGGAATTGGTGTTGGATTGGTGCGATGCGATGCGATGCTGGTGAGTCGTCGTGGCCGTTGGGAGTTGAGGAGGCGTCGTCGCGGGATTGGGATTGGTGGCCCACTCCAGTCTCCAGTGCAGTGCGCACGGCACGGGAACCAACTGCTCCGAAACAAACCCGGTCGACTCGACTTAAAACCGGGTGCATGGACGTGGTAGAGTGTCCGTCGTTGTGACGGATGCAACGCCGTGCTCCGAAAACAGTTTTGATCACGTCCGCCCGCCCGCCCTCTGTTTTGTTTGCATCGAAAATGGATGTGTACCACCACCCGTTGCCGTTGCCGTTGCCGGTCAGTGGTGGGCTTGCGTCCAATCTGCATGCGGTTGGTTGGTTGCCGCCTGCGCGTGTCCCCGTCCGAGGGATCGGGACGTCTCCTCCTCCGGCGATCCGACCGCTCTTCCTCCGTTTCCTTTCCTTTCCTTTCGTCTCGTTTGCGTTACACCTCTACCGGCCGGAGGGAGGTCTATTTATCTGCGGGACCAACTACCAGGACGGCACGCCGCAACCAACAACAAATTAAAGCACGGCATCATCGTTCCACGGGACGCAAACTAACTTCATTCCTCGTCTTCTCTCCTCCGGGTCGGTGACGGGTCTCACGTCTCAGCTATAGCCTATAGCGCCTGTGCTTGCTTCCTTCTGCATCACACACAGGCTCGGGATGCGCCGATTAAAACTAACAAACAAACGCCCGGCCGACGGAGTGTAGGGCGGGATAGCTGCGTCAACCAACTTGTCCGCCCGTCCCGATCCTATTCCAAACATCTGAAAGCCCAGCCTGCACCAACCGTGCCGCGCAATAACCATCTCCGATTCCACATCTTAATCTTAAGCCTAACAAACAGCTCTACTATTAAGGTGACACACAAGCTTTGCACTTTTGGCGGCTAGCCGAAGACGAAGCCAAAGCCAAAGCGCGTCAAATCCAGACCCC